>NC_091983.1:217634382-217934382 GCF_044704955.1 Pristiophorus japonicus | reverse complement strand
GATGAGGAGAAATTTCTTCACTCAAAAACCCTATTTCTAGACACTCCATCCAGGGAAAACAACCTCTCAGCATCTACCCTGTCAAGCCTGCCCAGAATCTTATAGGTTTCAATTATATCACCTCTCACTCTTCTAAACTTCAGGGTCTAAACTTGAGAGTATAGACACATTCTACTCAATTTCTCCTCATACGACAACCCTCTCATCCCAGGAATCAGTCTGGTGAACCTTTGTTGCACTGCCTCCATGGCAAGTATATCCTATCTTTTAGATAAGGAGACCAAAACTGTGCACAATACTCCATGTGTAGTCTCACCAAAGCCCTGTACATTTGCAGCAAGACTTCCTCACTCTTGTACTCCAACCTCCTTGCAATAAAGGCCAACATGCCATTTCCCTTTGTATTTGCTTGCTGCACCTGCATGTTAACTGTGTGTTTTGTGTACTCTGAACACCAACATTTAATAGTTTCTCACCATTTAAAATATTGATATTCTATTCTACATACCAAAGTAAATAACCTCACATTATACTCCAACTGCCACCACCTTGTCCACTCACTTAACCTGTTTATATCCCTTTGCAGACTGTATCCTCCTTACAGCTTACTTTCCCACTTAGCTTTGTATAGTCAGCAAACTTGGATACATTGCACTCAGTCCCTTTATCCAAGTCATCAATTTAGATTGTAAATAGCTAAGGCCCCAGCACTGATCCTCACGGCACCCCACTAGTTACAGTCTGCCAACCGGAAAAGGACCCGTTTAATCCTGCTGTTTTCTGTGCATTAACCAATCCTCTAACCATGCTAATATATTACCCCCAACCCCATGATCCTGTGTGGCACCTTGTCGAATGCCTTTTGAAAATCCAAATATACTACATCCACTGGTTCCCCTTTACTGACCCTGCTAGTTATATCCTCAAAAGACTAAGATTTATCAAACCAGATTTCCTTTTCATAAAACCATGCTAACTTTGCCTAATCATATGATATTCTAAGTGCCCTGTACTACTTGCTTCATAAATCATAGAATCAGAAGTTTACAGCACAGGAGGCCATTTCAGCCCATCGTGTCCACGCCGGCCAACCAAGAGGCTATCCAGCCTAATCTCACTTTCCAGCTCTAGGTCCATAACCCTGTAGATTATGGCACTTCAGGTGTGCATCCAAGTACTTTTTAAGTGTGGTGAGGGTTTCTGCCTCTACCTCCCTTTCAGACAGTGAGTTCCAGACCCCCATCCTCTGCATGAAGAAATTTCCCCTCAAATCCCCTCCAAATCTTCTACCAATTACTTTACATTTATGCCCCCTGGTTGTTGACCCCTCTGCTAAGGGAAAAAGGCCCTATCGACTATATCTAGGCCCCTCATAATTTGATACACCTCAATGACGTCTCCCCTCAGACTCCTCTGTTCCAAGAAAAACAAACCCAGCCTATCCAATCTGTCCCCATAGCGAAGATTCTCCACTCCCGGCAACATCCTCGTAAATCTCCTCTGTACCCTCTCCAGTGCCATCACGCCCTTCCTGTAATGCGCTGACCAGAACTGCACGCAGTAACTCCAACTGTGGCCCAACCAGTGTTTTATACAGTTCAAGTATAACCCCCCCCGCTCCTGTATTCTATGCCTCGGCTAATAAAGGCAAGCATTCCGTATGCCTTCTTAACCACCTTATCTACCTGGCCTGCTACTTTCAGGGATGTGTGTCCATGCACTCCCAGGTCCCTTTGTTCCTCTACACTTCAGTGTCCTATCATTTAATGTGTATTCCCTTTCCTTGTTAGCCCTCCCCAAATGAATTACCTCACACTTCTCCTACAAATTCCATTTTCCACTGTTCTGCCCACTGATATTTTCCTGCAGTCCGCAGCTTTTTCTTCATTATCAGCCACAGAGCCTATTTTTGTATCATCTGCAAACTTCTTAAATCATACCCACTATATTCAAGTCGCATCATCATAGGCAATCCCTCATATCGAGGAGGACTTGCTTCCATGCCAAAAAGGAATGAGTTCGCAGGTGTTTCAATGAAGGACCTAATATTCCAGGTCCCGAACTACATGTTGAAGGGTGGAAGATGCCTGTGCGTGGATTTTTTTTTTTATAAACATGAGGTGGCCGTTGCACACCAGCCACCACACGGGCTTGACAGAGCTAGGTCTTGGTCCAGTGGCAAGACGACTGGGGATCAGCTCTGCTGCACAGACCTAGTGCGCACACATATCGCTGTGTGGGCTGGCCCGTGCTGTCCCTGGGCCCTCGCCTCTTCTTGGTCCCAAACTCACACCTCTCCTGGGCCCTGATCACGTTGCACCACGATCACTTGCCGTTCCTGCATCCCAACCTCGCCACTCCTGTTGTACCTGCCCACGCTCCAATCAGTAACCTGCACCTTGGTGACATCCAATCCAGTTGCCCTCTTCACAGCTGTCGCTCTCCAGCACGCGCTGTACCTTGAATTGGTATGCTCCTTTGAAGGTCCCGACCTGCTGATGATCCTTGCAGGTTGGGTCCACCATGCCGACTGCCGGCATGCGGAGGCTTCGTTTAAAGGTGTCAACATCCCTCAGCCAAATTTCCATCAGGGCCATGATGGCGATGCAATCATCAGTGATAAGCTCATGGATGGCAAGGGCATTGTTCTCGCAAGTGAACGGACATTCTGCAAGGTGATTTAGAGCCAGCATCCACAGAGTCAGTGCTTGGAGGGATGAGTCTAGATCATTGATGTATACCACAAAAAGTAAGGGACCTAGTACGGAGCCCTGCAGAACCCCACTGAAAACATCCTTCCAGTCACAAAAACATCCATCAACCATTACCCTTTGCTTCCTGCCTCTGATTTTGGATCCAACTTGCCACTTTGCCCTGGATCCCATGGGCTTTTACTTTCGTGACCAGTCTGTCACGTGGGACTTGATCAAAGGCCTTGCTAAAATCCTTATACACTAATCATACGCACTGCCCTCATCGATCCTCCTGGTTAGCTCCTCTAAAAATTCAATCAAGTTAGTCAGACACAACCTTCAGTCCTTCAGCACCACATCTGAAGCCAGAGAGAATTGGAAAATGATGGTCAAAGCCTCTGCTATTTCCTCTTTTGCTTCGCTTAACAGCCTGGGATACATTTCATCTGGGCCTGGGGACTTATCCACTTTCAAAGCTGCAGTGTGAGCTGCAAGGAGGATTCTATGAGGCTGCAGAGCGACTTGGATAGGTTAGGTGAGTGGGCAAATGCATGGCAGATGAAGTATAATGTGGATAAATGTGAGGTTATCCACTTTGGTGGTAAAAACAGAGACACAGACTATTATCTGAATGGTGACAGATTAGGAAAAGGGGAGGTGCAAAGAGACCTGGGTGTCATGGTACATCAGTCATTGAAGGTTGGCATGCAGGTACAGCAGGCGGTTAAGAAAGCAAATGGCATGTTGGCCTTCATAGCGAGGGGATTTGAGTACAAGGGCAGGGAGGTGTTGCTACAATTGTACAGGGCCTTGGTGAGGCCACACCTGGAGTATTGTGTACAGTTTTGGTCTCCTAACCTGAGGAAGGACATTCTTGCTATTGAGGGAGTGCAGCGAAGGTTCACCAGACTGATTCCCGGGATGGCGGGACTGACCTATCAAGAAAGACTGGATCAACTAGGCTTGTATTCACTGGAGTTCAGAAGAATGAGAGGGGACCTCATAGAAACGTTTAAAATTCTGACAGGGTTAGATAGGTTAGATGCAGGAAGAATGTTCCCAATGTTGGAGAAGTCCAGAACCAGGGGACACAGTCTAAGGATAAGGGGGAAGCCATTTAGGACCGAGATGAGGAGGAATTTCTTCACCCAGAGAGTGGTGAACCTGTGGAATTCTCTACCACAGAAAGTTGTTGAGGCCAATTCACTAAATATATTCAAAAAGGAGTTAGGTGAAGTCCTTACTACTAGGGGAATCAAGGGGTATGGTGAGAAAGCAGGAATGGGGTACTGAAGTTGCATGTTCAGCCATGAACTCATTGAATAGCGGTGCAGGCTAGAAGGGCCGAATGGCCTACTCCTGCACCTATTTTCTATGTTTCTATGTTTCTAAACCCCTTAATACCTCCTCTCACACTGTTTATTTCATCTAATATTTCACACTCCTCAATAGCAGTGTCTGCATTGCCCCGCTCTTGTGAAAATAGACGCAAAGTATTCATTAAAAACCGTACTCACATCTTCTGCCTCCACAGAGATCACTCTCATGGTCTCTAGTAGGCCATACCCTTTCTTTAGTTATCCTCTTACTCTTAATATATTTATAAAACATCTTTCGGTTTTCCTTGATTTTACTTGCCAAGAATTTTTCATGCTCTCTCTTTGCTTTCCTAATATCCTTTTTAATTTTACCACTGGATTTTCTATACTCCTCCAGAGATTCTGCAGTATTTAGCCCTCGGTATCTGTCATAAGCCTCCCTTTTTTAATTTATCCTACCATGTATGACCCTAGACATCCAGGGGGCTTGAGATTTGTTAGTCCCACCCTTTTTCTTTAAGGGCACATATTTGGTCTGAACCCTCCGGATCTCCTCCTTGAATGACTCCCACTGCTCCGACACTGATTTACCTTCAAGTAGCTGTTTCCGGTCCACTTTGGCCAAATCCCATCTCAGCTTAGCAAAGTTGGCTTTTCCCCAATTTAGAACTTTTATTCCTGGTCTATCCGTGTCCTTTTCCATAACTACCTTACATCTAACTGAATTATGGTCACTAGCACCTACTGATAACCCCTTCCGCCTGCCCAGCTTCATTCCCGGAAACTAAATCCAGAACCGCCCCCTCTCGTGTTGGGCTTGCTACATGCCGGCTAAATAAGTTCTCTTGAATGCATTTTAGGAATTCCGCACCCTCTATACCCTTCACTAATTTTGTCCAAGTTAATATTGGGATAGTTGAAATCCCCTACAATTACTGCCCTATAGTTTTTGCACTTCTCAGAAATTTGCCTACATAATTGCTCTTCTACCTCCCTCTCACTGATGGGGGTCTATAAGTACACACCCAGCAATATGATCATCCCTTTTTTGTTTTTCAGTTTGATCCATATGGCCTCGTTTGATAATCCCTCCACCATATCATCCCTCCTCACAGCTGTAATAGTTTATTTAAACCAATACTGTGACCCCACCCCCAACCATCCCTTTTTACCACCCTCTCTATCCCATCTGAAAACCCTGTAACCAGCAATGTTGAGCTGCCATACCTGCCCCTCTTTTAGTCATGTCTCTGTAATAGCTATATTACTCTGTGCTCTCAGCTCATCTGCCTTATTCACTATACACTTTGCATTGAAGTATATACCATTTAGTACAGGCAGACCTCCTTGTTGACTACTTTCTAGCCCTGGTTTCCTCAGTCCTTCAAATTCACTTCCTACATTCTTGCTTTCCAATTTCAGCTCTACTTCCCTTCCTGCTGATCTACTCTCAGATTCCATTCCCCGCCAACAGCAACCGCCCCCCTCCCTGCCCCCGCCTGGATGAGGATATTGGTCCAGGCTCTGTTGAGGTACAACCTGTCTGGCTTGTACAGGTCCCACCTCCCCCAGAATGCCTCAGGAATCTAAAGCCCTCCCTCCTGCACCACCTCTCCAGCCACGCATCCATCTGCTCTATCCTCCTATTTCTGTACTCACTAGCTCATGGAACCGGCAGTAACCCAGAGATTACTACCTTGGAGGTCCTGCTTTTTAAATCTCTCTCCTAGCTCCCTAAACTCTGCATGCAGGACCTCATCCCTCTTTCTACCAGTCGCTGGTCCCGATATGGACCACAACCTCTGGTTGTTCACCTTCTATCCCCCATAATGGATTCCAGCATTTTCCTAACAACTGATGTCAGGCTTACAGACCCCTGTTTTCTCACTCCCTTTCTTGAATAGCGGGCTTACATTAGATATCTTTCAATCCACTGAGACCGTTCTAGAATCTAGGGAATTTTGAAAGATCACAAACAATGCATCAATTATTTCTGTAGCCAGCTCTTTTAGAACCCTAGGATGCAGATCATCAGGTCCAGGGGATTTGGAAACTGCAAATCAGGCTCAGAGAAACATACAAATACTCTATACACCAAGTCCCACTCACCCACAAGTAAAGGAAAGACTTGCATTCCTATAGCCCTTTTCATGACCTCAGGACTTCCCAAAGTGGTTTACAGCCAACGAAGAACCTTGAGAAATATAGTCATTGTTGTAATGTAGGTAACACAGCAGCCAATGAGATACTGACCAGATCATTTGCCTTTAGTGATGTTAATTGTGAGATAAATATTGGCCAGGACACTAGGGAAAACTTCAAAATGTAATGTCATGAGATTTCTTCAAAATATAGTGTCATGGAATCTTTTACATCCACCCAAGAGGGCAGACAGGGCCTCAGTTTAAGGCCTCATCTGAAAAATGGGACCTTCAACAGTGCAGTACTCTCTCTGTACAGCACTGGAGTGTCAGCCTAGATTTCATGCTCAAGTCTCTGGAGTGGGGCTTGAACCCACGACCTGCTGACTCAGAGGAGAGAGTGCTACCCACTGAGCCACTGGCTGAAACCTTTAACATGCTAACCCATTGCCCCTGTCATTACTCCCCTGGTTGCTGATTGTGGAAGCTTGCTGTGCACAAATTGTCTGCTACAATTTCTAGATTACAACAGTGACTCTACTTCAAATGTACTGGATTGGCTGCAAAGCGCTTTGGGACATCCTGAAGTGAAAAGTGCTAGAGAAATGCAAGTTCTTTCTTTCTCCAGACCCTGGCCTCATGTATCCCTGCCCCTTTTGCTCCAAAATTGACAGCCGTTTCTTCAGCCACTGAGGACTCACACTCCAGGAATTCCTTCCCGAACAACTTGTTTTTGAAAGACTGCTTAAAACCCACCCCTTTGGCCCAGCTTTCGGCTGCCTGCTTCTTATGCTCACCCTCCATTTCTTGATTGTGCCTCTGTGAATTAACTTGGAACATTTTTTCTACATTAAAATGCATGCTATAAATGCAAGTCTTTATTCAGTAAGCGATCCCACATTTGCACTTTAAGCCCTAGGGAAACGCATTAATACACATTCACATGTCTGTTGCATAAGTAGTGGATCTCTGTGCACCAGTTCAGTCAATATTTTGCCTCGGTGCTAGTTACTCAAAACATCGGGTTTCTGTTTCAGATTTCCAGCATCTGCTGGAGATTTTTTACTGTTGTTGCAAAGTTTGTTATTGGCAAAGCAAACAGGGATCCGGTCAATCGGATTGCTCCAAGTGTTGAGCAACCCAGGCAAGGGCTCAAGGTTGAAAAGCATAGGAGAGAAATGACGACCAGACCCGAGAGTTTATCCTGTCGGGAAAGATTGAACAGGCTGGGACACTTTTCTAAGAGAAGGCAGAGGTGTGACCTGTTAGTGGTCCTTAAGATTATGAAGGTGTTTGATAAGGTTGACAGAGAAGCTGCTTCCACTTGTGGGTGAGACCAGAACTAGAGGCCATAACTTTAAGAAATCCAACAGTGAATTCAGGAGGAACTTCTTTACCCAGAAGGTAGTTAGAATGTGGAATTCATTATTAACAGGCAGTAGTGGAGGCAAATCGCATAGATGCATTTACAGGGCAGCTAGATAAGCATACGAGGGAGAAAAGAAGAGGGTTCTGCTAATCGAGTTAGATGGAGGAGTTAGAAGGGTGGGAGGAGGCTCGAGTGGAGCATACACAGTAGCACGGAGCAGTCGGGCCGAATGGCCTGTTTCGGCACTGTATATTCGATGCAATTCTAATTCAAGGAGCAAGATTTAAAGTGACACTGAGCTTAGGTTTCAAAAGCTCATCAATTATAGGGAAGGCAAGACTGAGGGAGAACAAAAACATTGACTGGATTTTGGTCCAATTCTACACTTCGGAGGCAGGGAGGGGGGAAGAATGCACCTTAAAATATAGAGCACAATTTACATTTTCACACATGTTTACACCTCCTCTGAATATATGACTGCCATTTATACAGTACATGTGGATCTCACTGGAAATGTGGCCCCGAACTGGAGAGGGCACCCTATACTCTACATTTTACAGTAAAACTAGTTCTGGCAAATGCAACGTGGATTCTGCGGGGGCTCCGCCCCTTTGGAGAGTTTACAATATCGAAGGGATTATTATTAGCCGACTTTTACAAACTCAAATGCATAAATTGGCACAACAAACCTGCAAATTAAAACCACCAGCCTGATGAATAAAAGTCACTGACATTCCACCATTACCTGGTCAGGGAGATAGAGGCCCACTGGAGAGAGTGGGGGCAGTTGGAGTCTTGGCCAAAGCTGTGGGTCTGGGGTCCACGACGTCACCTTGGTCACTTCTAATGTCCGATTGCCCTCTTCGTTGGAAAGTGGCCTGCCTGTCGCTGTCGGGGGGGGGGGGGGGGGGGGGAAAGAGAGAGATTTAACAGTATGGACAACATGTCAACACCATCCACTTCAGCTCTCCACTAGTTACCAGGGGACATCCCCACTGACACTTGGGAGTCCCTGACCATAGACCGCCCTAAGTGGAGGAAGTACATTCGGGAGGGCGCTGAGCTCCTCGAGTATCGTCGCCAAGAGCATGCAGAAATCAAGCGCAGGCAGCGGAACCAGGCTCCCTGCCCACCCTGTCCCTCGATGACTATCTGTCCCACCCGTGACAGAGACTGTGGTTCTCGTATTGGACTGTACAGCTACCTAAGAATTCATGCTAAGAGTGGAAGCAAGTCTTCAGAGTCCGAGGGACTGCCTACGATGATGACGACGACGACCTGGGGAGTTTGACTTCTGTGCTTTATGTTAGTCAGTTCTACAATATCCCAGGGCTCCAGACTTCAGCCCCTCCGCTGACCCCCATCGGCCCCTCCGCGGACCAGAGTGTCTGGTTGCCCAATGTCTTGTTTACCACAGAGGTCAGCTCTGTGGAAGTGAGGGGGGAGGGGGGAAGCAGAGCAGGCTTTCCCAATCTGAGACACAGATGAGGCGTTACCAGTAATTGAATTAAACAAAACTTCCCTGCAATAAAACACTGATTGTTGAACTGAACTTTGAAATAATTACTTTGTAAACTCCAGAGTCACACTGAGGAATTTGAACCCGGTGACCTCTGGGAGCATGTCCAGCACGGTCTCTGTTTCAGACACTGTCTGTATTCATACAGAGGACGTGAATTTACATTTTAATGTGAACAATACAGGCTGTGCGACCAGCAGTCCACACAACACTCACTCTGTCTGTCACTCAATCACACACACACAATTATATCTACACTAAAGTTCCGAAAACTGCAGGTAAACAATGTCTCTGAGCTTTGCGACCTAGCGGCCTGGCCGTCCCTGATGAACTTACCGAGCTCCGCGCCGCACTGGGTTCGCTCGAGCCACTGCACGCTCCGCCAATGTCACAGCCGCCAGCCCGCTGGCTCCACAACAAGCCCGCGGCCCATTGGTCGCCCCGCCCCGCCCCGCCCCGCGGCCCGCCCATTGGCTGCCCCGCCCCGCACTATCGCTGCACGTGCCTCATCGGTCCGCTCCCCCCCCACTCCCGCCAATCCTATTGATTGCACCGGATGTCAATCCGCGCGGCCCGGCTTCAGCCTCGGGATAGGCCGCTCGAGGCTCCAGGCGGGTGGGGCTTCTCCTTCGTTCTCAACGTCGATCGGTTTGTCCTCTGGATGTCAATCAGGTATGTCTCTGCCTGCTGATTGGTTCAGGCTGCGCGTCAGTCAGGGAGGGCGCCCCCTGCTGATTGGCTCAGCCTGACTATCGCTCGGATTGGTTGCTGCCCAGCGATGGCAGCGTGTGCTGCCCGCGTGCAGCCCCAGCGCTGAGCCAATGAGGGGCGAGAGAGGCTGGGATTGAGAGCGGGGTGAGTGCTGGGGGGTAGCGGAGGGGAGCAACGTGTTGTCCCAAACACAGCGTCAGGCTCGCATCATCATGGGCGGTCCCTCGGATCAGGATGACTTGCTTCCACACCAAAAAGGCATGAGCTCACATGTGTTTCAATGA
Organism: Pristiophorus japonicus; assembly: GCF_044704955.1. NCBI lineage: Eukaryota > Metazoa > Chordata > Chondrichthyes > Pristiophoridae > Pristiophorus > Pristiophorus japonicus. The sequence goes on along the minus strand of NC_091983.1, from coordinate 217,924,346 downwards.
AGGACCTAATAGAAACATAGAAAATAGGTGCAGGAGTAGGCCATTCGGCCCTTCGAGCCTGCACCACCATTCAATAAGATCATGGCTGATCATTCACCTCAGTACCCCTTTCCTGCTTTCTCTCCATACCCCTTGACCCCTTTAGCCGTAAGGGCCATATCTAACTCCCTCTTGAATATATCCAATGAACTGGCATAGAAACATAGAAACATAGAAAATAGGTGCAGGAGTAGGCCATTCGGCCCTTCTAGCCTGCACCGCCATTCAATGAGTTCATGGCTGAACATTCAACTTCAGTACCCCATTCCTGCTTTCTCGCCATACCCCTTGATCCCCCTAGCAGTAAGGACCTCATCTAACTCCTTTTTGAATATATTTAGTGAATTGGCCTCAACAACTTTCTGTGGTAGAGAATTCCACAGGTTCACCACTCTCTGGGTGAAGAAGTTCCTCCGCATCTCGGTCCTAAATGGCTTACCCCTTATCCTTAGACTGTGACCCCTGGTTCTGGACTTCCCCAACATTGGGAACATTCTTCCTGCATCTAACCTGTCTAACCCCGTCAGAATTTTATATGTTTCTATGAGGTCCCCTCTCATTCTTCTGAACTCCAGTGAATACAAGCCCAGTTGATCCAGTCTTTCTTGATAGGTCAGTCCCGCCATCCCGGGAATCAGTCTGGTGAACCTTCGCTGCACTCCCTCAATAGCAAGAATGTCCTTCCTCAGGTTAGGAGACCAAAACTGTACACAATACTCCAGGTGTGGCCTCACCAATGCCCTGTACAACTGCAGTAAGACCTCCCTGCTCCTGTACTCAAATCCCCTAGCTATGAAGGCCAACATACCAGTTGCCTTCTTCACCGCCTGCTGTACCTGCATGCCAACTTTTAATGACTGATGAACCATGACACCTAGGTCCCGTTGTACCTCCCCTTTTACTAATCTGTCACCATTCAAACAATATTCTGCCTTCCTGTTTTTGCCACCAAAATGAGTAACCTCACATTTATCCACATTATACTGCATCTGCCATGCATTTGCCCACTCACCTAACCTGTCCAAGTCACTCTGCAGCTTCTTAGCATCCCCCTCACAGCTCACACTGCCACCCAGCTTTGTGTCATCTGCAAAGTTGGAGATATTACATTCAATTCCTTTGTCTAAATCATTAATGTATATTGTAAATAGCTGGGGTCCCAGCACTGAACCTTGCGGTAACCCACTAGTCACTGCCTGCCATTCTGAAAAGTACCCGTTTATTCCTACTCTTTGCTTCCTGTCTGCTAACCAGTTCTCTATCCACGTCAATACATTACCCCCAATGCCATGTGCTTTAATTTTGCACGCTAATCTCCTGTGGGACCTTGTGCAAAATTAAAGCACATGGCATTGGGGGTAATGTATTGATGTGGATAGAGAACTGGTTGGCAGACAGGAAGCAAAGAGTAGGAATAAACGGGTCCTTTTCAGAATGGCAGGCAGTGACTAGTGGGATACCGCAAGGTTCAGTGCTGGGATCTTGTCAAAAGCCTTTTGAAAGTCCAAATACACCACATCCACTGGTTCTCCCTTGTCCACTTTACTAGTTACATCCTCAAAGAATTCTAGAAGATTTGTCAAGCATGATTTCCCTTTCATAAATCCATGCTGACTTGGACCAATCCTGTCACTGCTTTCCAAATGCGCTGCTATTACATCTTTAATAATTGATTCCAACATTTTCCCCACTACCGATGTCAGGCTAACCGGTCTATAATTCCCTGTTTTCTTTCTCCCTCCTTTTTTAAAAAGTGAGGTTACATTAGGTACCCTCCAATCCATAGGAATTGATCCAGAGTCTATAGAATCTTGGAAAATGACCACCAATGCATCCAGTATTTCTAGGGCCACTTCCTTAATTACTCTGGGATGCAGGCTATCAGATCCTGGGGATTTAGTGGTATTCAGTCCCATCAATTTCCCTAACACAATTTCCTGACTAATAAGAATTTCCTTCCGTTCCTCCTTCTCGCTAGACCCTCGGTCCACTAGTATTTCCGGAAACTCCCGAACTGCACATCGAAGGGTGGATTTTTTTAACATGTGGTGGCCCCCTCCAGGACATAGTCGACGTATTTACTGAGGCGTATGAAAGCATGGGCCTTATGCTAAACATCCGTAAGACAAAGGTCCTCCACCAGCCTGTCCTCACCGCACAGCACTGCCCCCCCAGTCATCAAGATCCACGGCGCGGCCCTGGACACCGTGGACCACTTCCCATATCTCAGGAGCATCCTATCAGCAAGACCAGGCATCAACGATGAGATCCAACACTGCCTCCAATGCGCCAGTGCAGCCTTCGGCCGCCTGAGGAAAAGAGTGTTTGAAGACCAGGCCCTCAAAGCTGCCACCAAGCTCATGGTCTACAGGGCTGTAGTGATACCTGCTCTCCTGTATGGCTCAGAGATATGGACCATGTACAGTAGACACCTCAAGTTGCTGGAGAAATATCACCAACGATGTCTCCGTAGGATTCTACATATCCCCTGGGAGGACAGGCACACCAACATCAGCGTCCTCATTCAGGCTAACATCCCCAGCATTGAAGCACTGACCACACTCGATCAGATACGCTGGGCAGGCCATATAGTCCGCATGCCAGACACGAGACTCCCAAAGCAAGTGCTCTACTCGGAGCTCCCTCACGGCAAACGAGCCAAAGGTGGGCAGTGGAAACGCTACAAGGACACCCTCAAAGCCTCCCTGATAAAGTGCAACATCCCCACTGGGAGACCCTGGCCCAAGACCGCCCTAAGTGGAGGAAGTGCATCCGAGAGGGCGCTGAGCACCTCGAGTCTCAACGCCGAGAGCATGCAGAAATCAAGCGCAGACAGCGGAAAGAGCGTGCGGCAAACCAGTCCCACCCACCCCTTCCCTCAACGTCCATCTGTCCCACCTGGGACAGAGTCTGTGGCTCTCGTATTGCACTGTTCAGCCACCAAAGAACTCACTTCAGGAGTGGAAACAAGTCTTCCTCGATTCCGAGGGACTGCCTATGATGATGATGATGATGATGGTGGCCATTGCACACCAGCCACCACACGGGCTTGACAGAGCTAGGTCTTGGTCCAGTGGCAAGGATTAACCAAGATGACTAGAGACCAGCTCTGCTGCATGCACCTAGTGCACACACAAATTGCAGTGTGGGCTGGCCCATGCTGCTCCTGGGCCCTCGCCTCTTCTGGACCTCGAATTCACGCCTCTCCTGCGCCCCGATCACGTCGCTCCACGATCACTCGTTGCTCCTGGGCCCCCCGAACTCTCGCCGTTCCTGGGCCCCGAACTCTCGTCACTCCTGGGCCCCGAACTCTCGCCACTCCTGGGCCCCGAACTCTCGTCGTTCCTGGGCCCCGAACTCTCGCCGTTCCTGGGCCCCGAACTCTCGCCGTTCCTGGGCCCCGAACTCTCGTCTCTCCTGGGCCCCGAACTCTCACCGTTCCTGGGCCCCGAACTCTCACCACTCCTGGGCCCCGAACTCTCGCCGTTCCTGGGCCCCGAACTCTCGTCTCTCCTGGGCCCCGAACTCTCACCGTTCCTGGGCCCCGAACTCTCACCACTCCTGGGCCCCGACCTCTCGCCGTTCCTGGGCCCCGACCTCTCGCCGTTCCTGGGCCCCGAACTCTCGCCGTTCCTGGGCCCCGACCTCTCGCCGTTCCTGGGCCCCGACCTCTCGCCGTTCCTGGGCCCCGAACTCTCGTCGCTCCTGGGCCCCGACCTCTCGCCGTTCCTGGGCCCCGAACTCTCACCGTTCCTGGGCCCCGAACTCTCGCCGTTCCTGGGCCCCGACCTCTCGCCGTTCCTGGGCCCCGAACTCTCGTCACTCCTGGGCCCCGACCTCTCGCCGTTCCTGGGCCCCGACCTCTCGCCGTTCCTGGGCCCCGACCTCTCGCCGTTCCTGGGCCCCGAACTCTCGCCGTTCCTGGGCCCCGAACTCTCGCCGTTCCTGGGCCCCGAACTCTCACCGTTCCTGGGCCCCGAACTCTCGTCACTCCTGGGCCCCGAACTCTCACCGTTCCTGGGCCCCGAACTCTCGTCACTCCTGGGCCCCGAACTCTCGCCACTCCTGGGCCCCGAACTCTCACCGTTCCTGGGCCCCGAACTCTCGTCACTCCTGGGCCCCGAACTCTCGCCACTCCTGGGCCCCGAACTCTCACCGTTCCTGGGCCCCGAACTCTCGTCACTCCTGGGCCCCGAACTCTCGTCACTCCTGGGCCCCGAACTCTCACCGTTCCTGGGCCCCGAACTCTCGCCACTCCTGGGCCCCGAACTCTCGCCGTTCCTGGGCCCCGAACTCTCGCTACTCCTGGGCCCCGAACTCTCGCCACTCCTGGGCCCCGAACTCTCGCCGTTCCTGGGCCCCGACCTCTCGCCACTCCTGGGCCCCGAACTCTCGCCACTCCTGGGCCCCGAACTCTCGCCGTTCCTGGGCCCCGAACTCTCGCTACTCCTGGGCCCCGAACTCTCGCCACTCCTGGGCCCCGAACTCTCGCCGTTCCTGGGCCCCGAACTCTCGCCGTTCCTGGGCCCCGAACTCTCGTCACTCCTGGGCCCCGAACTCTCGTCACTCCTGGGCCCCGAACTCTCGTCACTCCTGGGCCCCGAACTCTCGTCACTCCTGGGCCCCGAACTCTCGTCACTCCTGGGCCCCGAACTCTCGTCACTCCTGGGCCCCGACCTCTCGCCGTTCCTGGGCCCCGAACTCTCGTCACTCCTGGGCCCCGAACTCTCGCCGTTCCTGGGCCCCGAACTCTCGCCGTTCCTGGGCCCCGAACTCTCGTCACTCCTGGGCCCCGAACTCTCGTCACTCCTGGGCCCCGAACTCTCGTCACTCCTGGGCCCCGAACTCTCGTCACTCCTGGGCCCCGAACTCTCGCCGTTCCTGGGCCCCGAACTCTCGCCACTCCTGGGCCCCGAACTCTCGCCGTTCCTGGGCCCCGAACTCTCGCCACTCCTGGGCCCCGAACTCTCGCCACTCCTGGGCCCCGAACTCTCGTCACTCCTGGGCCCCGAACTCTCGTCACTCCTGGGCCCCGAACTCTCGTCACTCCTGGGCCCCGAACTCTCGTCACTCCTGGGCCCCGAACTCTCGTCACTCCTGGGCCCCGAACTCTCGTCACTCCTGGGCCCCGAACTCTCGTCACTCCTGGGCCCCGAACTCTCGCCGTTCCTGGGCCCCGAACTCTCGCCGTTCCTGGGCCCCGAACTCTCACCACTCCTGGGCCCCGAACTCTCGCCGTTCCTGGGCCCCGAACTCTCGCCGTTCCTGGGCCCCGAACTCTCGCCGTTCCTGGGCCCCGAACTCTCGTCACTCCTGGGCCCCGAACTCTCGTCACTCCTGGGCCCCGAACTCTCACCACTCCTGGGCCCCGAACTCTCGCCGTTCCTGGGCCCCGAACTCTCGCCGTTCCTGGGCCCCGAACTCTCGCCGTTCCTGGGCCCCGAACTCTCGTCGCTCCTGGGCCCCGAACTCTCGCCGTTCCTGGGCCCCGAACTCTCGCCGTTCCTGGGCCCCGAACTCTCGTCACTCCTGGGCCCCGAACTCTCGTCACTCCTGGGCCCCGAACTCTCGCCGTTCCTGGGCCCCGAACTCTCGTCACTCCTGGGCCCCGAACTCTCGTCACTCCTGGGCCCCGAACTCTCGCCGTTCCTGGGCCCCGAACTCTCGTCGCTCCTGGGCCCCGAACTCTCGCCGTTCCTGGGCCCCGAACTCTCACCGTTCCTGGGCCCCGAACTCTCGCCGTTCCTGGGCCCCGAACTCTCGTCACTCCTGGGCCCCGAACTCTCGCCGTTCCTGGGCCCCGAACTCTCGCCGTTCCTGGGCCCCGAACTCTCGTCACTCCTGGGCCCCGAACTCTCGCCGTTCCTGGGCCCCGAACTCTCGTCACTCCTGGGCCCCGAACTCTCGTCACTCCTGGGCCCCGAACTCTCGTCACTCCTGGGCCCCGAACTCTCGCCGTTCCTGGGCCCCGAACTCTCGTCACTCCTGGGCCCCGAACTCTCGCCGTTCCTGGGCCCCGAACTCTCGCTACTCCTGGGCCCCGAACTCTCGCCGTTCCTGGGCCCCGAACTCTCACCGTTCCTGGGCCCCGAACTCTCGTCACTCCTGGGCCCCGAACTCTCGTCACTCCTGGGCCCCGAACTCTCGCCGTTCCTGGGCCCCGAACTCTCGTCACTCCTGGGCCCCGAACTCTCGCCGTTCCTGGGCCCCGAACTCTCGCCGTTCCTGGGCCCCGAACTCTCACCGTTCCTGGGCCCCGAACTCTCGTCACTCCTGGGCCCCGAACTCTCGCCGTTCCTGGGCCCCGAACTCTCGCCACTCCTGGGCCCCGAACTCTCGCCGTTCCTGGGCCCCGAACTCTCACCGTTCCTGGGCCCCGAACTCTCGCTACTCCTGGGCCCCGAACTCTCACCGTTCCTGGGCCCCGAACTCTCGCTACTCCTGGGCCCCGAACTCTCGCCGTTCCTGGGCCCCGAACTCTCGCCACTCCTGGGCCCCGAACTCTCGCCGTTCCTGGGCCCCGAACTCTCGTCACTCCTGGGCCCCGAACTCTCGCCGTTCCTGGGCCCCGACCTCTCGCCGTTCCTGGGCCCCGAACTCTCGCCGTTCCTGGGCCCCGAACTCTCGTCACTCCTGGGCCCCGAACTCTCGCCGTTCCTGGGCCCCGAACTCTCGCCGTTCCTGGGCCCCGAACTCTCGCCGTTCCTGGGCCCCGAACTCTCGCCGTTCCTGGGCCCCGAACTCTCGCCGTTCCTGGGCCCCGAACTCTCGTCGCTCCTGGGCCCCGAACTCTCGCCGTTCCTGGGCCACGAACTCTCGCCGTTCCTGGGCCCCGAACTCTCGCCGTTCCTGGGCCCCGAACTCTCGTCACTCCTGGGCCCCGAACTCTCGCCGTTCCTGGGCCCCGAACTCTCGCCGTTCCTGGGCCCCGAACTCTCGCCGTTCCTGGGCCCCGAACTCTCGCCGTTCCTGGGCCCCGAACTCTCGTCACTCCTGGGCCCCGACCTCTCGCCGTTCCTGGGCCCCGAACTCTCGCCGTTCCTGGGCCCCGAACTCTCGTCACTCCTGGGCCCCGAACTCTCGTCACTCCTGGGCCCCGAACTCTCGTCACTCCTGGGCCCCGAACTCTCGTCACTCCTGGGCCCCGAACTCTCGCCGTTCCTGGGCCCCGAACTCTCGTCACTCCTGGGCCCCGAACTCTCGTCACTCCTGGGCCCCGAACTCTCGTCACTCCTGGGCCCCGACCTCTCGCCGTTCCTGGGCCCCGAACTCTCGCCGTTCCTGGGCCCCGAACTCTCGTCACTCCTGGGCCCCGAACTCTCGTCACTCCTGGGCCCCGAACTCTCGTCACTCCTGGGCCCCGAACTCTCGTCACTCCTGGGCCCCGAACTCTCGCTACTCCTGGGCCCCGAACTCTCGTCACTCCTGGGCCCCGAACTCTCGCCGTTCCTGGGCCCCGAACTCTCGTCACTCCTGGGCCCCGAACTCTCGTCACTCCTGGGCCCCGAACTCTCGTCACTCCTGGGCCCCGAACTCTCGCTACTCCTGGGCCCCGAACTCTCGTCACTCCTGGGCCCCGAACTCTCGCTACTCCTGGGCCCCGAACTCTCGCCGTTCCTGGGCCCCGACCTCTCGCCTCTCCTGGGCCCCGAACTCTCGCCACTCCTGGGCCCCGACCTCTCGCCACTCCTGGGCCCCGAACTCTCGCCACTCCTGGGCCCCGACCTCTCGCCACTCCTGGGCCCCGAACTCTCGTCACTCCTGGGCCCCGAACTCTCGCCGTTCCTGGGCCCCGAACTCTCGTCACTCCTGGGCCCCGAACTCTCGCCGTTCCTGGGCCCCGAACTCTCGCCACTCCTGGGCCCCGAACTCTCGCCGTTCCTGGGCCCCGAACTCTCGCCGTTCCTGGGCCCCGAACTCTCGTCGCTCCTGGGCCCCGAACTCTCGCCGTTCCTGGGCCCCGAACTCTCGCCGTTCCTGGGCCCCGAACTCTCGTCACTCCTGGGCCCCGAACTCTCGCCGTTCCTGGGCCCCGAACTCTCGTCACTCCTGGGCCCCGAACTCTCGCCGTTCCTGGGCCCCGAACTCTCGCCGTTCCTGGGCCCCGAACTCTCGCCGTTCCTGGGCCCCGAACTCTCGTCACTCCTGGGCCCCGAACTCTCGTCACTCCTGGGCCCCGAACTCTCGCCGTTCCTGGGCCCCGAACTCTCGCCGTTCCTGGGCCCCGAACTCTCGCCGTTCCTGGGCCCCGAACTCTCGTCACTCCTGGGCCCCGAACTCTCGCCGTTCCTGGGCCCCGAACTCTCGTCACTCCTGGGCCCCGAACTCTCGCCGTTCCTGGGCCCCGAACTCTCGTCACTCCTGGGCCCCGAACTCTCGTCGCTCCTGGGCCCCGAACTCTCGCCGTTCCTGGGCCCCGAACTCTCGCCGTTCCTGGGCCCCGAACTCTCGTCACTCCTGGGCCCCGAACTCTCGCCGTTCCTGGGCCCCGAACTCTCGCCGTTCCTGGGCCCCGAACTCTCGTCGCTCCTGGGCCCCGAACTCTCGCCGCTCCTGGCCCCGAACTCTCGTCACTCCTGGGCCCCGAACTCTCGCCGTTCCTGGGCCCCGAACTCTCGTCACTCCTGGGCCCCGAACTCTCGCCGTTCCTGGGCCCCGAACTCTCGTCACTCCTGGGCCCCGAACTCTCGTCGTTCCTGGGCCCCGAACTCTCGCCGTTCCTGGGCCCCGAACTCTCGCCGTTCCTGGGCCCCGAACTCTCGCCGTTCCTGGGCCCCGACCTCTCGCCGTTCCTGGGCCCCGAACTCTCGTCACTCCTGGGCCCCGAACTCTCGCCACTCCTGGGCCCCGAACTCTCGCCGTTCCTGGGCCCCGAACTCTCACCGTTCCTGGGCCCCGAACTCTCGTCACTCCTGGGCCCCGAACTCTCGCCACTCCTGGGCCCCGAACTCTCGCCGTTCCTGGGCCCCGAACTCTCGCCGTTCCTGGGCCCCGAACTCTCGTCACTCCTGGGCCCCGAACTCTCGCCACTCCTGGGCCCCGAACTCTCGCCGTTCCTGGGCCCCGAACTCTCGCCGTTCCTGGGCCCCGAACTCTCGCCACTCCTGGGCCCCGAACTCTCGTCACTCCTGGGCCCCGAACTCTCGCCGTTCCTGGGCCCCGAACTCTCGCCGTTCCTGGGCCCCGAACTCTCGCCGTTCCTGGGCCCCGAACTCTCGCCGTTCCTGGGCCCCGAACTCTCGCCGTTCCTGGGCCCCGAACTCTCGTCACTCCTGGGCCCCGAACTCTCGCCGTTCCTGGGCCCCGAACTCTCGCCGTTCCTGGGCCCCGAACTCTCACCGTTCCTGGGCCCCGAACTCTCGCCGTTCCTGGGCCCCGAACTCTCGCCGTTCCTGGGCCCCGAACTCTCGCCGTTCCTGGGCCCCGAACTCTCGCCACTCCTGGGCCCCGAACTCTCACCGTTCCTGGGCCCCGAACTCTCGTCACTCCTGGGCCCCGAACTCTCGTCACTCCTGGGCCCCGAACTCTCGCTACTCCTGGGCCCCGAACTCTCGCCGTTCCTGGGCCCCGAACTCTCGCCGTTCCTGGGCCCCGACCTCTCGCCGTTCCTGGGCCCCGAACTCTCGCCGTTCCTGGGCCCCGAACTCTCGCCGTTCCTGGGCCCCGAACTCTCACCGTTCCTGGGCCCCGAACTCTCGCCGTTCCTGGGCCCCGAACTCTCGTCACTCCTGGGCCCCGAACTCTCGCCGTTCCTGGGCCCCGAACTCTCGTCACTCCTGGGCCCCGAACTCTCGCTACTCCTGGGCCCCGAACTCTCGCCGTTCCTGGGCCCCGAACTCTCGCCGTTCCTGGGCCCCGAACTCTCGCCGTTCCTGGGCCCCGACCTCTCGCCGTTCCTGGGCCCCGAACTCTCGCCGTTCCTGGGCCCCGAACTCTCGCCGTTCCTGGGCCCCGAACTCTCGCCGTTCCTGGGCCCCGAACTCTCGCCGTTCCTGGGCCCCGACCTCTCGCCGTTCCTGGGCCCCGAACTCTCGCCACTCCTGGGCCCCGAACTCTCACCACTCCTGGGCCCCGAACTCTCGCCGTTCCTGGGCCCCGAACTCTCACCACTCCTGGGCCCCGAACTCTCGCCGTTCCTGGGCCCCGAACTCTCGCCGTTCCTGGGCCCCGAACTCTCGTCTCTCCTGGGCCCCGAACTCTCGTCACTCCTGGGCCCCGAACTCTCGCCGTTCCTGGGCCCCGAACTCTCGCCGTTCCTGGGCCCCGAACTCTCGTCGTTCCTGGGCCCCGAACTCTCGCCGTTCCTGGGCCCCGAACTCTCGTCACTCCTGGGCCCCGAACTCTCGTCACTCCTGGGCCCCGAACTCTCGCCGTTCCTGGGCCCCGAACTCTCGCCGTTCCTGGGCCCCGAACTCTCGCCGTTCCTGGGCCCCGAACTCTCGCCGTTCCTGGGCCCCGAACTCTCGCCGTTCCTGGGCCCCGAACTCTCGTCACTCCTGGGCCCCGAACTCTCGTCACTCCTGGGCCCCGAACTCTCGCCGTTCCTGGGCCCCGAACTCTCGCCGTTCCTGGGCCCCGAACTCTCGCCGTTCCTGGGCCCCGAACTCTCGCCGTTCCTGGGCCCCGAACTCTCGTCACTCCTGGGCCCCGAACTCTCGCCGTTCCTGGGCCCCGAACTCTCGCCGTTCCTGGGCCCCGAACTCTCGCCGTTCCTGGGCCCCGAACTCTCGCCGTTCCTGGGCCCCGAACTCTCGCCGTTCCTGGGCCCCGAACTCTCGCCGTTCCTGGGCCCCGAACTCTCGTCGCTCCTGGGCCCCGAACTCTCGCCGTTCCTGGGCCCCGAACTCTCGCCACTCCTGGGCCCCGAACTCTCGTCACTCCTGGGCCCCGAACTCTCGCCGTTCCTGGGCCCCGAACTCTCGCCGTTCCTGGGCCCCGAACTCTCGTCGCTCCTGGGCCCCGAACTCTCACCACTCCTGGGCCCCGAACTCTCGTCACTCCTGGGCCCCGAACTCTCGCCACTCCTGGGCCCCGAACTCTCGCCGTTCCTGGGCCCCGAACTCTCGCCGTTCCTGGGCCCCGAACTCTCACCACTCCTGGGCCCCGAACTCTCACCACTCCTGGGCCCCGAACTCTCACCACTCCTGGGCCCCGAACTCTCGCCGTTCCTGGGCCCCGAACTCTCACCACTCCTGGGCCCCGAACTCTCACCACTCCTGGGCCCCGAACTCTCACCACTCCTGGGCCCCGAACTCTCGCCGTTCCTGGGCCCCGAACTCTCACCACTCCTGGGCCCCGAACTCTCGCCGTTCCTGGGCCCCGACCTCTCGCCACTCCTGGGCCCCGAACTCTCACCACTCCTGGGCCCCGAACTCTCGCCGTTCCTGGGCCCCGAACTCTCGCCGTTCCTGGGCCCCGAACTCTCGTCACTCCTGGGCCCCGAACTCTCGTCACTCCTGGGCCCCGAACTCTCGCCGTTCCTGGGCCCCGAACTCTCGTCACTCCTGGGCCCCGAACTCTCACCACTCCTGGGCCCCGAACTCTCGCCGTTCCTGGGCCCCGAACTCTCGCCGTTCCTGGGCCCCGAACTCTCGTCACTCCTGGGCCCCGAACTCTCGCCGTTCCTGGGCCCCGAACTCTCGCCGTTCCTGGGCCCCGAACTCTCGTCACTCCTGGGCCCCGAACTCTCGCCGTTCCTGGGCCCCGAACTCTCGCCGTTCCTGGGCCCCGAACTCTCGCCGTTCCTGGGCCCCGAACTCTCGCCGTTCCTGGGCCCCGAACTCTCGCCGTTCCTGGGCCCCGAACTCTCGCCACTCCTGGGCCCCGAACTCTCGCCACTCCTGGGCCCCGAACTCTCGCCACTCCTGGGCCCCGAACTCTCGCCACTCCTGGGCCCCGAACTCTCGCCACTCCTGGGCCCCGAACTCTCGCCGTTCCTGGGCCCCGAACTCTCGCCGTTCCTGGGCCCCGAACTCTCGCCTCTCCTGGGCCCCGAACTCTCGCCGTTCCTGGGCCCCGAACTCTCGCCTCTCCTGGGCCCCGAACTCTCGCCGTTCCTGGGCCCCGAACTCTCGCCGTTCCTGGGCCCCGAACTCTCGCCGTTCCTGGGCCCCGACCTCTCGCCGTTCCTGGGCCCCGAACTCTCGCCGTTCCTGGGCCCCGAACTCTCGCCGCTCCTGGGCCCCGAACTCTCGTCACTCCTGGGCCCCGAACTCTCGTCACTCCTGGGCCCCGAACTCTCGTCACTCCTGGGCCCCGAACTCTCGCCGTTCCTGGGCCCCGAACTCTCGCCGCTCCTGGGCCCCGAACTCTCGCCACTCCTGGGCCCCGAACTCTCGTCACTCCTGGGCCCCGAACTCTCGCCGTTCCTGGGCCCCGAACTCTCGCCACTCCTGGGCCCCGAACTCTCGTCACTCCTGGGCCCCGAACTCTCGCCGTTCCTGGGCCCCGAACTCTCGCCACTCCTGGGCCCCGAACTCTCGTCACTCCTGGGCCCCGAACTCTCGTCACTCCTGGGCCCCGAACTCTCGTCACTCCTGGGCCCCGAACTCTCGCCACTCCTGGGCCCCGAACTCTCGCCACTCCTGGGCCCCGAACTCTCGTCACTCCTGGGCCCCGAACTCTCGCCGTTCCTGGGCCCCGAACTCTCGCCACTCCTGGGCCCCGAACTCTCGCCACTCCTGGGCCCCGAACTCTCGCCGTTCCTGGGCCCCGAACTCTCGCCACTCCTGGGCCCCGAACTCTCGCCGTTCCTGGGCCCCGAACTCTCGCCGTTCCTGGGCCCCGACCTCTCGCCGTTCCTGGGCCCCGAACTCTCGCCGTTCCTGGGCCCCGACCTCTCGCCGTTCCTGGGCCCCGACCTCTCGCCGTTCCTGGGCCCCGAACTCTCGCCGTTCCTGGGCCCCGAACTCTCGCCACTCCTGGGCCCCGAACTCTCGTCACTCCTGGGCCCCGAACTCTCGTCACTCCTGGGCCCCGAACTCTCGTCACTCCTGGGCCCCGAACTCTCGCCGTTCCTGGGCCCCGAACTCTCGTCACTCCTGGGCCCCGAACTCTCGTCACTCCTGGGCCCCGAACTCTCGTCACTCCTGGGCCCCGAACTCTCGCCGTTCCTGGGCCCCGAACTCTCGCCGTTCCTGGGCCCCGAACTCTCGCTACTCCTGGGCCCTGAACTCTCGCCGTTCCTGGGCCCCGAACTCTCACCACTCCTGGGCCCCGAACTCTCACCACTCCTGGGCCCCGAACTCTCGCCGTTCCTGGGCCCCGAACTCTCGTCGTTCCTGGGCCCCGAACTCTCGCCGTTCCTGGGCCCCGAACTCTCGCCGTTCCTGGGCCCCGACCTCTCGCCGTTCCTGGGCCCCGAACTCTCGCCGTTCCTGGGCCCCGAACTCTCGCCGTTCCTGGGCCCCGAACTCTCGTCACTCCTGGGCCCCGAACTCTCGCTACTCCTGGGCCCCGAACTCTCGTCACTCCTGGGCCCCGAACTCTCGCTACTCCTGGGCCCCGAACTCTCGTCACTCCTGGGCCCCGAACTCTCGCTACTCCTGGGCCCCGAACTCTCGTCACTCCTGGGCCCCGAACTCTCGCTACTCCTGTGCCCCGAACTCTCGCCGTTCCTGGGCCCCGAACTCTCGCCGCTCCTGGGCCCCGACCTCTCGCCGTTCCTGGGCCCCGAACTCTCGTCACTCCTGGGCCCCGAACTCTCGCCGTTCCTGGGCCCCGAACTCTCGTCACTCCTGGGCCCCGAACTCTCGCCGTTCCTGGGCCCCGAACTCTCGTCACTCCTGGGCCCCGAACTCTCGCCGTTCCTGGGCCCCGAACTCTCGTCTCTCCTGGGCCCCGAACTCTCGCCGCTCCTGGGCCCCGAACTCTCGCCGTTCCTGGGCCCCGAACTCTCGCCACTCCTGGGCCCCGAACTCTCGCCGTTCCTGGGCCCCGAACTCTCGCCGTTCCTGGGCCCCGAACTCTCGCCGTTCCTGGGCCCCGAACTCTCGTCACTCCTGGGCCCCGAACTCTCGTCACTCCTGGGCCCCGAACTCTCGCCGTTCCTGGGCCCCGAACTCTCGTCACTCCTGGGCCCCGAACTCTCGCCGTTCCTGGGCCCCGAACTCTCGCCGTTCCTGGGCCCCGAACTCTCGCCGTTCCTGGGCCCCGAACTCTCGTCACTCCTGGGCCCCGAACTCTCGCCGTTCCTGGGCCCCGAACTCTCGCCGTTCCTGGGCCCCGAACTCTCGTCACTCCTGGGCCCCGAACTCTCGTCACTCCTGGGCCCCGAACTCTCGCCGTTCCTGGGCCCCGAACTCTCGCCGTTCCTGGGCCCCGAACTCTCGCCGTTCCTGGGCCCCGAACTCTCGCCACTCCTGGGCCCCGAACTCTCGCCGTTCCTGGGCCCCGAACTCTCGTCACTCCTGGGCCCCGAACTCTCGCCGTTCCTGGGCCCCGAACTCTCGTCACTCCTGGGCCCCGAACTCTCGCCGTTCCTGGGCCCCGAACTCTCGTCACTCCTGGGCCCCGAACTCTCGCCACTCCTGGGCCCCGAACTCTCGCCACTCCTGGGCCCCGAACTCTCGCCGTTCCTGGGCCCCGACCTCTCGCCGTTCCTGGGCCCCGAACTCTCGCCGTTCCTGGGCCCCGAACTCTCGCCGTTCCTGGGCCCCGAACTCTCGCCGTTCCTGGGCCCCGAACTCTCGCCGTTCCTGGGCCCCGAACTCTCGCCACTCCTGGGCCCCGAACTCTCGCCGTTCCTGGGCCCCGAACTCTCGCCACTCCTGGGCCCCGAACTCTCGCCGTTCCTGGGCCCCGAACTCTCGCCACTCCTGGGCCCCGAACTCTCACCGTTCCTGGGCCCCGAACTCTCGCCGTTCCTGGGCCCCGACCTCTCGCCTCTCCTGGGCCCCGAACTCTCGTCACTCCTGGGCCCCGAACTCTCGCCGTTCCTGGGCCCCGAACTCTCACCGTTCCTGGGCCCCGAACTCTCGCCACTCCTGGGCCCCGAACTCTCGCCGTTCCTGGGCCCCGACCTCTCGCCTCTCCTGGGCCCCGAACTCTCGTCACTCCTGGGCCCCGAACTCTCGTCACTCCTGGGCCCCGAACTCTCGCCGTTCCTGGGCCCCGAACTCTCACCGTTCCTGGGCCCCGAACTCTCGCCTCTCCTGGGCCCCGAACTCTCGTCACTCCTGGGCCCCGAACTCTCGTCACTCCTGGGCCCCGAACTCTCGCCGTTCCTGGGCCCCGAACTCTCGCCTCTCCTGGGCCCCGAACTCTCGTCACTCCTGGGCCCCGAACTCTCGTCACTCCTGGGCCCCGAACTCTCGCCGTTCCTGGGCCCCGACCTCTCGCCTCTCCTGGGCCCCGAACTCTCGTCACTCCTGGGCCCCGAACTCTCGTCACTCCTGGGCCCCGAACTCTCGCCGTTCCTGGGCCCCGAACTCTCGTCGCTCCTGGGCCCCGAACTCTCGCCGTTCCTGGGCCCCGAACTCTCGCCGTTCCTGGGCCCCGACCTCTCACCGTTCCTGGGCCCCGAACTCTCGCCTCTCCTGGGCCCCGAACTCTCGCCGTTCCTGGGCCCCGAACTCTCGCCGTTCCTGGGCCCCGAACTCTCGCCACTCCTGGGCCCCGAACTCTCACCGTTCCTGGGCCCCGAACTCTCACCGTTCCTGGGCCCCGAACTCTCGCCTCTCCTGGGCCCCGAACTCTCGCTACTCCTGGGCCCCGAACTCTCGCCGTTCCTGGGCCCCGAACTCTCGCCGTTCCTGGGCCCCGAACTCTCGCCTCTCCTGGGCCCCGAACTCTCGTCACTCCTGGGCCCCGAACTCTCACCACTCCTGGGCCCCGAACTCTCACCACTCCTGGGCCCCGAACTCTCGCCGTTCCTGGGCCCCGAACTCTTGCCGTTCCTGGGCCCCGAACTCTCGCCGTTCCTGGGCCCCGAACTCTCGCCGTTCCTGGGCCCCGAACTCTCACCGTTCCTGGGCCCCGAACTCTCACCGCTCCTGGGCCCCGAACTCTCACCACTCCTGGGCCCCGAACTCTCGCCGTTCCTGGGCCCCGAACTCTCGCCGTTCCTGGGCCCCGAACTCTCGCCGTTCCTGGGCCCCGAACTCTCGCCGTTCCTGGGCCCCGAACTCTCACCACTCCTGGGCCCCGAACTCTCGCCACTCCTGGGCCCCGAACTCTCGCTACTCCTGGGCCCCGAACTCTCGCCGTTCCTGGGCCCCGAACTCTCGCCGTTCCTGGGCCCCGAACTCTCGCCGTTCCTGGGCCCCGAACTCTCACCACTCCTGGGCCCCGAACTCTCGCTACTCCTGGGCCCCGAACTCTCGCCGTTCCTGGGCCCCGAACTCTCGCCGTTCCTGGGCCCCGAACTCTCACCACTCCTGGGCCCCGAACTCTCACCACTCCTGGGCCCCGAACTCTCGCTACTCCTGGGCCCCGAACTCTCGCCGTTCCTGGGCCCCGAACTCTCACCGTTCCTGGGCCCCGAACTCTCGCCACTCCTGGGCCCCGAACTCTCGCCGTTCCTGGGCCCCGAACTCTCGCCGTTCCTGGGCCCCGAACTCTCGCCGTTCCTGGGCCCCGACCTCTCGCCGTTCCTGGGCCCCGAACTCTCGCCGTTCCTGGGCCCCGAACTCTCGCCACTCCTGGGCCCCGAACTCTCGTCACTCCTGGGCCCCGAACTCTCGCCGTTCCTGGGCCCCGAACTCTCGCCACTCCTGGGCCCCGAACTCTCGTCACTCCTGGGCCCCGAACTCTCGTCACTCCTGGGCCCCGAACTCTCGCCGTTCCTGGGCCCCGAACTCTCGCCACTCCTGGGCCCCGAACTCTCGCCACTCCTGGGCCCCGAACTCTCGCCACTCCTGGGCCCCGAACTCTCGTCACTCCTGGGCCCCGAACTCTCGCCGTTCCTGGGCCCCGAACTCTCGCCACTCCTGGGCCCCGACCTCTCGCCGTTCCTGGGCCCCGAACTCTCGTCACTCCTGGGCCCCGAACTCTCGTCACTCCTGGGCCCCGAACTCTCGCCGTTCCTGGGCCCCGAACTCTCGTCACTCCTGGGCCCCGAACTCTCGCCGTTCCTGGGCCCCGAACTCTCGTCACTCCTGGGCCCCGAACTCTCGTCACTCCTGGGCCCCGACCTCTCGTCACTCCTGGGCCCCGAACTCTCGCCGTTCCTGGGCCCCGAACTCTCGCCGTTCCTGGGCCCCGAACTCTCGCCACTCCTGGGCCCCGAACTCTCGCCACTCCTGGGCCCCGAACTCTCGTCACTCCTGGGCCCCGAACTCTCGCCGTTCCTGGGCCCCGAACTCTCGCCACTCCTGGGCCCCGAACTCTCGTCACTCCTGAGCCCCGAACTCTCGTCACTCCTGGGCCCCGAACTCTCGCCGTTCCTGGGCCCCGAACTCTCGCCGTTCCTGGGCCCCGAACTCTCGCCACTCCTGGGCCCCGAACTCTCGCCGTTCCTGGGCCCCGAACTCTCGTCGTTCCTGGGCCCCGAACTCTCGCCACTCCTGGGCCCCGAACTCTCGTCACTCCTGGGCCCCGAACTCTCGCCGTTCCTGGGCCCCGAACTCTCGCCACTCCTGGGCCCCGAACTCTCGTCACTCCTGGGCCCCGAACTCTCGCCGTTCCTGGGCCCCGAACTCTCGCCGTTCCTGGGCCCCGAACTCTCGCCACTCCTGGGCCCCGAACTCTCGTCACTCCTGGGCCCCGAACTCTCGTCACTCCTGGGCCCCGAACTCTCGCCGTTCCTGGGCCCCGAACTCTCGCCACTCCTGGGCCCCGAACTCTCGTCACTCCTGGGCCCCGAACTCTCGCCGCTCCTGGGCCCCGAACTCTCGTCACTCCTGGGCCCCGAACTCTCGCCGCTCCTGGGCCCCGAACTCTCGCCGTTCCTGGGCCCCGAACTCTCACCACTCCTGGGCCCCGAACTCTCGTCACTCCTGGGCCCCGAACTCTCGCCGCTCCTGGGCCCCGAACTCTCGTCACTCCTGGGCCCCGAACTCTCGCCGCTCCTGGGCCCCGAACTCTCGCCGTTCCTGGGCCCCGAACTCTCACCACTCCTGGGCCCCGAACTCTCGCCGCTCCTGGGCCCCGAACTCTCGCCGTTCCTGGGCCCCGAACTCTCACCACTCCTGGGCCCCGAACTCTCGCCACTCCTGGGCCCCGAACTCTCGTCACTCCTGGGCCCCGAACTCTCGCCGCTCCTGGGCCCCGAACTCTCGTCGCTCCTGGGCCCCGAACTCTCGCCGCTCCTGGGCCCCGAACTCTCGCCGTTCCTGGGCCCCGAACTCTCGCTACTCCTGGGCCCCGAACTCTCGCCGCTCCTGGGCCCCGAACTCTCGTCACTCCTGGGCCCCGAACTCTCGTCACTCCTGGGCCCCGAACTCTCGCCGTTCCTGGGCCCCGAACTCTCGCCGCTCCTGGGCCCCGACCTCTCGTCACTCCTGGGCCCCGAACTCTCGCCGTTCCTGGGCCCCGAACTCTCGTCACTCCTGGGCCCCGAACTCTCGCCGTTCCTGGGCCTCGAATTCTCGCCGTTCCTGGGCCCCGAACTCTCGCCGTTCCTGGGCCCCGAACTCTCGTCACTCCTGGGCCCCGAACTCTCGCCGTTCCTGGGCCCCGAACTCTCGCCGTTCCTGGGCCCCGACCTCTCGTCACTCCTGGGCCCCGAACTCTCGCCGTTCCTGGGCCCCGAACTCTCGTCACTCCTGGGCCCCGAACTCTCGCCGTTCCTGGGCCTCGAATTCTCGCCGTTCCTGGGCCCCGAACTCTCGCCGTTCCTGGGCCCCGACCTCTCGTCACTCCTGGGCCCCGAACTCTCGCCGTTCCTGGGCCCCGAACTCTCGCCGCTCCTGGGCCCCGACCTCTCGTCACTCCTGGGCCCCGAACTCTCGCCGTTCCTGGGCCCCGACCTCTCGTCACTCCTGGGCCCCGAACTCTCGCCGTTCCTGGGCCCCGAACTCTCGCCGTTCCTGGGCCCCGAACTCTCGCCGTTCCTGGGCCCCGAACTCTCGCCGTTCCTGGGCCCCGAACTCTCGCCGTTCCTGGGCCCCGAACTCTCGCCGTTCCTGGGCCCCGAACTCTCGCCGTTCCTGGGCCCCGAACTCTCGTCGCTCCTGGGCCCCGACCTCTCGTCACTCCTGGGCCCCGAACTCTCGCCGTTCCTGGGCCCCGAACTCTCGCCACTCCTGGGCCCCGAACTCTCGCCACTCCTGGGCCCCGAACTCTCGCCGTTCCTGGGCCCCGAACTCTCGCCACTCCTGGGCCCCGAACTCTCGCCACTCCTGGGCCCCGAACTCTCGCCGTTCCTGGGCCCCGAACTCTCGCCGTTCCTGGGCCCCGAACTCTCGCCGTTCCTGGGCCCCGAACTCTCGCCGTTCCTGGGCCCCGAACTCTCGCCGTTCCTGGGCCCCGAACTCTCGCCGTTCCTGGGCCCCGAACTCTCGCCGTTCCTGGGCCCCGAACTCTCGCCGTTCCTGGGCCCCGAACTCTCGCCACTCCTGGGCCCCGAACTCTCGCCGTTCCTGGGCCCCGAACTCTCGCCGTTCCTGGGCCCCGAACTCTCGCCGTTCCTGGGCCCCGAACTCTCGCCGTTCCTGGGCCCCGAACTCTCGCCGTTCCTGGGCCCCGAACTCTCACCGTTCCTGGGCCCCGAACTCTCGCCGTTCCTGGGCCCCGAACTCTCGTCGCTCCTGGGCCCCGAACTCTCGCCGTTCCTGGGCCCCGAACTCTCGCCGTTCCTGGGCCCCGAACTCTCGCCGTTCCTGGGCCCCGAACTCTCACCGTTCCTGGGCCCCGAACTCTCGCCGTTCCTGGGCCCCGAACTCTCGCCACTCCTGGGCCCCGAACTCTCGCCGTTCCTGGGCCCCGAACTCTCGCCGTTCCTGGGCCCCGAACTCTCGTCACTCCTGGGCCCCGAACTCTCGCCGCTCCTGGGCCCCGACCTCTCGCCACTCCTGGGCCCCGAACTCTCGCCGTTCCTGGGCCCCGAACTCTCGCTATTCCTGGGCCCCGAACTCTCGCCGTTCCTGGGCCCCGACCTCTCGCCGTTCCTGGGCCCCGAACTCTCGCCACTCCTGGGCCCCGAACTCTCGCCGTTCCTGGGCCCCGAACTCTCGCCACTCCTGGGCCCCGAACTCTCGCCGTTCCTGGGCCCCGAACTCTCGCCGTTCCTGGGCCCCGAACTCTCGCCGTTCCTGGGCCCCGAACTCTCGCCGTTCCTGGGCCCCGAACTCTCGTCGCTCCTGGGCCCCGAACTCTCGCCGTTCCTGGGCCCCGAACTCTCGCCGTTCCTGGGCCCCGAACTCTCGCCGTTCCTGGGCCCCGAACTCTCGCCGTTCCTGGGCCCCGAACTCTCGTCACTCCTGGGCCCCGAACTCTCGCCGTTCCTGGGCCCCGAACTCTCGTCACTCCTGGGCCCCGAACTCTCGTCACTCCTGGGCCCCGAACTCTCGCCGTTCCTGGGCCCCGAACTCTCGCCGTTCCTGGGCCCCGAACTCTCGCCGTTCCTGGGCCCCGAACTCTCGTCACTCCTGGGCCCCGAACTCTCGTCACTCCTGGGCCCCGAACTCTCGCCACTCCTGGGCCCCGAACTCTCGCCGTTCCTGGGCCCCGAACTCTCGCCACTCCTGGGCCCCGAACTCTCGCCACTCCTGGGCCCCGAACTCTCGTCACTCCTGGGCCCCGAACTCTCGTCACTCCTGGGCACCCCGAACTCTCGCCGTTCCTGGGCCCCGAACTCTCGCCGTTCCTGGGCCCCGAACTCTCGCCGTTCCTGGGCCCCGAACTCTCGTCACTCCTGGGCCCCGAACTCTCGCCGTTCCTGGGCCCCGAACTCTCGCCGTTCCTGGGCCCCGAACTCTCGCCGTTCCTGGGCCCCGAACTCTCGCCGTTCCTGGGCCCCGAACTCTCGCCGTTCCTGGGCCCCGAACTCTCGCCGTTCCTGGGCCCCGAACTCTCGTCACTCCTGGGCCCCGAACTCTCGTCACTCCTGGGCCCCGAACTCTCACCGTTCCTGGGCCCCGAACTCTCGCCGTTCCTGGGCCCCGAACTCTCGCCGTTCCTGGGCCCCGAACTCTCGCCGTTCCTGGGCCCCGAACTCTCGCCGTTCCTGGGCCCCGAACTCTCGCCGTTCCTGGGCCCCGAACTCTCGCCGTTCCTGGGCCCCGAACTCTCGCCGTTCCTGGGCCCCGAACTCTCGCCGTTCCTGGGCCCCGACCTCTCGCCGTTCCTGGGCCCCGAACTCTCACCGTTCCTGGGCCCCGAACTCTCGCCACTCCTGGGCCCCGAACTCTCGCCGTTCCTGGGCCCCGAACTCTCGCCGTTCCTGGGCCCCGAACTCTCGCCACTCCTGGGCCCCGAACTCTCGTCACTCCTGGGCCCCGAACTCTCGCCGTTCCTGGGCCCCGAACTCTCGCCGTTCCTGGGCCCCGAACTCTCGTCACTCCTGGGCCCCGAACTCTCGCCGTTCCTGGGCCCCGAACTCTCGCCACTCCTGGGCCCCGAACTCTCGTCACTCCTGGGCCCCGAACTCTCGCCGTTCCTGGGCCCCGAACTCTCGTCACTCCTGGGCCCCGAACTCTCGCCACTCCTGGGCCCCGAACTCTCGTCACTCCTGGGCCCCGAACTCTCGCCGTTCCTGGGCCCCGAACTCTCGTCACTCCTGGGCCCCGAACTCTCGCCGTTCCTGGGCCCCGAACTCTCGTCACTCCTGGGCCCCGAACTCTCGCCGTTCCTGGGCCCCGAACTCTCGCCACTCCTGGGCCCCGAACTCTCGTCACTCCTGGGCCCCGAACTCTCGCCGTTCCTGGGCCCCGAACTCTCACCACTCCTGGGCCCCGAACTCTCGCCACTCCTGGGCCCCGAACTCTCGCCACTCCTGGGCCCCGAACTCTCGCCGTTCCTGGGCCCCGAACTCTCACCACTCCTGGGCCCCGACCTCTCGCTACTCCTGGGCCCCGAACTCTCGCCACTCCTGGGCCCCGAACTCTCGCCGTTCCTGGGCCCCGAACTCTCGCCACTCCTGGGCCCCGAACTCTCGCCGTTCCTGGGCCCCGACCTTTCGCTACTCCTGGGCCCCGAACTCTCGCCGTTCCTGGGCCCCGAACTCTCGTCACTCCTGGGCCCCGAACTCTCGCCGTTCCTGGGCCCCGAACTCTCGCCGTTCCTGGGCCCCGAACTCTCGTCACTCCTGGGCCCCGAACTCTCGCCGTTCCTGGGCCCCGAACTCTCGCCGTTCCTGGGCCCCGAACTCTCGCCACTCCTGGGCCCCGAACTCTCGCCACTCCTGGGCCCCGAACTCTCGTCACTCCTGGGCCCCGAACTCTCGCCGCTCCTGGGCCCCGAACTCTCGCCGTTCCTGGGCCCCGAACTCTCACCGTTCCTGGGCCCCGAACTCTCGCCGTTCCTGGGCCCCGAACTCTCGTCACTCCTGGGCCCCGAACTCTCGCCACTCCTGGGCCCCGAACTCTCGTCACTCCTGGGCCCCGAACTCTCGCCGCTCCTGGGCCCCGAACTCTCGCCGTTCCTGGGCCCCGAACTCTCGTCACTCCTGGGCCCCGAACTCTCGTCGTTCCTGGGCCCCGAACTCTCACCGTTCCTGGGCCCCGAACTCTCGCCGTTCCTGGGCCCCGAACTCTCGTCACTCCTGGGCCCCGAACTCTCGTCACTCCTGGGCCCCGAACTCTCGTCGTTCCTGGGCCCCGAACTCTCACCGTTCCTGGGCCCCGAACTCTCGCCGTTCCTGGGCCCCGAACTCTCGCCACTCCTGGGCCCCGAACTCTCGTCACTCCTGGGCCCCGAACTCTCGCCGTTCCTGGGCCCCGAACTCTCACCGTTCCTGGGCCCCGAACTCTCGCCGTTCCTGGGCCCCGAACTCTCGTCACTCCTGGGCCCCGAACTCTCGCCACTCCTGGGCCCCGAACTCTCGTCACTCCTGGGCCCCGAACTCTCGCCGCTCCTGGGCCCCGAACTCTCACCGTTCCTGGGCCCCGAACTCTCGCCGTTCCTGGGCCCCGAACTCTCGTCACTCCTGGGCCCCGAACTCTCGCCACTCCTGGGCCCCGAACTCTCGTCACTCCTGGGCCCCGAACTCTCGCCGCTCCTGGGCCCCGAACTCTCGCCGTTCCTGGGCCCCGAACTCTCGCCGTTCCTGGGCCCCGAACTCTCGCCGTTCCTGGGCCCCGAACTCTCGCCGTTCCTGGGCCCCGAACTCTCGCCGTTCCTGGGCCCCGACCTCTCGCCGTTCCTGGGCCCCGAACTCTCACCGTTCCTGGGCCCCGAACTCTCGCCACTCCTGGGCCCCGAACTCTCGCCGTTCCTGGGCCCCGAACTCTCGCCGTTCCTGGGCCCCGAACTCTCGCCGTTCCTGGGCCCCGAACTCTCGCCACTCCTGGGCCCCGAACTCTCGCCGTTCCTGGGCCCCGAACTCTCGTCACTCCTGGGCCCCGAACTCTCGCCGCTCCTGGGCCCCGAACTCTCGCCGTTCCTGGGCCCCGAACTCTCGCCGTTCCTGGGCCCCGAACTCTCGCCGTTCCTGGGCCCCGAACTCTCGCCGTTCCTGGGCCCCGAACTCTCGCCGTTCCTGGGCCCCGAACTCTCGCCACTCCTGGGCCCCGAACTCTCGTCACTCCTGGGCCCCGAACTCTCGCCGTTCCTGGGCCCCGAACTCTCGCCGTTCCTGGGCCCCGAACTCTCGTCTCTCCTGGGCCCCGAACTCTCGCCACTCCTGGGCCCCGAACTCTCGCCGTTCCTGGGCCCCGAACTCTCGTCACTCCTGGGCCCCGAACTCTCGTCTCTCCTGGGCCCCGAACTCTCGCCACTCCTGGGCCCCGAACTCTCGCCGTTCCTGGGCCCCGAACTCTCGTCACTCCTGGGCCCCGAACTCTCGCCGTTCCTGGGCCCCGAACTCTCGTCACTCCTGGGCCCCGAACTCTCGCCGTTCCTGGGCCCCGAACTCTCGCCGTTCCTGGGCCCCGAACTCTCGCCGTTCCTGGGCCCCGAACTCTCGCCGTTCCTGGGCCCCGAACTCTCGCCGTTCCTGGGCCCCGAACTCTCGTCACTCCTGGGCCCCGAACTCTCGTCACTCCTGGGCCCCGAACTCTCGTCACTCCTGGGCCCCGAACTCTCGCCGTTCCTGGGCCCCGAACTCTCGTCACTCCTGGGCCCCGAACTCTCGTCACTCCTGGGCCCCGAACTCTCGTCACTCCTGGGCCCCGAACTCTCGCCGTTCCTGGGCCCCGAACTCTCGCCGTTCCTGGGCCCCGAACTCTCGTCACTCCTGGGCCCCGAACTCTCGCCGTTCCTGGGCCCCGAACTCTCGCCACTCCTGGGCCCCGAACTCTCGCCGTTCCTGGGCCCCGAACTCTCGTCACTCCTGGGCCCCGAACTCTCGTCACTCCTGGGCCCCGAACTCTCGTCACTCCTGGGCCCCGAACTCTCGCCGTTCCTGGGCCCCGAACTCTCGCCGTTCCTGGGCCCCGAACTCTCGTCACTCCTGGGCCCCGAACTCTCGCCGTTCCTGGGCCCCGAACTCTCGCCGTTCCTGGGCCCCGAACTCTCGCCGTTCCTGGGCCCCGAACTCTCGCCGTTCCTGGGCCCCGAACTCTCGCCGTTCCTGGGCCCCGAACTCTCGCCGTTCCTGGGCCCCGAACTCTCACCACTCCTGGGCCCCGAACTCTCGCCACTCCTGGGCCCCGAACTCTCACCACTCCTGGGCCCCGAACTCTCGTCACTCCTGGGCCCCGAACTCTCACCACTCCTGGGCCCCGAACTCTCACCACTCCTGGGCCCCGAACTCTCGTCACTCCTGGGCCCCGAACTCTCGCCGTTCCTGGGCCCCGAACTCTCGCCGTTCCTGGGCCCCGAACTCTCGTCACTCCTGGGCCCCGAACTCTCGTCACTCCTGGGCCCCGAACTCTCGCTACTCCTGGGCCCCGAACTCTCGTCACTCCTGGGCCCCGAACTCTCGTCGTTCCTGGGCCCCGAACTCTCGTCACTCCTGGGCCCCGAACTCTCGCCGTTCCTGGGCCCCGAACTCTCGCCGTTCCTGGGCCCCGAACTCTCGCCACTCCTGGGCCCCGAACTCTCGTCACTCCTGGGCCCCGAACTCTCGTCACTCCTGGGCCCCGAACTCTCGCCGTTCCTGGGCCCCGAACTCTCGTCACTCCTGGGCCCCGAACTCTCGTCAATCCTGGGCCCCGAACTCTCGTCACTCCTGGGCCCCGAACTCTCGTCACTCCTGGGCCCCGAACTCTCGCTACTCCTGGGCCCCGAACTCTCGCCGTTCCTGGGCCCCGAACTCTCGTCACTCCTGGGCCCCGAACTCTCACCACTCCTGGGCCCCGAACTCTCGTCGTTCCTGGGCCCCGAACTCTCGTCACTCCTGGGCCCCGAACTCTCACCACTCCTGGGCCCCGAACTCTCGTCACTCCTGGGCCCCGAACTCTCGTCGTTCCTGGGCCCCGAACTCTCGTCACTCCTGGGCCCCGAACTCTCACCACTCCTGGGCCCCGAACTCTCGTCGTTCCTGGGCCCCGAACTCTCGCCGTTCCTGGGCCCCGAACTCTCGCCGTTCCTGGGCCCCGAACTCTCGTCACTCCTGGGCCCCGAACTCTCGTCACTCCTGGGCCCCGAACTCTCGCCACTCCTGGGCCCCGAACTCTCGCCGTTCCTGGGCCCCGAACTCTCGCTACTCCTGGGCCCCGAACTCTCGTCACTCCTGGGCCCCGAACTCTCGCCACTCCTGGGCCCCGAACTCTCGCCACTCCTGGGCCCCGAACTCTCGTCGTTCCTGGGCCCCGAACTCTCGTCGTTCCTGGGCCCCGAACTCTCGTCGTTCCTGGGCCCCGAACTCTCGCTACTCCTGGGCCCCGCACTCTCGCCGTTCCTGGGCCCCGAACTCTCGTCACTCCTGGGCCCCGAACTCTCGCCACTCCTGGGCCCCGAACTCTCGCCACTCCTGGGCCCCGAACTCTCGTCACTCCTGGGCCCCGAACTCTCGTCGTTCCTGGGCCCCGAACTCTCGTCGTTCCTGGGCCCCGAACTCTTGTCGTTCCTGGGCCCCGAACTCTCGTCACTCCTGGGCCCCGAACTCTCGCCGTTCCTGGGCCCCGACCTCTCGCCTCTCCTGGGCCCCGAACTCTCGTCACTCCTGGGCCCCGAACTCTCGCCGTTCCTGGGCCCCGAACTCTCGCCACTCCTGGGCCCCGAACTCTCGTCACTCCTGGGCCCCGAACTCTCGCCACTCCTGGGCCCCGAACTCTCGTCGTTCCTGGGCCCCGAACTCTCGTCACTCCTGGGCCCCGACCTCTCGCCGTTCCTGGGCCCCGAACTCTCGTCGTTCCTGGGCCCCGAACTCTCGTCGTTCCTGGGCCCCGAACTCTCGCTACTCCTGGGCCCCGAACTCTCGCCGTTCCTGGGCCCCGAACTCTCGCCGTTCCTGGGCCCCGAACTCTCGTCACTCCTGGGCCCCGAACTCTCGCCGTTCCTGGGCCCCGAACTCTCGTCGTTCCTGGGCCCCGAACTCTCGCTACTCCTGGGCCCCGAACTCTCGCCGTTCCTGGGCCCCGAACTCTCGCTACTCCTGGGCCCCGAACTCTCGTCACTCCTGGGCCCCGAACTCTCGCCGTTCCTGGGCCCCGAACTCTCGTCACTCCTGGGCCCCGAACTCTCGCCACTCCTGGGCCCCGAACTCTCGCCACTCCTGGGCCCCGAACTCTCGCTACTCCTGGGCCCCGAACTCTCGTCACTCCTGGGCCCCGAACTCTCGCTACTCCTGGGCCCCGAACTCTCGTCGTTCCTGGGCCCCGAACTCTCGTCGTTCCTGGGCCCCGAACTCTCGTCACTCCTGGGCCCCGAACTCTCGTCACTCCTGGGCCCCGAACTCTCGTCGTTCCTGGGCCCCGAACTCTCGCCGTTCCTGGGCCCCGAACTCTCGTCACTCCTGGGCCCCGAACTCTCGTCACTCCTGGGCCCCGAACTCTCGTCGTTCCTGGGCCCCGAACTCTCGTCGTTCCTGGGCCCCGAACTCTCGTCGTTCCTGGGCCCCGAACTCTCGTCACTCCTGGGCCCCGAACTCTCGTCGTTCCTGGGCCCCGAACTCTCGCCGCTCCTGGGCCCCGAACTCTCGCCGCTCCTGGGCCCCGAACTCTCGCCGTTCCTGGGCCCTGAACTCTCGCTACTCCTGGGCCCCGAACTCTCGTCGTTCCTGGGCCCCGAACTCTCGTCGTTCCTGGGCCCCGAACTCTCGCCGTTCCTGGGCCCCGAACTCTCGTCACTCCTGGGCCCCGAACTCTCGTCACTCCTGGGCCCCGAACTCTCGCCGCTCCTGGGCCCCGAACTCTCGTCACTCCTGGGCCCCGAACTCTCGTCACTCCTGGGCCCCGAACTCTCGCCACTCCTGGGCCCCGAACTCTCGCCGTTCCTGGGCCCCGAACTCTCGCCGTTCCTGGGCCCCGACCTCTCGCCGTTCCTGGGCCCCGAACTCTCGCCGTTCCTGGGCCCCGAACTCTCGCCGTTCCTGGGCCCCGAACTCTCGTCACTCCTGGGCCCCGAACTCTCGCCGCTCCTGGGCCCCGAACTCTCGCCGCTCCTGGGCCCCGAACTCTCGTCACTCCTGGGCCCCGAACTCTCGCCGTTCCTGGGCCCCGAACTCTCGTCACTCCTGGGCCCCGAACTCTCGCCTCTCCTGGGCCCCGAACTCTCGCCTCTCCTGGGCCCCGAACTCTCGCCACTCCTGGGCCCCGAACTCTCGCCTCTCCTGGGCCCCGAACTCTCGCCGTTCCTGGGCCCCGAACTCTCGCCGCTCCTGGGCCCCGAACTCTCGTCACTCCTGGGCCCCGAACTCTCGCCGCTCCTGGGCCCCGAACTCTCGTCACTCCTGGGCCCCGAACTCTCGCCGTTCCTGGGCCCCGAACTCTCGCCGCTCCTGGGCCCCGAACTCTCGTCACTCCTGGGCCCCGAACTCTCGTCACTCCTGGGCCCCGAACTCTCGCCACTCCTGGGCCCCGAACTCTCGCCTCTCCTGGGCCCCGAACTCTCGTCACTCCTGGGCCCCGAACTCTCGTCACTCCTGGGCCCCGAACTCTCGTCACTCCTGGGCCCCGAACTCTCGCCGTTCCTGGGCCCCGAACTCTCACCGTTCCTGGGCCCCGAACTCTCGTCACTCCTGGGCCCCGAACTCTCGCCGTTCCTGGGCCCCGAACTCTCACCACTCCTGGGCCCCGAACTCTCACCACTCCTGGGCCCCGAACTCTCGCCGTTCCTGGGCCCCGACCTCTCGCCGTTCCTGGGCCCCGAACTCTCACCACTCCTGGGCCCCGAACTCTCGCCGTTCCTGGGCCCCGAACTCTCGCCGTTCCTGGGCCCCGAACTCTCGCCGTTCCTGGGCCCCGAACTCTCACCACTCCTGGGCCCCGAACTCTCACCGTTCCTGGGCCCCGAACTCTCGCCGTTCCTGGGCCCCGAACTCTCACCGTTCCTGGGCCCCGAACTCTCACCGTTCCTGGGCCCCGAACTCTCACCACTCCTGGGCCCCGAACTCTCGCCGTTCCTGGGCCCCGAACTCTCACCGTTCCTGGGCCCCGAACTCTCACCGTTCCTGGGCCCCGAACTCTCACCACTCCTGGGCCCCGAACTCTCACCGTTCCTGGGCCCCGAACTCTCGCCGTTCCTGGGCCCCGAACTCTCACCGTTCCTGGGCCCCGAACTCTCACCGTTCCTGGGCCCCGAACTCTCACCACTCCTGGGCCCCGAACTCTCGCCGTTCCTGGGCCCCGAACTCTCGCCGTTCCTGGGCCCCGAACTCTCACCGTTCCTGGGCCCCGAACTCTCGCCGTTCCTGGGCCCCGAACTCTCGTCACTCCTGGGCCCCGAACTCTCGCCGTTCCTGGGCCCCGAACTCTCGCCGTTCCTGGGCCCCGAACTCTCACCACTCCTGGGCCCCGAACTCTCGTCGCTCCTTCGCCCCGATCATGCCGCTTCACAATCACTTGCCGCTCCTGAGCCCCAACCTCGCCGCTCCTGCTGTACCTGCCCACCCTCCAATGACCAACCTGGATCTTGGTGACGTCCAATTCAGTCGTCCTCTTCGCTGCCGTCACCCTCCTGCATGTGCTGAACCTTGCTCCTCGCTGCTCCAAGGGTTGTTCGCCGCTCACCTTTTATGGCCCCAACCTGCCGCTGGTGTTCTCACGCAAGTCGGGGCCTCCACGTCAGTTTCCCCATGTACACTGACAACACCCAGCACTACCTCGCCACAACTTCTCTCCACTCCTCCACGGAAAGCAGTGACAGGATCGGTCCAAGTCAGCATCGATTTATGAAAGGGAAATCATGCTTGACAAATCTTCTAGAATTTTTTGAGGATGTAACCTGTAGCGTAGACAAGGGAGAACCAGTGGATGTGGTGTATTTGGGCTTTCAAAAGGCTTTTGACAAGGTCCCACACAAGAGATTCGTGTGCAAAATTAAAGTACATGGTATTGGGGGTAATGTATTGACGTGGATAGAGAACTAATTGGCAGACAGAAAGCAAAGAGTGGGAATAAACGGGTCCTTTTCAGACTGGCAGGCAGTGACTAGTGGGGTAGCGCAAGGTTCAGTGCTGGTACCCCAGCTATTTACAATATATATTAATGATTTAGATGAAGGAATTGAATGTAATATCTCCAAGTTTGCAAATGACACTAAGCTGGGTGGTAGTGTGAGCTGTGAGGAGGATGCAAAGAAGCTGCAGGGTGACAGGTTAGGTGAGTGGGCAAATGCATGGCAGATGCAGTCTAATGTGGATAAGTGTGGGTGAGCCCATCCTGTGCGATAGGGGGAGTGGGGGAGTCCTGTCCCTGTGCTCTGCTCATTCCAGAGCGAGGGAGCATCTGCTGTAACCGCTGAAAACCCCTTCCTCAATGGACTGAGCTTGTGTTTCTGCTCCAAATATATGTACCTGCACCCTCTATCATCATCTACCCGAATGTGCAACTATACCCGTATCCCCACTTGTAAAAAGAAAGAAAGACTTGCAATTTCATGCCAATGAAGTACGTTTTGAAGTGTAGTCACTGTTGTAATCATCATCATCATAGGCAGTCCCTCGAAATCGAGGAAGACTTGCTTCCATTCTAAAAGTGAGTTCTCAGGTGACTGTACAGTCCAATATGGAAATTACAGTCTCTGTCACAGGTGGGACAGACAGTGGTTGAAGGAAAGGGTGGGTAGGGAGTCTGGTTTGCCGCACGCTCCTTCTGCTGCCTGCGCTTGTTTTTTGCATGCTCCTGGCGATGAGACCCGAGGTGCTCAGCGCCCTCCCGGATGCTCTTCCTCCACTTGGGGCGGTCTTTGGCCAGGGACTCCCATGTATTGGTGGGGATGTTGCATTTTATCAAGGTGGCTTTGAGGGTGTCCTTGAAACGTTTCCTCTGCCCGCCTGGGGCTCGCTTGCCGTGTCGGAGTTCTGAGTCGAGCTTAGGGAGACTCGTGTCGGTCATGCAGACGATGTGGTCTGCCCAGCGAAGCGGGTCGAGTGTGGTCAGTGCTTCGATTTTGGGGATGTTGGCCTGAGGGAGAACACTGATGTTGGTGCGTAATGTTTGAAACGCGGCAGCCAATTTGTGCACAGCAAGGTCCCACAAATCCAATGTGATAATGCCCAGATAATGTGCTTTAGTGATGTTGGTTGGGGGATAAATATTTGCCAGGACACCGGGTATAACTTCCCTGCTCTTCTTCGAAATAGTGCCATAGGATCTTTTATGACATTCTGAGAGGGCAGTCGGGGCCTCAGTTTAATGTTTCATCCGAAAGACGGCAGCTCCGACAGTGCAGCACTCCCTCAGTACTGCACTGCAGTGTCAGCCTAGATTTTTGTGGGATTTGTGCCCACGACCTTCTGATTCGGAGGTGAGGGTGCTACCCAGTGTGTAACTACCTGTATCTGCACCTGTACCTGTATCTATAACAATACGCCTATCTGCAGCTGCGCCTTCTAACATGTAGTGATAATCCCCAGTCTATGCTCCACTGCTACCAATACACCAACCAATGGAAACACTCTTTTAGTATTTACCCAATCAAAACCTCTCAGAATTTTTGAAGATCACTAGCAGATTCCTTCTCAACCTCAAATTCAATGAAAAAAGTCCTTGTTTTTCAAGCCTTTTCTCATAATTTTCCGATCTCCTTCCTCGTATAATTCTAGTGAATCTTCACTGTTCCCTCCGTGACACGAATACCCCGCCGATATTGGGTCACTTACCCTACCCAACATCAGAGTTCTGAGCTTTCATTTGCACCTCTGCACACCTTAGGCCTTAGTTGTATGAAAGAACACAAAGAGCCCGAAAGCTGTTTCGGAATTTGTGTATCAACCTTTTTGGAATGGCAGAATAAAAACAGAGGTATCAAGAGATTTCGAGCTGAAAATTGTTACCGCCAGTGAATTTCCGGCGGTGTTGCTCATGGGCAGTCTGATACTGCAGCACCGCTGTGATGTTTAGCTGCGGAATTTGCCTGTCCCTTTAAGGCCGTTGCTCAATCACTTCCTGTGGGGATCCAGGGAACTGTGGCAGTGGTCCAATTAGAAAGCAGTAAAATATAACTTCAGCGTCATGTCAGTAGAAGCCGGAATGATCTTGCGCAGCTGAAAAATTAGACCATGGAGAGATTCCAAGTAAATGATCTCATTTTCAGATTCACGACTTGGTTATTTTGGAGTCTCTGACACTTCACGCACCAGTGATGTGGAGTGTGATGGTCATCAGCACTGACTGAGAACTGATGTCATAGGAACATAGGAAATAGGAGCAGGGGTAGGTCATTTGGCCCCTCGAGCCTGCTGTGACATTCAATAAGATCAGGGCTGATCTGATCATGGACTCAGCTCCACTTCCCCGCCCGCTCCCCATAACCCTTTACTCCCTTATCGCTCAAAAATCTGTCTATCTCCACCTTAAATATATTCAATGACCCAGCCTCCATAGCTCTCTGGAGCAGAGAATTCCACAGATTACGTTCCTCTGAGAGAAGATATTCATCCTCTTCTCAGTTCTAAATGGGCGACTCCTTGTTCTTAAACTATGTCCCCTAGTTCTAGATTCCCCCACGAGGGGAAACATCCTCTCAGCATCTACCCTGCCAAGCCCCCTCAGTATCATATATGTTTCAATAAGATCACCTCTCATTCTTCTAAACTCCAATGAGTCTAGGCCCAACATACTCAACCTTTCTTCATAAGTCAACCCCTCATCTCAGGAATCAACCGAGTGAACCTTCTCTGAACTGCCTCCAATGCAAATATATTCTTCCTTAAATAAGGAGACCAAAACTGTACGCAGTACTCGAGGTGTGGCCTCACCAATACCCTGTACAGTTGTAGCAGTACCTCTCTGCTTTTATACTCCATCCCGCTTGCAATAAAGGCCATTTGCCTTCCTGATTACGTGCTGTACCTGCATACTAATTGTTTCGGTTTCATGCACAAGGAGCCCAGGTCCCTCTGCACTGCAGCATTTTATAATCTCTCTCCATTTAAATAATAATTTGCATTTTTATTTTTACTGCCAAACTGGATAACCTCACACTTTCCCACATTATACTCCATCAACCAAATGTTTGCGTACTCACTTAGTCTGTCTATTTCCCTTTGCAGATTCTTTCTATCCTCCTCACAACTTGCTTTCCCACCCATCTTTGTATCATCAGCAAACTTGGCTACATTACACTCGGTCATAAGAACATAAGAATTAGGAACAGGAGCAGGTCATCCAGCTCCTCGAGCCTGCTCCGCCATTCAACAAGATCATGGCTGATCTGGCCGTGGACTCAGCTCCACTTACCCGCCCGCTCCCCGTAACCCTTGTTCCCTTATTGGTTAAAAATCTATCTATCTGTGACTTGAATACATTCAATGAGCTAGCCTCAACTGCTTCCTTGGGCAGAGAATCCCACAGATTCACAACCCTCTGGGAGAAGAAATTCCTTCTCAACTTGGTTTTAAATTGGCTCCCCCGTATTTTAAGGCTGTGCCCCCTAGTTCTAGTCTCCCCGACCAGTGGAAACAACCTCTCTGCCTCTATCTTGTCTATCCCTTTCATTATTTTAAATGTTTCCATAAGATCACCCCTCATCCTTCTGAACTCCAACGAGTAAAGACCCAATCTACTCAGTCTATCATCATAAGGTAACCCCCTCATTTCCGGAATCAGCCTAGTGAATCGCCTCTGTACCCCCTCCAAAGCTAGTATATCCTTCCTTAAGTAAGGTGACCAAAACTGCACGCAGTACTCCAGGTGCGGCCTCATCAATACTCTGTACATTTGCAGCAGGACCTCCCTGCTTTTGTACTCCATCCCTCTCACAATGAAGGCCAACATTCCATTCGCCTTCCTGATTACCTGCTGTACCTGCAAACTAACTTTTTGGACTTCGGCAGCACATATACTAAAATTGGAACGATACAGAGAAGATTAGCATGGCCCCTGCGCAAGGATGACACGCAAATTCGTGAAGCGTTCCAAAAAGAGTTTCATGCACAAGGACCCCCAGGTCCCTCTGCACCGCAGCATGTTGTAATTTCTCCCCATTCAAATAAAATTCCCTTTTACGGTTTTTTTTCCCCAAGGTGGATGACCTCACACTTTCCGACATTGTATTCCATCTGCCAAACCTTAGCCCATTCGCTTAACCTGTCCAAATCTTTTTGCAGCCTTTCTGTGTCCTCTACACAACCCGCTTTCCCACTAATCTTTGTGTCATCTGCAAACTTTGTTACACTACACTCTGTCCCCTCTTCCAGGTCATAGAAACATAGAAACATAGAAAATAGGTGCAGGAGTAGGCCATTCGGCCCTTCGAGCCTGCACCGCCATTCAATGAGTTCATGGCTGAACATGCAACTTCAGTACCTCATTCCTGCTTTCTCGCCATACCTCTTTTAGGACGACATCTAACTCCTTTTTGAATATATTTAGTGAATTGGCCTCAACAACTTTCTGTGGTAGAGAATTCCACAGGTTCACCACTCTCTGGGTGAAGAAGTTTCTCCTCATCTCAGTCCTAAATGGCTTACCCCTTATCCTGAGACTGTGACCCCTGGTTCTGGACTTCGCCAACATTGGGAACATTCTTCCTGCATCTAACCTGTCTAAACCGGTCAGAATTTTAAACGTTTCTATGAGATCCCCTCTCATTCTTCTGAACTCCAGTGAATACAAGCCCAGTTGATCCAGTCTTTCTTGATAGGTCAGTCCCGCCATCCCGGGAATCAGTCTGGTGAACCTTCGCTGCACTCCCTCAATAGCAAGAATGTCCTTCCTCAAGTTAGGAGACCAAAACTGTACACAATACTCCAGGTGTGGCCTCACCAAGGCCCTGTACAACTGCAGCAACACCTCCCTGCCCCTGTACTCAAATCCCCTCGCTATGAAGGCCAACATGCCATTTGCTTTCTTAACCGCCTGCTGTACCTGCATGCTAACCTTCAATGACTGATGTACCATGACACCCAGGTCTCGTTGCACCTTCCCTTTTCCTAATCTGTCACCATTCAGATAATAGTCTGTCTCTCTGTTTTTACCACCAAAGTGGGTAACCTCACATTTATCCACATTATACTTCATCTGCCATGCATTTGCCCACTCACCTAACGTATCCAAGTCGCTCTGCAGCCTCATAGCATCCTCCTCGCAGCTCACACTGCCACCCAACTTAGTGTCATCCACTAATTTGGAGATACTACATTTAATCCCCTCGTCTAAATCATTAATGTACAATGTAAACAGCTGGGGCCCCAGCACAGAACCTTGCGGTACCCCACGAGTCACTGCCTGCCATTCTGAAAAGTACCCATTTACTCCTACTCTTTGCTTCCTGTCTGACAACCAGTTCTCAATCCATGTCAGCACACTACCCCCAATCCCATGTACTTTAACTTTGCACATTAATCTCTTGTGTGGGACCTTGTTGAAAGCCTTCTGAAATTCCAAATATACCACATCAACTAGTTCTCCCTTGTCCACTCTACTGGAAACATCCTCAAAAAATTCCAGATTTGTCAAGCATGATTTCCCTTTCACAAATCCATGCTGACTTGGACCTATCATGTCACCTCTTTCCAAATGCGCAGCTTTGACATCCTTAATAATTGATTCCATCATTTTAC
The DNA here is from genome assembly GCF_044704955.1 of Pristiophorus japonicus. Lineage (NCBI taxonomy): Eukaryota > Metazoa > Chordata > Chondrichthyes > Pristiophoridae > Pristiophorus > Pristiophorus japonicus. The sequence goes on along the minus strand of NC_091983.1, from coordinate 217,889,158 downwards.
CCACTACTGATGTCAGGCTGACCGGTCTATAATTCCCTGTTTTCTCTCTCCCTCATTTTTTAAAAAGTAGGGTTACATTGGCTACCCTCCACTCGATAGGAACTGATCCAGAGTCTATGGAATATTGGAAAATGACTGTCAATGCATCCGCTATTTCCAAGGCCACCTCCTTAAGTACTCTGGGATGCAGTCCATCAGGCACTGGGGATTTATCGGCCTTCAATCCCATCAATTTCCCCAACACAATTTCCCGATTAATAAGGATTTCCCTCAGTTCCTCCTTCTTACTAGACCCTCTGACCCCTTTTATATCCGGAAGGTTGTTTGTGTCCTCCTTAGTGAATACCGAACAAAGTACTTGTTTAATTGGTCTGCCATTTCTTTGTTCCCATTATGACTTCCCCTGATTCTGACTGCATGGGACCTACGTTTGTCTTTACTAACCTTTTTCTCTTTACATATCTATGGAAACTTTTGCAGTCCGTCTTAATGTTCCCTGCAAGCTTCCTCTTGTACTCTATTTTCCCTGCCCTAATCAAACCCTTTGTCCTCCTCTGCTGAGTTCTAAATTTCTCCCAGTCCCCAGGTTCACTGCTATTTCTGGCCAATTTGTATGCCACTTCCTTGGCTTTAATACTATCCCTGATTTCCCTTGATAGCCACGGTTGAACCACCTTCCCTTTTTTATTTTTACGCCAGACAGGGATGTACAATTGTTGTAGTTCATCCATGCGGTCTCTAAATGTCTGCCATTGCCCATCCACAGTCAACCCCTTAAGTATCATTCGCCAATCTATCCTAGCCAATTCACTCCTCATACCTTCAAAGTTACCCTTCTTTAAGTTCTGGACCATGGTCTCTGAATTAACTATTTCATTCTCCATCCTAATGCAGAATTCCACCATATTATGGTCACTCTTCCCCAAGGGGCCTCGCACAACGAGATTGCTAATTAATCCTCTCTCATTACACAACACCCAGTCTAAGATGGCCTCCCCCCTAGTTGGTTCCTCGACATATTGGTCTGGAAAACCATCCCTTATGCACTCCAGGAAATCCTCCTCCACCGTATTGCTTCCAGTTTGGTTAGCCCAATCTATATGCATATTAAAGTCACCCATGATAACTGCTGCACCTTTATTGCATGCACCCCTAATTTCCTGTTTGATGCCCTCCCCAACATCACTACTACTGTTTGGAGATCTGTACACAACTCCCACTAACGTTTTTTGCCCTTTGGTGTTCTGCAGCTCTACCCATATAGATTCCACATCATCCAAGCTAATGTCCTTCCTAACTATTGCATTAATCTCCTCTTTAACCAGCAATGCTACCCCACCTCCTTTTCCTTTTATTCTATCCTTCCTGAATGTTGAATACCCATGGATGTTGAGTTCCCAGCCCTGATCATCCTGGAGCCAATTCTCCGTAATCCCAATCACATCATATCCGTTAACATCTATTTGCACAGTTAATTCATCCACCTTATTACGGATTGGATTGAGAATTGGCTGGCTAACAGAAAGCAGAGAGTTGGAATAAATGGGTCCTTTTCGGGTTGTATATTGTAAACAGTTATGGTTCCAGCACCGATCCCTGTGGCACACCACTAACCACCGATTTCAAACCCGAAAAGGACCCATTTATCCCGACTCTCTGTTTTCTGTTAGCCAGCCAATTCTCTATCCATGCTAATACATTTCCTCTGACTCCGCGTACCTTTATCTTCTGCAGTAACCTTTTGTGTGGCACCTTATCGAATGCCTTTTGAAAGTCTAAATACACCACATCCATCGGTACACCTCTATCCACCATGCTCGTTATATCCTCAAAGAATTCCAGTAAATTAGTTAAACATGATTTCCCCTTCATGAATCCATGGTGCATCTGCTTGATTGCACTATTCCTATCTAGATGTCCCGCTATTTCTTCCTTAATGATAGTTTCAAGCATTTTCCCCACTGCAGATGTTAAACTAACCGGCCTATAGTTACCTGCCTTTTGTCTGCCCCCTTTTTTAAACAGAGGCGTTACATTAGCTGCTTTCCAATCCGCTGGTACCTCCCCAGAGTCCAGAGAATTTTGGTAGATTATAACGAATGCATCTGCTATAACTTCCGCCATCTCTTTTAATACCCTGGGATGCATTTCATCAGGACCAGGGGACTTGTCTACCTTGAGTCCCATTAGCCTGTCCAGCACTACCCCCCTAGTGATGGTGGTTGTCTCAAGGGCCTCCCTTCCCACATCCCTGTGACCAGCAATTTTTGGCATGGTTTTTGTGTCTTCCACTGTGAAGACCGAAGCAAAATAATTGTTTAAGGTCTCAGCCATTTCCACATTTCCCATTATTAAATCCCCCTTCTCATCTTCGAAGGAACCAACATTTACTTTCGTCACTCTTTTCCGTTTTATATATCTGTAAAAGCTTTTACTATCCCTTTTTATGTTTTGTGCAAGTTTACCTTCGTAATCTATCTTTCCTTTCTTTATTGCTTTCTTAGTCATTCTTTGCTGTCGGTTAAAATTTTCCCAATCTTCTATTTTCCACTAACTTTGGCCACCATATACGCATTGGTTTTTAATTTGATACTCTCCTTTATTTCCTTGGTTATCCACGGCTGGTTATCCCTTCTCTTATTGCCCTTCTTTTTCACTGGAATATATTTTTGTTGAGCACTATGAAAGAGCTCCTTAAAAGTCCTCCACTGTTCCTCAATTGTGCCACCGTTTAGTCTGTGTTTCCAGTCTACTTTAGCCAACTCTGCCCTCATCCCACTGTAGTCTCCTTTGTTTAAGCATAGTACGCTCATTTGAGACACTACTTCCTCACCCTCAATCTGTATTACAAATTCAACCATTCTGTGATCACTCATTCCAAGAGGATCTTTTACTCGGAGATCATTTATTATTCCTGTCTCATTACACAGGACCAGATCTAAGATAGCTTGCTCCCTTGTAGGTTCTGTAACATACTGTTCTAAGAAACAATCCCGTATGCATTCTATGAATTCCTCCTCGAGGCTACCCCCTGCGATTTGATTTAACCAATCGATATGTAGGTTAAAATCCCCCATGATGACTGCCGTTCCTTTTTCACATGCCTCCATTATTCCCTTGATTATTGCCCGCCCCACCATGAAGTTATTATTTGGGGGCCTATATACTACACCCACCAGTGACTTTTTCCCCTTACTATCTTTAATCTCCATTCACAATGATTCAACATTTTGTTCATTAGAGCCAATATCGTCTCTCACAACTGCCCTGATATCATCCTTTATTAACAGAGCTACCCCACCTCCTTTCCCTTCTTGTCTATCTTTCCAAATTGTCAGATACCCTTGTATGTTTAATTCCCTTCATCCAAGTCATTAATATAGACTGTAAATAGTTGAGCCCCCGACACTGATCCCTGTGGCACCCCACTAGCTACAGTGTATCAAATGACCCATTTATACCGATTCTCTGTTCTCTGTTACTTTTCTATTAGTTAGCCAGTCCGCTATTCATGCTAATATATTACCCGCAACCCGGTGAGATTTATTTTGTGCAGTAATCTTTTATATGATACTTTATCGAATGCCTTCTGGAAATCAAAATCCAAATGTCATGTGGGGAGAGAGTGCCAGTAATTTCAACATCTTGCTGCTGCCACATTGGCTACCCGTTCTTCTGGGACCAGACTAATGTTCACCTGCCCCCTCTCTAACACTGGGCCCCTCACCTGCTCCCTCTCTAACACTGGGCCCCTCACTGCTCCCTCTCTAACACTGGGCCTGCTCACTGCTCCCTCTCTAACACTGGGCCCCTCACTGCTCCCTCTCTAACACTGGGCCCCCCTCACCTGCTCCCTCTCTAACACTGGGCCCCTCACTGCTCCCTCTCTAACACTGGGCCCCTCACTGCTCCCTCTCTAACACTGGGCCTGCTCACTGCTCCCTCTCTAACACTGGGCCCCTCTCTGCCCCCTCTCTAACACTGGTCCCCTCACTGCTCCCTCTCTAACACTGGGCCTGCTCACTGCCCCCTCTCTAACACTGGGCCCCACACTGCCCCCTCTCGAACACTGGACCTGCTCACTGCCCCCTCTCTAACACTGGGCCCCACACTGCCCCCTCTCTAACACTGGGCCTGGGCCCCTCACTGCTCCCTCTCTAACACTGGGCCCCTCACTGCTCCCTCTCTAACACTGGGCCCCTCACTGCTCCCTCTCTAACACTGGGCCTGCTCACTGCCCCCTCTCTAACACTGGACCCCTCACCTGCTCCCTCTCTAACACTGGGCCCCTCACTGCTCCCTCTCAAACACTGGGCCCCTCACTGCTCCCTCTCTAACACTGGACCCCTCACCTGCCCCCTCTCTAACACTGGGCCCCTCACTGCTCCCTCTCTAACACTGGGCCTGCTCACTGCTCCCTCTCTAACACTGGGCCCCCCTCACCTGCTCCCTCTCTAACACTGGGCCCCTCACTGCTCCCTCTCTAACACTGGGCCTGCTCACTGCTCCCTCTCTAACACTGGACCCCTCACTGCTCCCTCTCTAACACTGGGCCCCTCACTGCTCCCTCTCTAACACTGGGCCCCTCACTGCCCCCTCTCTAACACTGGGCCTGCTCACTGCTCCCTCTCTAACACTGGGCCTGCTCACTACTCCCTCTCTAACACTGGTCCCCTCACTGCTCCCTCTCTAACACTGGGCCCCTCACTGCTCCCTCTCTAACACTGTGCCCCACACTGCCCCCTCTCTAACACTGTGCCTGCTCACTGCCCCCTCTCTAACACTGGGCCCCTCACTGCTCCCTCTCTAACACTGGGCCCCTCACTGCTCCCTCTCTAACACTGGGCACCTCACTGCTCCCTCTCTAACACTGGGCCTGCTCACTGCCCCCTCTCTAACACCAGACCCCTCACCTGCTCCCTCTCTAACACTGGGCCCCTCACTGCTCCCTCTCTAATACTGGGCCCCTCACTGCTCCCTCTCTAACACTGGACCCCTCACCTGCCCCCTCTCTAACACTGGACCCCTCACTGCTCCCTCTCTAACACTGGGCCTGCTCACTGCTCCCTCTCTAACACTGGGCCCCTCACTGCTCCCTCTCTAACACTGGGCCCCTCACTGCTCCCTCTCTAACACTGGGCCCCTCACTGCTCCCCCTCTAACACTGGGCCCCTCACTGCTCCCTCTCTAACACTGGGCTTGCTCACTGCTCCCTCTCTAACACTGGACCCCTCACCTGCCCTCTCTCTAACACTGGGCCCCTCACTGCTCCCTCTCTAACACTGGGCCTGCTCACTGCCCCCTCTCTAACACTGGGCCTGCTCACTGCTCCCTCTCTAACACTGGGCCCCCTCACCTGCTCCCTCTCTTACACTGGACCCCTCACCTGCTCCCTCTCTAACACTGGTCCCCTCACCCCCTCCCTCTCTAACACTGGGCCTGCTCACTGCTCCCTCTCTAACACTGGGCCCCTCACCCCCTCCCTCTCAAACACTGGGCCCCTCACTGCTCCCTCTCTAATACTGGGCCTGCTCACTGCTCCCTCTCTAACACTGGGCCCCTCACTGCTCCCTCTCCAACACTGGGCCCCTCACTGCCCCCTCTCTAACACTGGGCCCCTCACTGCTCCCTCTCTAACACTGGGCCCCTCACTGCTCCCTCTCTAACACTGGGCCCCTCACTGCTCCCTCTCTAACACTGGGCCTGCTCACTGCCCCCTCTCTAACACTTGGCCTGCTCACTGCTCCCTCTCTAACACTGGGCCCCTCAGCTGCTCCCTCTCTAACACTGGGCCCCTCACTGCTCCCTCTCTAACACTGGGCCCCTCACTGCCCCCTCTCTAACACTGGGCCCCTCTCTGCCCCCTCTCTAACACTGGGCCCCTCACTGCCCCCTCTCTAACACTGGGCCCATCTCTGCCCCCTCTCTAACACTGGGCCCCTCACTGCCCCTCTCTAACACTGGGCCCCTCACTGCTCCCTCTCTAACACTGGGCCCCTCACTGCTCCCTCTCTAACACTGGGCACCTCACTGCTCCCTCTCTAACACTGGGCCCCTCACTGCTCCCTCGCTAACACTGGGCCCCTCACTGCTCCCTCTCTAACACTGGACCCCTCACTGCCCCCTCTCTAACACTGGGCCCCTCACTGCTCCCTCTCTAACACTGGGCCCCTCACTGCTCCCTCTCTAATACTGGGCCCCTCACTGCTCCCTCTCTAACATTGGACCCCTCACCTGCCCCCTCTCTAACACTGGACCCCTCACTGCTCCCTCTCTAACACTGGGCCTGCTCACTGCTCCCTCTCCAACACTGGGCCCCCCTCACCTGCTCCCTCTCTAACACTGGGCCCCTCACTGCTCCCTCTCTAACACTGGGCCCCCCTCACCTGCTCCTTCTCTAACACTGGGCCCCCCTTACCTGCTCCTTCTTTAACACTGGGCCCCTCACTGCTCCCTCTCTAACACTGGGCCCCTCACTGCTCCCTCTCTAACACTGGGCCCCTCACTGCTCCCTCTCTAACACTGGGCCCCTCACTGCTCCCTCTCTAACACTGGGACCCTCACTGCTCCCTCTCTATCACTGGACCCCTCACTGCTCCCTCTCTAACACTGGGCCCCTCACTGCTCCCTCTCTAACACTGGGCCCCTCACTGCTCCCTCTCTAACACTGGGCCCCTCACTGCCCCCTCTCTAACACTGGGCCCCTCACTGCTCCCTCTCTAACACTGGGCCCCTCACTGCTCCCTCTCTAACACTGGGCCCCTCACTGCCCCCTCTCTAACACTGGGTCCCTCACTGCTCCCTCTCTAACACTGAGACCCTCACTGCTCCCTCTCTAACACTGGGCATGCTCACTGCTCCCTCTCTAACACTGGACCCCTCACCTGCCCCCTCTCTAACACTGGGCCCCTCACTGCTCCCTCTCTAACACTGGGCCCCTCACTGCTCCCCCTCTAACACTGGGCCCCTCACTGCTCCCTCTCTAACACTGGGCTTGCTCACTGCTCCCTCTCTAACACTGGACCCCTCACCTGCCCCCTCTCTAACACTGGGCCCCTCACTGCTCCCTCTCTAACACTGGGCCTGCTCACTGCCCCCTCTCTAACACTGGGCCTGCTCACTGCTCCCTCTCTAACACTGGGCCCCTCACCTGCTCCCTCTCTTACACTGGACCCCTCACCTGCCCCCTCTCTAACACTGGTCCCCTCACCCCCTCCCTCTCTAACACTGGGCCTGCTCACTGCTCCCTCTCTAACACTGGGCCCCTCACCCCCTCCCTCTCAAACACTGGGCCCCTCACTGCTCCCTCTCTAATACTGGGCCTGCTCACTGCTCCCTCTCTAACACTGGGCCCCTCACTGCTCCCTCTCCAACACTGGGCCCCTCACTGCCCCCTCTCTAACACTGGGCCCCTCACTGCTCCCTCTCTAACACTGGGCCCCTCACTGCTCCCTCTCTAACACTGGGCCCCTCACTGCTCCCTCTCTAACACTGGGCCTGCTCACTGCCCCCTCTCTAACACTTGGCCTGCTCACTGCTCCCTCTCTAACACTGGGCCCCTCAGCTGCTCCCTCTCTAACACTGGGCCCCTCACTGCTCCCTCTCTAACACTGGGCCCCTCACTGCCCCCTCTCTAACACTGGGCCCCTCTCTGCCCCCTCTCTAACACTGGGCCCCTCACTGCCCCCTCTCTAACACTGGGCCCATCTCTGCCCCCTCTCTAACACTGGGTCCCTCACTGCCCCCTCTCTAACACTGGGCCCCTCACTGCTCCCTCTCTAACACTGGGCCCCTCACTGCTCCCTCTCTAACACTGGGCACCTCACTGCTCCCTCTCTAACACTGGGCCCCTCACTGCTCCCTCGCTAACACTGGGCCCCTCACTGCTCCCTCTCTAACAGTGGGCCCCTCACTGCCCCCTCTCTAACACTGGGCCCCTCACTGCTCCCTCTCTAACACTGGGCCCCTCACTGCTCCCTCTCTATCACTGGACCCGTCACTGCTCCCTCTCTAACACTGGGCCCCTCACTGCTCCCTCTCTAACACTGGGCCCCTCACTGCTCCCTCTCTAACACTTGGCCCCTCACTGCCCCTTCTCTAACACTGGGCCCCTCACTGCTCCCTCTCTAACACTGGGCCCCTCACTGCTCCCTCTCTAACACTGGGCCCCTCACTGCCCCCTCTCTAACACTGGGCCCCTCACTGCTCCATCTCTAACACTGGGCCCCCGTCACCTGCTCCTTCTCTAACACTGGGCCCCCCTCACCTGCTCCTTCTTTAACACTGGGCCCCTCACTGCTCCCTCTCTAACACTGGGCCCCTCACTGCTCCCTCTCTAACACTGGGCCCCTCACTGCTCCCTCTCTAACACTGGGCCCCTCACTGCTCGCTCTCTAACAATGGGCCTGCTCACTGCTCCCTCTCTAACACTGGGCCTGCTCACTACTCCCTCTCTAACACTGGTCCCCTCACTGCTCCCTCTCTAACACTGGGCCCCTCACTGCTCCCTCTCTAACACTGGGCCCCTCTCTGCCCCCTCTCTAACACTGGTCCCCTCACTGCTCCCTCTCTAACACTGGGCCTGCTCACTGCCCCCTCTCTAACACTGGGCCCCACACTGCCCCCTCTCTAACACTGGGCCTGCTCACTGCCCCCTCTCTAACACTGGGCCCCTCACTGCTCCCTCTCGAACACTGGGCCCCTCACTGCTCCCTCTCTAACACTGGGCCCCTCACTGCTCCCTCTCTAACACTGGGCCCCTCACTGCCCCCTCTCTAACACTGGGCCCCTCACTGCTCCCTCTCTAACACTGGGCCCCTCACTGCTCCCTCTCTATCACTGGACCCCTCACTGCTCCCTCTCTAACACTGGGCCCCTCACTGCTCCCTCTCTAACACTGGGCCCCTCACTGCTCCCTCTCTAACACTTGGCCCCTCACTGCCCCTTCTCTAACACTGGGCCCCTCACTGCTCCCTCTCTAACACTGGGCCCCTCACTGCTCCCTCTCTAACACTGGGCCCCTCACTGCCCCCTCTCTAACACTGAGCCCCTCACTGCTCCATCTCTAACACTGGGCCCCCGTCACCTGCTCCTTCTCTAACACTGGGCCCCCCTCACCTGCTCCTTCTTTAACACTGGGCCCCTCACTGCTCCCTCTCTAACACTGGGCCCCTCACTGCTCCCTCTCTAACACTGGGCCCCTCACTGCTCCCTCTCTAACACTGGGCCCCTCACTGCTCCCTCTCTAACAATGGGCCTGCTCACTGCTCCCTCTCTAACACTGGGCCTGCTCACTACTCCCTCTCTAACACTGGTCCCCTCACTGCTCCCTCTCTAACACTGGGCCCCTCACTGCTCCCTCTCTAACACTGGGCCCCTCTCTGCCCCCTCTCTAACACTGGTCCCCTCACTGCTCCCTCTCTAACACTGGGCCTGCTCACTGCCCCCTCTCCAACACTGGGCCCCACACTGCCCCCTCTCTAACACTGGGCCTGCTCACTGCCCCCTCTCTAACACTGGGCCCCTCACTGCTCCCTCTCGAACACTGGGCCCCTCACTGCTCCCTCTCTAACACTGGGCCCCTCACTGCTCCCTCTCTAACACTGGGCCCCTCACTGCTCCCTCTCTAACACTGGGCCTGCTCACTGCTCCCTCTCTAACACTGGACCCCTCACTGCTCCCTCTCTAACACTGGGACCCTCACTGCTCCCTCTCTAACACTGGGCCCCCCTCACCTGCTCCCTCTCTAACACTGGGCCCCTCACTGCTCCCTCGCTAACACTGGGCCCCTCACTGCTCCCTCTCTAACACTGGGCCCCTCACTGCCCCCTCTCGAACACTGGGCCCCTCACTGCTCCCTCTCTAACACTGGGCCCCCCTCACCTGCTCCTTCTCTAACACTGGGCCCCCCTTACCTGCTCCTTCTTTAACACTGGGCCCCTCACTGCTCCCTCTCTAACACTGGGCCCCTCACTGCTCCCTCTCTAACACTGGGCCCCTCACTGCTCCCTCTCTAACACTGGGCCCCTCACTGCCCCCTCTCTAACACTGGGCCCCTCACTGCTCCCTCTCTAACACTGGGCCCCTCACTGCTCCCTCTCTAACACTGGGCCCCTCACTGCCCCCTCTCTAACACTGGGTCCCTCACTGCTCCCTCTCTAACACTGGGCCCCCCTCACCTGCTCCTTCTCTAACACTGGGCCCCCCTCACCTGCTCCTTCTTTAACACTGGGCCCCTCACTGCTCCCTCTCTAACACTGGGCCCCTCACTGCTCCCTCTCTAACACTGTGCCCCTCACTGCTCCCTCTCTAACACTGGGCCCCTTACTGCTCCCTCTCTATCACTGGGCCCCTCACTGCTCCCTCTCTAACACTGGGCCCCCCTCACCTGCTCCCTCTCTAACACTGGGCCTGCTCACTGACCTCTCTCTAACACTGGGCCTGCTCACTGCTCCCTCTCTAACACTGGGCCCCTCACTGCTCCCTCTCTAACACTGGGCCCCTCACTGCCCCCTCTCTAACACTGGGCCCCTCTCTGCCCCCTCTCTAACACTGGGCCCCTCACTGCCCCCTCTCTAACACTGGGTCCATCTCTGCCCCCTCTCTAACACTGGGCCCCTCACTGCCCCCTCTCTAACACTGGGCCCCTCACTGCTCCCTCTCTAACACTGGGCCCCTCACTGCTCCCTCTCTAACACTGGGCACCTCACTGCTCCCTCTCTAACACTGGGCCCCTCACTGCTCCCTCGCTAACACTGGGCCCCTCACTGCTCCCTCTCTAACACTGGGCCCCTCACTGCCCCCTCTCTAACACTGGGCCCCTCACTGCTCCCTCTCTAACACTGGGCCCCTCACTGCTCCCTCTCTAACACTGGGCCCCTCACTGCTCCCTCTCTATCACTGAACCCCTCACTGCTCCCTCTCTAACACTGGGCCCCTCACTGCTCCCTCTCTAACACTGGGCCCCTCACTACTCCCTCTCTAATACTGGGCCCCTCACTGCTCCCTCTCTAACAATGGGCCCCTCACTGCTCCCTCTCTAACACTGGGCCCCTCACTGCCCCCTCTCTAACACTGGGCCCCTCACTGCTCCCTCTCTAACACTGGGCCCCCCTCACCTGCTCCTTCTCTAACACTGGGCCCCCCTTACCTGCTCCTTCTTTAACACTGGGCCCCTCACTGCTCCCTCTCTAACACTGGGCCCCTCACTGCTCCCTCTCTAACACTGGGCCCCTCACTGCTCCCTCTCTAACACTGGGCCCCTCACTGCTCCCTCTCTAACACTGGGCCCCTCACTGCTCCCTCTCTATCACTGGACCCCTCACTGCTCCCTCTCTAACACTGGGCCCCTCACTGCTCCCTCTCTAACACTGGGCCCCTCACTGCTCCCTCTCTAACACTTGGCCCCTCACTGCCCCCTCTCTAACACTGGGCCCCTCACTGCTCCCTCTCTAACACTGGGCCCCTCACTGCTCCCTCTCTAACACTGGGCCCCTCACTGCCCCCTCTCTAACACTGGGCCCCTCACTGCTCCCTCTCTAATACTGGGCCCCCCTCACCTGCTCCTTCTCTAACACTGGGCCCCCCTCACCTGCTCCTTCTTTAACACTGGGCCCCTCACTGCTCCCTCTCTAACACTGGGCCCCTCACTGCTCCCTCTCTAACACTGTGCCCCTCACTGCTCCCTCTCTAACACTGGGCCCCTTACTGTTCCCTCTCTATCACTGGGCCTGCTCACTGACCTCTCTCTAACACTGGGCCCCTCACTGCTCCCTCTCTAACACTGGGCCCCTCACTGCTCCCTCTCTAGCACTGGGCCCCTCACTGCTCCCTCTCTAACACTGGGCCCCCCTCACCTGCTCCCTCTCTAACACTGGGCCTGCTCACTGACCTCTCTCTAACACTGGGCCTGCTCACTGCTCCCTCTCTAACACTGGGCCCCTCACTGCTCCCTCTCTAACACTGGGCCTGCTCACTGCTCCCTCTCTAACACTGGGCCCCTCACTGCTCCCTCTCTAACACTGGGCCCCTCACTGCTCCCTCTCTAACACTGGGCCCCTCACTGCTCCCTCTCTAACACTGGGCCCCTCACTGCTCCTTCTTTAACACTGGGCCCCTCACTGCTCCCTCTCTAACACTGGGCCCCTCACTGCTCCCTCTCTAACACTGGGCCCCTCACTGCTCCCTCTCTAACACTGGGCCCCTCACTGCTCCCTCTCTAACACTAGGACCCTCACTGCTCCCTCTCTATCACTGGACCCCTCACTGCTCCCTCTCTAACACTGGGCCCCTCACTGCTCCCTCTCTAACACTGGGCCCCTCACTGCTCCCTCTCTAACACTGGGCCCCTCACTGCCCCCTCTCTAACACTGGGCCCCTCACTGCTCCCTCTCTAACACTGGGCCCCTCACTGCTCCCTGTCTAACACTGGGCCCCTCACTGCCCCCTCTCTAACACTGGGTCCCTCACTGCTCCCTCTCTAACACTGGGCCCCCCTCACCTGCTCCCTCTCTAACACTGGGCCCCCCTCACCTGCTCCTTCTTTAACACTGGGCCCCTCACTGCTCCCTCTCTAACACTGGACCCCTCACTGCTCCCTCTCTAACACTGGGCCTGCTCACTGCCCCCTCTCTAACACTGGGCCTGCTCACTGACCTTCTCTAACACTGGGCCTGCTCACTGCTCCCTCTCTAACACTGGGCCCCTCACTGCTCCCTCTCTAACACTGGGCCTGCTCACTGCTCCCTCTCTAACACTGGGCCCCTCACTGCTCCCTCTCTAACACTGGGCCCCTCACTGCTCCCTCTCTAACACTGGGCCCCTCACTGCTCCCTCTCTAACACTGGGCCTGCTCACTGCTCCCTCTCTAACACTGGGCCTGCTCACTACTCCCTCTCTAACACTGGTCCCCTCACTGCTCCCTCTCCAACACTGGGCCCCTCACTGCTCCCTCTCTAACACTGGGCCCCTCTCTGCCCCCTCTCTAACACTGGTCCCCTCACTGCTCCCTCTCTAACACTGGGCCTGCTCACTGCCCCCTCTCTAACACTGGGCCCCACACTGCCCCCTCTCTAACACTGGGCCTGCTCACTGCCCCCTCTCTAACACTGGGCCCCTCACTGCTCCCTCTCGAACACTGGGCCCCTCACTGCTCCCTCTCTAACACTGGGCCCCTCACTGCTCCCTCTCTAACACTGGGCCCCTCACTGCTCCCTCTCTAACACTGGGCCCCACACTGCCCCCTCTCTAACACTGGGCCTGCTCACTGCCCCCTCTCTAACACTGGGCCCCTCACTGCTCCCTCTCGAACACTGGGCCCCTCACTGCTCCCTCTCTAACACTGGGCCCCTCACTGCTCCCTCTCTAACACTGGGCCCCTCACTGCTCCCTCTCTAACACTGGGCCTGCTCACTGCCCCCTCTCTAACACCAGACCCCTCACCTGCTCCCTCTCTAACACTGGGCCCCTCACTGCTCCCTCTCTAATACTGGGCCCCTCACTGCTCCCTCTCTAACACTGGACCCCTCACCTGCCCCCTCTCTAACACTGGTCCCCTCACCCCCTCCCTCACTAACACTGGGCCTGCTCACTGCTCCCTCTCTAACACTGGGCCCCTCACCCCCTCCCTCTCTAACACTGGGCCCCTCACTGCTCCCTCTCTAATACTGGGCCTGCTCACTGCTCCCTCCCTAACACTGGGCCCCTCACTGCTCCCTCTCTAACACTGGGCCCCTCACTGCTCCCTCTCTAACACTGGGCCTGCTCACTGCCCCCTCTCTAACACTTGGCCTGCTCACTGCTCCGTCTCTAACACTGGGCCCCCCTCACCTGCTCCTTCTCTAACACTGGGCCCCCCTCACCTGCTCCTTCTTTAACACTGGGCCCCTCACTGCTCCCTCTCTAACACTGTGCCCCTCACTGCTCCCTCTCTAACACTGGGCCCCTTACTGCTCCCTCTCTATCACTGGGCCTGCTCACTGACCTCTCTCTAACACTGGGCCCCTCACTGCTCCCTCTCTAACACTGGGCCCCTCACTGCTCCCTCTCTAACACTGGGCCCCTCACTGCTCCCTCTCTAACACTGGGCCCCTCACTGCTCCCTCTCTAACACTGGGCCCCCCTCACCTGCTCCCTCTCTAACACTGGGCCTGCTCACTGACCTCTCTCTAACACTGGGCCTGCTCACTGCTCCCTCTCTAACACTGGGCCCCTCACTGCTCCCTCTCTAACACTGGGCCTGCTCACTGCTCCCTCTCTAACACTGGGCCCCTCACTGCTCCCTCTCTAACACTGGGCCCCTCACTGCTCCCTCTCTAACACTGGGCCCCTCACTGCTCCCTCTCTAACACTGGGCCCCTCACTGCTCCCCCTCTAACATTGGGCCCCTCACTGACCTCTCTCTAACACTGGGCCCCTCACTGCTCCCTCTCTAACACTGGGCTTGCTCACTGCTCCCTCTCTAACACTGGACCCCTCACCTGCCCCCTCTCTAACACTGGTCCCCTCACCCCCTCCCTCTCTAACACTGGGCCTGTTCACTGCTCCCTCTCTAACACTGGGCCCCTCACCCCCTCCCTCTCTAACACTGGGCCCCTCACTGCTCCCTCTCTAATACTGGGCCTGCTCACTGCTCCCTCTCTAACACTGGGCCCCTCACTGCTCCCTCTCTAACACTGGGCCCCTCACTGCTCCCTCTCTAACACTGGGCCCCCCTCTGCTCCCTCTCTAACACTGAGACCCTCACTGCTCCCTCTCTAACACTGGGCCTGCTCACTGCTCCCTCTCTAACACTGGACCCCTCACCTGCCCCCTCTCTAACACTGGGCCCCTCACTGCTCCCTCTCTAACACTGGGCCCCTCACTGCTCCCCCTCTAAAACTGGGCCCCTCACTGACCTCTCTCTAACACTGGGCCCCTCACTGCTCCCTCTCTAACACTGGGCTTGCTCACTGCTCCCTCTCTAACACTGGACCCCTCACCTGCCCCCTCTCTAACACTGGGCCCCTCACTGCTCCCTCTCTAACACTGGGCCTGCTCACTGCCCCCTCTCTAACACTGGGCCTGCTCACTGCTCCCTCTCTAACACTGGGCCCCTCACTGCTCCCTCTCTAACACTGGGCCCCTCACTGCCATCTCTCTAACACTGGGCCCCTCACTGCTCCCTCTCTAACACTGGGCCCCTCACTGCTCCCTCTCTAACACTGGGCCTGCTCACTGCCCCCTCCCTAACACTTGGCCTGCTCACTGCTCCGTCTCTAACACTGGGCCCCCCTCACCTGCTCCTTCTCTAACACTGGGCCCCCCTCACCTGCTCCTTCTTTAACACTGGGCCCCTCACTGCTCCCTCTCTAACACTGGGCCCCTCACTGCTCCCTCTCTAACACTGTGCCCCTCACTGCTCCCTCTCTAACACTGGGCCCCTTACTGCTCCCTCTCTATCACTGGGCATGCTCACTGACCTCTCTCTAACACTGGGCCCCTCACTGCTCCCTCTCTAACACTGGGCCCCTCACTGCTCCCTCTCTAACACTGGGCCCCTCACTGCTCCCTCTCTAACACTGGGCCCCCCTCACCTGCTCCCTCTCTAACACTGGGCCTGCTCACTGACCTCTCTCTAACACTGGGCCTGCTCACTGCTCCCTCTCTAACACTGGGCCCCTCACTGCTCCCTCTCTAACACTGGGCCTGCTCACTGCTCCCTCTCTAACACTGGGCCCCTCACTGCTCCCTCTCTAACACTGGGCCCCTCACTGCTCCCTCTCTAACACTGGGCCCCTCACTGCTCCCTCTCTAACACTGGGCCCCTCACTGCTCCCCCTCTAACACTTGGCCCCTCACTGACCTCTCTCTAACACTGGTCCCCTCACTGCTCCCTCTCTAACACTGGGCTTGCTCACTGCTCCCTTTCTAACACTGGACCCCTCACCTGCCCCCTCTCTAACACTGGGCCCCTCACTGCTCCCTCTCTAATATTGGGCCTGCTCACTGCCCCCTCTCTAACACTGGGCCTGCTCACTGCTCCCTCTCTAACACTGGGCCCCTCACCTGCTCCCTCTCTTACACTGGACCCCTCACCTGCCCCCTCTCTAACACTGGTCCCCTCACCCCCTCCCTCTCTAACACTGGGCCTGTTCACTGCTCCCTCTCCAACACCGGGCCCCTCACCCCCTCCCTCTCCAACACTGGGCCCCTCACTGCTCCCTCTCTAACACTTGGCCTGCTCACTGCTCCCTCTCTAACACTGGGCCCCTCACTGCTCCCTCTCTAACACTGGGCCCCTCACTGCCCCCTCTCTAACACTGGGCCCCTCACTGCTCCCTCTCTAACACTGGGCCCCTCACTGCTCCCTCTCTAACACTGGTCCCCTCACCCCCTCCCTCTCTAACACTGGGCCTGTTCACTGCTCCCTCTCTAACACTGGGCCTGCTCACTGCCCCCTCTCTAACACTTGGCCTGCTCACTGCTCCCTCTCTAACACTGGGCCCCTCACCTGCTCCCTCTCTAACACTGGGCCCCTCACTGCTCCCTCTCTAACACTGGGCCCCTCACTGCCCCCTCTCTAACACTGGGCCCCTCTCTGCCCCCTCTCTAACACTGGGCCCCTCACTGCCCCCTCTCTAACACTGGGCCCATCTCTGCCCCCTCTCTAACACTGGGCACCTCACTGCCCCCTCTCTAACACTGGGCCCCTCACTCTCCCTCTCTAACACTGGGCACCTCACTGCTCCCTCTCTAACACTGGGCCCCTCACTGCTCCCTCGGAAACACTGGGCCCCTCACTGCTCCCTCTCTAACACTGGGCCCCTCACTGCCCCCTCTCTAACACTGGGCCCCTCACTGCTCCCTCTCTAACACTGGGCCCCTCACTACTCCCTCTCTAATACTGGGCCCCTCACTGCTCCCTCTCTAACACTGGGCCCCTCACTGCTCCCTCTCTAACACTGGGCCCCCCTCAGCTGCTCCCTCTCTAACACTGGGCCTGCTCACTGACCTCTCTCTAACACTGGGCCCCTCACTGCTCCCTCTCTAACACTGGGCCTGCTCACTGCTCCCTCTCTAACACTGGGCCCCTCACTGCTCCCTCTCTAACACTGGGCCCCTCACTGCTCCCTCTCGAACACTGGGCCTGCTCACTGCTCCCTCTCTAACACTGGGCCCCACACTGCCCCCTCTCTAACACTGGGCCTGGGCCCCTCACTGCTCCCTCTCTAACACTGGGCCCCTCACTGCTCCCTCTCTAACACTGGGCCTGCTCACTGCCCCCTCTATAACACTGGACCCCTCACCTGCTCCCTCTCTAACACTGTGCCCCTCACTCCTCCCTCTCTAACACTGGGCCCCTCACTGCTCCCTCTCTAACACTGGACCCCTCACCTGCCCCCTCTCTAACACTGGGCCCCTCACTGCTCCCTCTCTAACACTGGGCCTGCTCACTGCTCCCTCTCTAACACTGGGCCCCCCTCACCTGCTCCCTCTCTAACACTGGGCCCCTCACTGCTCCCTCTCTAACACTGGGCCTGCTCACTGCTCCCTCTCTAACACTGGACCCCTCACTGCTCCCTCTCTAACACTGGGCCCCCCTCACCTGCTCCCTCTCTAACACTGGGCCCCTCACTGCTCCCTCTCTAACACTGGGCCCCTCGCTGCCCCCTCTCTAACACTGGGCCCCTCACTGCTCCCTCTCTAACACTGGGCCCCCCTCACCTGCTCCTTCTCTAACACTGGGCCCCCCTTACCTGCTCCTTCTTTAACACTGGGCCCCTCACTGCTCCCTCTCTAACACTGGGCCCCTCACTGCTCCCTCTCTAACACTGGGCCCCTCACTGCTCCCTCTCTAACACTGGGCCCCTCACTGCTCTCTCTCTAACACTGGGACCCTCACTGCTCCCTCTCTATCACTGGACCCCTCACTGCTCCCTCTCTAACACTGGGCCCCTCACTGCTCCCTCTCTAACACTGGGCCCCTCACTGCTCCCTCTCTAACACTGGGCCCCTCACTGCCCCCTCTCTAACACTGGGCCCCTCACTGCTCCCTCTCTAACACTGGGCCCCTCACTGCTCCCTGTCTAACACTGGGCCCCTCACTGCCCACTCTCTAACACTGGGTCCCTCACTGCTCCCTCTCTAACACTGGGCCCCCCTCATGTGCTCCTTCTCTAACACTGGGCCCCCCTCACCTGCTCCTTCTTTAACACTGGGCCCCTCACTGCTCCCTCTCTAACACTGGACCCCTCACTGCTCCCTCTCTAACACTGTGCCCCTCACTGCTCCCTCTCTAACACTGGGCCTGCTCACTGACCTCTCTCTAACACTGGGCCTGCTCACTGCTCCCTCTCTAACACTGGGCCCCTCACTGCTCCCTCTCTAACACTGGGCCTGCTCACTGCTCCCTCTCTAACACTGGGCCCCTCACTGCTCCCTCTCTAACACTGGGCCCCTCACTGCTCCCTCTCTAACACTGGGCCCCTCACTGCTCCCTCTCTAACACTGGGCCTGCTCACTGCTCCCTCTCTAACACTGGGCCTGCTCACTACTCCCTCTCTAACACTGGTCCCCTCACTGCTCCCTCTCCAACACTGGGCCCCTCACTGCTCCCTCTCTAACACTGGGCCCCTCTCTGCCCCCTCTCTAACACTGGTCCCCTCACTGCTCCCTCTCTAACACTGGGCCTGCTCACTGCCCCCTCTCTAACACTGGGCTCCACACTGCCCCCTCTCTAACACTGGGCCTGCTCACTGCCCCCTCTCTAACACTGGGCCCCTCACTGCTCCCTCTCGAACACTGGGCCCCTCACTGCTCCCTCTCTAACACTGGGCCTGCTCACTGCCCCCTCTCTAACACCAGACCCCTCACCTGCTCCCTCTCTAACACTGGGCCCCTCACTGCTCCCTCTCTAATACTGGGCCCCTCACTGCTCCCTCTCTAACACTGGACCCCTCACCTGCCCCTCTCTAACACTGGACCCCTCACTGCTCCCTCTCTAACACTGGGCCTGCTCACTGCTCCCTCTCTAACACTGGGCCCCCCTCACCTGCTCCCTCTCTAACACTGGGCCCCTCACTGCTCCCTCTCTAACACTGGGCCTGCTCACTGTTCCCTCTCTAACACTGGGCCCCTCACTGCTCCCTCTCTAACACTGGGCCCATCTCTGACCCCTCTCTAACACTGGGCCCCTCACTGCCCCCTCTCTAACACTGGGCCCCTCACTGCTCCCTCTCTAACACTGGGCCCCTCACTGCTCCCTCTCTAACACTGGTCCCCTCACTGCTCCCTCTCTAACACTGGGCCCCCCTCACCTGCTCCCTCTCTAACACTGAGCCCCTCACTGCTCCCTCTCTAACACTGGGCCCCATCACTGCCCCCTCTCTAACACTGGGCCCCTCACTGCTCCCTCTCTAACACTGGGCCCCCCTCACCTGCTCCTTCTCTAACACTGGGCCCCCCTTACCTGCTCCTTCTTTAACACTGGGCCCCTCACTGCTCCCTCTCTAACACTGGGCCCCTCACTGCTCCCTCTCTAACACTGGGCCCCTCACTGCTCCCTCTCTAACACTGGGCCCCTCACTGCTCCCTCTCTAACACTGGGATCCTCACTGCTCCCTCTCTATCACTGGACCCCTCACTGCTCCCTCTCTAACACTGGGCCCCTCACTGCTCCCTCTCTAACACTGGGCCCCTCACTGCTCCCTCTCTAACACTGGGCCCCTCACTGCCCCCTCTCTAACACTGGGCCCCTCACTGCTCCCTCTCTAACACTGGGCCCCTCACTGCTCCCTCTCTAACACTGGGCCCCTCACTGCTCCCTCTCTAACACTGGGACCCTCACTGCTCCCTCTCTATCACTGGACCCCTCACTGCTCCCTCTCTAACACTGGGCCCCTCACTGCTCCCTCTCTAACACTGGGCCCCTCACTGCTCCCTCTCTAACACTGGGCCCCTCACTGCCCCCTCTCTAACACTGGGCCCCTCACTGCTCCCTCTCTAACACTGGGCCCCTCACTGCTCCCTCTCTAACACTGGGCCCCTCACTGCTCCCTCTCTAACACTGGGCCCCTCACTGCTCCCTCTCTAATACTGGGCCTGCTCACTGCTCCCTCTCTAACACTGGGCCCCTCACTGCTCCCTCTCTAACACTGGGCCCCTCACTGCTCCCTCTCTAACACTGGGCCTGCTCACTGCCCCCTCTCTAACACTTGGCCTGCTCACTGCTCCGTCTCTAACACTGGGCCCCCCTCACCTGCTCCTTCTCTAACACTGGGCCCCCCTCACCTGCTCCTTCTTTAACACTGGGCCCCTCACTGCTCCCTCTCTAACACTGTGCCCCTCACTGCTCCCTCTCTAACACTGGGCCCCTTACTGCTCCCTCTCTATCACTGGGCCTGCTCACTGACCTCTCTCTAACACTGGGCCCCTCACTGCTCCCTCTCTAACACTGGGCCCCTCACTGCTCCCTCTCTAACACTGGGCCCCTCACTGCTCCCTCTCTAACACTGGGCCCCTCACTGCTCCCTCTCTAACACTGGGCCCCCCTCACCTGCTCCCTCTCTAACACTGGGCCTGCTCACTGACCTCTCTCTAACACTGGGCCCCTCACTGCTCCCTCTCTAACACTGGGCCTGCTCACTGCTCCCTCTCTAACACTGGGCCCCTCACTGCTCCCTCTCTAACACTGGGCCCCTCACTGCTCCCTCTCTAACACTGTGCCCCTCACTGCTCCCTCTCTAACACTGGGCCCCTCACTGCTCCCCCTCTAACACTGGGCCCCTCACTGACCTCTCTCTAACACTGGGCCCCTCACTGCTCCCTCTCTAACACTGGGCTTGCTCACTGCTCCCTCTCTAACACTGGACCCCTCACCTGCCCCCTCTCTAACACTGGTCCCCTCACCCCCTCCCTCTCTAACACTGGGCCTGTTCACTGCTCCCTCTCTAACACTGGGCCCCTCACCCCCTCCCTCTCTAACACTGGGCCCCTCACTGCTCCCTCTCTAATACTGGGCCTGCTCACTGCTCCCTCTCTAACACTGGGCCCCTCACTGCTCCCTCTCTAACACTGGGCCCCTCACTGCTCCCTCTCTAACACTGGGCCCCCCTCTGCTCCCTCTCTAACACTGAGACCCTCACTGCTCCCTCTCTAACACTGGGCCTGCTCACTGCTCCCTCTCTAACACTGGACCCCTCACCTGCCCCCTCTCTAACACTGGGCCCCTCACTGCTCCCTCTCTAACACTGGGCCCCTCACTGCTCCCCCTCTAAAACTGGGCCCCTCACTGACCTCTCTCTAACACTGGTCCCCTCACTGCTCCCTCTCTAACACTGGGCTTGCTCACTGCTCCCTCTCTAACACTGGACCCCTCACCTGCCCCCTCTCTAACACTGGGCCCCTCACTGCTCCCTCTCTAACACTGGGCCTGCTCACTGCCCCCTCTCTAACACTGGGCCTGCTCACTGCTCCCTCTCTAACACTGGGCCCCTCACCTGCTCCCTCTCTTACACTGGACCCCTCACCTGCCCCCTCTCTAACACTGGTCCCCTCACCCCCTCCCTCACTAACACTGGGCCTGCTCACTGCTCCCTCTCTAACACTGGGCCCCTCACCCCCTCCCTCTCTAACACTGGGCCCCTCACTGCTCCCTCTCTAATACTGGGCATGCTCACTGCCCCCTCTCTAACACTTGGCCTGCTCACTGCTCCGTCTCTAACACTGGGCCCCCCTCACCTGCTCCTTCTCTAACACTGGGCCCCCCTCACCTGCTCCTTCTTTAACACTGGGCCCCTCACTGCTCCCTCTCTAACACTGGGCCCCTCACTGCTCCCTCTCTAACACTGTGCCCCTCACTGCTCCCTCTCTAACACTGGGCCCCTTACTGCTCCCTCTCTATCACTGGGCCTGCTCACTGACCTCTCTCTAACACTGGGCCCCTCACTGCTCCCTCTCTAACACTGGGCCCCTCACTGCTCCCTCTCTAACACTGGGCCCCTCACTGCTCCCTCTCTAACACTGGGCCCCCCTCACCTGCTCCCTCTCTAACACTGGGCCTGCTCACTGACCTCTCTCTAACACTGGGCCTGCTCACTGCTCCCTCTCTAACACTGGGCCCCTCACTGCTCCCTCTCTAACACTGGGCCCCTCACTGCCATCTCTCTAACACTGGGCCCCTCACTGCTCCCTCTCTAACACTGGGCCTGCTCACTGCCCCCTCTCTAACACTGGGCCTGCTCACTGCTCCCTCTCTAACACTGGGCCCCTCACTGCTCCCTCTCTAACACTGGGCCCCTCACTGCCATCTCTCTAACACTGGGCCCCTCACTGCTCCCTCTCTAACACTGGGCCCCTCACTGCTCCCTCTCTAACACTGGGCCTGCTCACTGCCCCCTCCCTAACACTTGGCCTGCTCACTGCTCCGTCTCTAACACTGGGCCCCCCTCACCTGCTCCTTCTCTAACACTGGGCCCCCCTCACCTGCTCCTTCTTTAAAACTGGGCCCCTCACTGCTCCCTCTCTAACACTGGGCCCCTCACTGCTCCCTCTCTAACACTGTGCCCCTCACTGCTCCCTCTCTAACACTGGGCCCCTTACTGCTCCCTCTCTATCACTGGGCATGCTCACTGACCTCTCTCTAACACTGGGCCCCTCACTGCTCCCTCTCTAACACTGGGCCCCTCACTGCTCCCTCTCTAACACTGGGCCCCTCACTGCTCCCTCTCTAACACTGGGCCCCCCTCACCTGCTCCCTCTCTAACACTGGGCCTGCTCACTGACCTCTCTCTAACACTGGGCCTGCTCACTGCTCCCTCTCTAACACTGGGCCCCTCACTGCTCCCTCTCTAACACTGGGCCTGCTCACTGCTCCCTCTCTAACACTGGGCCCCTCACTGCTCCCTCTCTAACACTGGGCCCCTCACTGCTCCCTCTCTAACACTGGGCCCCTCACTGCTCCCTCTCTAACACTGGGCCCCTCACTGCTCCCCCTCTAACACTGGGCCCCTCACTGACCTCTCTCTAACACTGGTCCCCTCACTGCTCCCTCTCTAACACTGGGCTTGCTCACTGCTCCCTTTCTAACACTGGACCCCTCACCTGCCCCCTCTCTAACACTGGGCCCCTCACTGCTCCCTCTCTAATATTGGGCCTGCTCACTGCCCCCTCTCTAACACTGGGCCTGCTCACTGCTCCCTCTCTAACACTGGGCCCCTCACCTGCTCCCTCTCTTACACTGGACCCCTCACCTGCCCCCTCTCTAACACTGGTCCCCTCACCCCCTCCCTCTCTAACACTGGGCCTGTTCACTGCTCCCTCTCCAACACCGGGCCCCTCACCCCCTCCCTCTCCAACACTGGGCCCCTCACTGCTCCCTCTCTAACACTTGGCCTGCTCACTGCTCCCTCTCTAACACTGGGCCCCTCACCTGCTCCCTCTCTAACACTGGGCCCCTCACTGCTCCCTCTCTAACACTGGGCCCCTCACTGCCCCCTCTCTAACACTGGGCCCCTCTCTGCCCCCTCTCTAACACTGGGCCCCTCACTGCCCCCTCTCTAACACTGGGCCCATCTCTGCCCCCTCTCTAACACTGGGCACCTCACTGCCCCCTCTCTAACACTGGGCCCCTCACTGCTCCCTCTCTAACACTGGGCCCCTCACTCTCCCTCTCTAACACTGGGCACCTCACTGCTCCCTCTCTAAAACTGGGCCCCTCACTGCTCCCTCGGAAACACTGGGCCCCTCACTGCTCCCTCTCTAACACTGGGCCCCTCACTGCCCCCTCTCTAACACTGGGCCCCTCACTGCTCCCTCTCTAACACTGGGCCCCTCACTGCTCCCTCTCTAACACTGGGCCCCTCACTGCTCCCTCTCTATCACTGGACCCCTCACTGCTCCCGCTCTAACACTGGGCCCCTCACTGCTCCCTCTCCAACACTGGGCCCCTCACTACTCCCTCTCTAATACTGGGCCCCTCACTGCTCCCTCTCTAACACTGGGCCCCTCACTGCTCCCTCTCTAACACTGGGCCCCCCTCAGCTGCTCCCTCTCTAACACTGGGCCTGCTCACTGACCTTTCTCTAACACTGGGCCCCTCACTGCTCCCTCTCTAACACTGGGCCTGCTCACTGCTCCCTCTCTAACACTGGGCCCCTCACTGCTCCCTCTCGAACACTGGGCCCCTCACTGCTCCCTCTCGAACACTGGGCCTGCTCACTGCTCCCTCTCTAACACTGGGCCCCACACTGCCCCCTCTCTAACACTGGGCCTGGGCCCCTCACTGCTCCCTCTCTAACACTGGGCCCCTCACTGCTCCCTCTCTAACACTGGGCCTGCTCACTGCCCCCTCTCTAACACTGGACCCCTCACCTGCTCCCTCTCTAACACTGGGCCCCTCACTCCTCCCTCTCTAACACTGGGCCCCTCACTGCTCCCTCTCTAACACTGGACCCCTCACCTGCCCCCTCTCTAACACTGGGCCCCTCACTGCTCCCTCTCTAACACTGGGCCTGCTCACTGCTCCCTCTCTAACACTGGGCCCCCCTCACCTGCTCCCTCTCTAACACTGGGCCCCTCACTGCTCCCTCTCTAACACTGGGCCTGCTCACTGCTCCCTCTCTAACACTGGACCCCTCACTGCTCCCTCTCTAACACTGGGCCCCCCTCACCTGCTCCCTCTCTAACACTGGGCCCCTCACTGCTCCCTCTCTAACACTGGGCCCCTCGCTGCCCCCTCTCTAACACTGGGCCCCTCACTGCTCCCTCTCTAACACTGGGCCCCCCTCACCTGCTCCTTCTCTAACACTGGGCCCCCCTTACCTGCTCCTTCTTTAACACTGGGCCCCTCACTGCTCCCTCTCTAACACTGGGCCCCTCACTGCTCCCTCTCTAACACTGGGCCCCTCACTGCTCCCTCTCTAACACTGGGCCCCTCACTGCTCCCTCTCTAACACTGGGACCCTCACTGCTCCCTCTCTATCACTGGACCCCTCACTGCTCCCTCTCTAACACTGGGCCCCTCACTGCTCCCTCTCTAACACTGGGCCCCTCACTGCTCCCTCTCTAACACTGGGCCCCTCACTGCCCCCTCTCTAACACTGGGCCCCTCACTGCTCCCTCTCTAACACTGGGCCCCTCACTGCTCCCTGTCTAACACTGGGCCCCTCACTGCCCCCTCTCTAACACTGGGTCCCTCACTGCTCCCTCTCTAACACTGGGCCCCTCACTGCTCCCCCTCTAACACTGGGCCCCTCACTGACCTCTCTCTAACACTGGTCCCCTCACTGCTCCCTCTCCAACACTGGGCTTGCTCACTGCTCCCTTTCTAACACTGGACCCCTCACCTGCCCCCTCTCTAACACTGGGCCCCTCACTGCTCCCTCTCTAATATTGGGCCTGCTCACTGCCCCCTCTCTAACACTGGGCCTGCTCACTGCTCCCTCTCTAACACTGGGCCCCTCACCTGCTCCCTCTCTTACACTGGATCCCTCACCTGCCCCCTCTCTAACACTGGTCCCCTCACCCCCTCCCTCTCTAACACTGGGCCTGTTCACTGCTCCCTCTCCAACACCGGGCCCCTCACCCCCTCCCTCTCCAACACTGGGCCCCTCACTGCTCCCTCTCTAATACTGGGCCTGCTCACTGCTCCCTCTCTAACACTGGGCCCCTCACTGCTCCCTCTCTAACACTGGGCCCCTCACTGCCCCCTCTCTAACACTGAGCCCCTCACTGCTCCCTCTCTAACACTGGGCCCCTCACTGCTCCCTCTCTAACACTGGCCCCCTCACTGCTCCCTCTCTAACACTGGGCCTGCTCACTGCCCCCTCTCTAACACTTGGCCTGCTCACTGCTCCCTCTCTAACACTGGGCCCCTCACCTGCTCCCTCTCTAACACTGGGCCCCTCACTGCTCCCTCTCTAACACTGGGCCCCTCACTGCCCCCTCTCTAACACTGGGCCCCTCTCTGCCCCCTCTCTAACACTGGGCCCCTCACTGCCCCCTCTCTAACACTGGGCCCATCTCTGCCCCCTCTCTAACACTGGGCCCCTCACTGCCCCCTCTCTAACACTGGGCCCCTCACTCTCCCTCTCTAACACTGGGCACCTCACTGCTCCCTCTCTAACACTGGGCCCCTCACTGCTCCCTCGGAAACACTGGGCCCCTCACTGCTCCCTCTCTAACACTGGGCCCCTCACTGCCCCCTCTCTAACACTGGGCCCCTCACTGCTCCCTCTCTAACACTGGGCCCCTCACTACTCCCTCTCTAATACTGGGCCCCTCACTGCTCCCTCTCTAACACTGGGCCCCTCACTGCTCCCTCTCTAACACTGGGCCCCCCTCAGCTGCTCCCTCTCTAACACTGGGCCTGCTCACTGACCTCTCTCTAACACTGGGCCCCTCACTGCTCCCTCTCTAACACTGGGCCTGCTCACTGCTCCCTCTCTAACACTGGGCCCCTCACTGCTCCCTCTCTAACACTGGGCCCCTCACTGCTCCCTCTCGAACACTGGGCCTGCTCACTGCTCCCTCTCTAACACTGGGCCCCACACTGCCCCCTCTCTAACACTGGGCCTGGGCCCCTCACTGCTCCCTCTCTAACACTGGGCCCCTCACTGCTCCCTCTCTAACACTGGGCCTGCTCACTGCCCCCTCTCTAACACTGGACCCCTCACCTGCTCCCTCTCTAACACTGTGCCCCTCACTCCTCCCTCTCTAACACTGGGCCCCTCACTGCTCCCTCTCTAACACTGGACCCCTCACCTGCCCCCTCTCTAACACTGGGCCCCTCACTGCTCCCTCTCTAACACTGGGCCTGCTCACTGCTCCCTCTCTAACACTGGGCCCCCCTCACCTGCTCCCTCTCTAACACTGGGCCCCTCACTGCTCCCTCTCTAACACTGGGCCTGCTCACTGCTCCCTCTCTAACACTGGACCCCTCACTGCTCCCTCTCTAACACTGGGCCCCCCTCACCTGCTCCCTCTCTAACACTGGGCCCCTCACTGCTCCCTCTCTAACACTGGGCCCCTCGCTGCCCCCTCTCTAACACTGGGCCCCTCACTGCTCCCTCTCTAACACTGGGCCCCCCTCACCTGCTCCTTCTCTAACACTGGGCCCCCCTTACCTGCTCCTTCTTTAACACTGGGCCCCTCACTGCTCCCTCTCTAACACTGGGCCCCTCACTGCTCCCTCTCTAACACTGGGCCCCTCACTGCTCCCTCTCTAACACTGGGCCCCTCACTGCTCTCTCTCTAACACTGGGACCCTCACTGCTCCCTCTCTATCACTGGACCCCTCACTGCTCCCTCTCTAACACTGGGCCCCTCACTGCTCCCTCTCTAACACTGGGCCCCTCACTGCTCCCTCTCTAACACTGGGCCCCTCACTGCCCCCTCTCTAACACTGGGCCCCTCACTGCTCCCTCTCTAACACTGGGCCCCTCACTGCTCCCTGTCTAACACTGGGCCCCTCACTGCCCACTCTCTAACACTGGGTCCCTCACTGCTCCCTCTCTAACACTGGGCCCCCCTCATGTGCTCCTTCTCTAACACTGGGCCCCCCTCACCTGCTCCTTCTTTAACACTGGGCCCCTCACTGCTCCCTCTCTAACACTGGACCCCTCACTGCTCCCTCTCTAACACTGTGCCCCTCACTGCTCCCTCTCTAACACTGGGCCTGCTCACTGACCTCTCTCTAACACTGGGCCTGCTCACTGCTCCCTCTCTAACACTGGGCCCCTCACTGCTCCCTCTCTAACACTGGGCCTGCTCACTGCTCCCTCTCTAACACTGGGCCCCTCACTGCTCCCTCTCTAACACTGGGCCCCTCACTGCTCCCTCTCTAACACTGGGCCCCTCACTGCTCCCTCTCTAACACTGGGCCTCCTCACTGCTCCCTCTCTAACACTGGGCCTGCTCACTACTCCCTCTCTAACACTGGTCCCCTCACTGCTCCCTCTCCAACACTGGGCCCCTCACTGCTCCCTCTCTAACACTGGGCCCCTCTCTGCCCCCTCTCTAACACTGGTCCCCTCACTGCTCCCTCTCTAACACTGGGCCTGCTCACTGCCCCCTCTCTAACACTGGGCTCCACACTGCCCCCTCTCTAACACTGGGCCTGCTCACTGCCCCCTCTCTAACACTGGGCCCCTCACTGCTCCCTCTCGAACACTGGGCCCCTCACTGCTCCCTCTCTAACACTGGGCCTGCTCACTGCCCCCTCTCTAACACCAGACCCCTCACCTGCTCCCTCTCTAACACTGGGCCCCTCACTGCTCCCTCTCTAATACTGGGCCCCTCACTGCTCCCTCTCTAACACTGGACCCCTCACCTGCCCCTCTCTAACACTGGACCCCTCACTGCTCCCTCTCTAACACTGGGCCTGCTCACTGCTCCCTCTCTAACACTGGGCCCCCCTCACCTGCTCCCTCTCTAACACTGGGCCCCTCACTGCTCCCTCTCTAACACTGGGCCTGCTCACTGTTCCCTCTCTAACACTGGGCCCCTCACTGCTCCCTCTCTAACACTGGGCCCATCTCTGACCCCTCTCTAACACTGGGCCCCTCACTGCCCCCTCTCTAACACTGGGCCCCTCACTGCTCCCTCTCTAACACTGGGCCCCTCACTGCTCCCTCTCTAACACTGGTCCCCTCACTGCTCCCTCTCTAACACTGGGCCCCCCTCACCTGCTCCCTCTCTAACACTGAGCCCCTCACTGCTCCCTCTCTAACACTGGGCCCCATCACTGCCCCCTCTCTAACACTGGGCCCCTCACTGCTCCCTCTCTAACACTGGGCCCCCCTCACCTGCTCCTTCTCTAACACTGGGCCCCCCTTACCTGCTCCTTCTTTAACACTGGGCCCCTCACTGCTCCCTCTCTAACACTGGGCCCCTCACTGCTCCCTCTCTAACACTGGGCCCCTCACTGCTCCCTCTCTAACACTGGGCCCCTCACTGCTCCCTCTCTAACACTGGGATCCTCACTGCTCCCTCTCTATCACTGGACCCCTCACTGCTCCCTCTCTAACACTGGGCCCCTCACTGCTCCCTCTCTAACACTGGGCCCCTCACTGCTCCCTCTCTAACACTGGGCCCCTCACTGCCCCCTCTCTAACACTGGGCCCCTCACTGCTCCCTCTCTAACACTGGGCCCCTCACTGCTCCCTCTCTAACACTGGGCCCCTCACTGCTCCCTCTCTAACACTGGGACCCTCACTGCTCCCTCTCTATCACTGGACCCCTCACTGCTCCCTCTCTAACACTGGGCCCCTCACTGCTCCCTCTCTAACACTGGGCCCCTCACTGCTCCCTCTCTAACACTGGGCCCCTCACTGCCCCCTCTCTAACACTGGGCCCCTCACTGCTCCCTCTCTAACACTGGGCCCCTCACTGCTCCCTCTCTAACACTGGGCCCCTCACTGCTCCCTCTCTAACACTGGGCCCCTCACTGCTCCCTCTCTAATACTGGGCCTGCTCACTGCTCCCTCTCTAACACTGGGCCCCTCACTGCTCCCTCTCTAACACTGGGCCCCTCACTGCTCCCTCTCTAACACTGGGCCTGCTCACTGCCCCCTCTCTAACACTTGGCCTGCTCACTGCTCCGTCTCTAACACTGGGCCCCCCTCACCTGCTCCTTCTCTAACACTGGGCCCCCCTCACCTGCTCCTTCTTTAACACTGGGCCCCTCACTGCTCCCTCTCTAACACTGTGCCCCTCACTGCTCCCTCTCTAACACTGGGCCCCTTACTGCTCCCTCTCTATCACTGGGCCTGCTCACTGACCTCTCTCTAACACTGGGCCCCTCACTGCTCCCTCTCTAACACTGGGCCCCTCACTGCTCCCTCTCTAACACTGGGCCCCTCACTGCTCCCTCTCTAACACTGGGCCCCTCACTGCTCCCTCTCTAACACTGGGCCCCCCTCACCTGCTCCCTCTCTAACACTGGGCCTGCTCACTGACCTCTCTCTAACACTGGGCCCCTCACTGCTCCCTCTCTAACACTGGGCCTGCTCACTGCTCCCTCTCTAACACTGGGCCCCTCACTGCTCCCTCTCTAACACTGGGCCCCTCACTGCTCCCTCTCTAACACTGTGCCCCTCACTGCTCCCTCTCTAACACTGGGCCCCTCACTGCTCCCCCTCTAACACTGGGCCCCTCACTGACCTCTCTCTAACACTGGGCCCCTCACTGCTCCCTCTCTAACACTGGGCTTGCTCACTGCTCCCTCTCTAACACTGGACCCCTCACCTGCCCCCTCTCTAACACTGGTCCCCTCACCCCCTCCCTCTCTAACACTGGGCCTGTTCACTGCTCCCTCTCTAACACTGGGCCCCTCACCCCCTCCCTCTCTAACACTGGGCCCCTCACTGCTCCCTCTCTAATACTGGGCCTGCTCACTGCTCCCTCTCTAACACTGGGCCCCTCACTGCTCCCTCTCTAACACTGGGCCCCTCACTGCTCCCTCTCTAACACTGGGCCCCCCTCTGCTCCCTCTCTAACACTGAGACCCTCACTGCTCCCTCTCTAACACTGGGCCTGCTCACTGCTCCCTCTCTAACACTGGACCCCTCACCTGCCCCCTCTCTAACACTGGGCCCCTCACTGCTCCCTCTCTAACACTGGGCCCCTCACTGCTCCCCCTCTAAAACTGGGCCCCTCACTGACCTCTCTCTAACACTGGTCCCCTCACTGCTCCCTCTCTAACACTGGGCTTGCTCACTGCTCCCTCTCTAACACTGGACCCCTCACCTGCCCCCTCTCTAACACTGGGCCCCTCACTGCTCCCTCTCTAACACTGGGCCTGCTCACTGCCCCCTCTCTAACACTGGGCCTGCTCACTGCTCCCTCTCTAACACTGGGCCCCTCACCTGCTCCCTCTCTTACACTGGACCCCTCACCTGCCCCCTCTCTAACACTGGTCCCCTCACCCCCTCCCTCACTAACACTGGGCCTGCTCACTGCTCCCTCTCTAACACTGGGCCCCTCACCCCCTCCCTCTCTAACACTGGGCCCCTCACTGCTCCCTCTCTAATACTGGGCATGCTCACTGCTCCCTCTCTAACACTGGGCCCCTCACTGCTCCCTCTCTAACACTGGGCCCCTCACTGCCACCTCTCTAACACTGGGCCCCTCACTGCTCCCTCTCTAACACTGGGCCCCTCACTGCTCCCTCTCTAACACTGGGCCTGCTCACTGCCCCCTCTCTAACACTTGGCCTGCTCACTGCTCCGTCTCTAACACTGGGCCCCCCTCACCTGCTCCTTCTCTAACACTGGGCCCCCCTCACCTGCTCCTTCTTTAACACTGGGCCCCTCACTGCTCCCTCTCTAACACTGGGCCCCTCACTGCTCCCTCTCTAACACTGGGCCCCTCACTGCTCCCTCTCTAACACTGGGCCCCTCACTGCTCCCTCTCTAACACTGGGCCCCCCTCACCTGCTCCCTCTCTAACACTGGGCCTGCTCACTGACCTCTCTCTAACACTGGGCCTGCTCACTGCTCCCTCTCTAACACTGGGCCCCTCACTGCTCCCTCTCTAACACTGGGCCTGCTCACTGCTCCCTCTCTAACACTGGGCCCCTCACTGCTCCCTCTCTAACACTGGGCCCCTCACTGCTCCCTCTCTAACACTGGGCCCCTCACTGCTCCCTCTCTAACACTGGGCCCCTCACTGCTCCCCCTCTAACACTGGGCCCCTCACTGACCTCTCTCTAACACTGGTCCCCTCACTGCTCCCTCTCTAACACTGGGCTTGCTCACTGCTTCCTTTCTAACACTGGACCCTTCACCTGCCCCCTCTCTAACACTGGGCCCCTCACTGCTCCCTCTCTAATATTGGGCCTGCTCACTGCCCCCTCTCTAACACTGGGCCTGCTCACTGCTCCCTCTCTAACACTGGGCCCCTCACCTGCTCCCTCTCTTACACTGGACCCCTCACCTGCCCCCTCTCTAACACTGGTCCCCTCACCCCCTCCCTCTCTAACACTGGGCCTGTTCACTGCTCCCTCTCCAACACCGGGCCCCTCACCCCCTCCCTCTCTAACACTGGGCCCCTCACTGCTCCCTCTCTAATACTGGGCCTGCTCACTGCTCCCTCTCTAACACTGGGCCCCTCACTGCTCCCTCTCTAACACTGGGCCTGCTCACTGCTCCCTCTCTAACACTGGGCCCCTCACTGCTCCCTCTCTAACACTGGGCCCCTCACTGCTCCCTCTCTAACACTGGCCCCCTCACTGCTCCCTCTCTAACACTGGGCCTGCTCACTGCCCCCTCTCTAACACTTGGCCTGCTCACTGCTCCCTCTCTAACACTGGGCCCCTCACCTGCTCCCTCTCTAACACTGGGCCCCTCACTGCTCCCTCTCTAACACTGGGCCCCTCACTGCCCCCTCTCTAACACTGGGCCCCTCTCTGCCCCCTCTCTAACACTGGGCCCCTCACTGCCCCCTCTCTAACACTGGGCCCCTCACTGCTCCCTCTCTAACACTGGGCCCCTCTCTGCCCCCTCTCTAACACTGGTCCCCTCACTGCTCCCTCTCTAACACTGGGCCTGCTCACTGCCCCCTCTCTAACACTGGGCCCCACACTGCCCCCTCTCTAACACTGGGCCTGCTCACTGCCCCCTCTCTAACACTGGGCCCCTCACTGCTCCCTCTCGAACACTGGGCCCCTCACTGCTCCCTCTCTAACACTGGGCCCCCCTCACCTGCTCCCTCTCTAACACTGGGCCCCTCACTGCTCCCTCTCTAACACTGGGCCTGCTCACTGCTCCCTCTCTAACACTGGGCCCCTCACTGCTCCCTCTCTAACACTGGGCCCATCTCTGACCCCTCTCTAACACTGGGCCCCTCACTGCCTCCTCTCTAACACTGGGCCCCTCACTGCTCCCTCTCTAACACTGGGCCCCTCACTGCTCCCTCTCTAACACTGGTCCCCTCACTGCTCCCTCTCTAACACTGGGCCCCCCCTCACCTGCTCCCTCTCTAACACTGGGCCCCTCACTGCTCCCTCTCTAACACTGGGCCCCATCACTGCCCCCTCTCTAACACTGGGCCCCTCACTGCTCCCTCTCTAACACTGGGCCCCCCTCACCTGCTCCTTCTCTAACACTGGGCCCCCCTTACCTGCTCCTTCTTTAACACTGGGCCCCTCACTGCTCCCTCTCTAACACTGGGCCCCTCACTGCTCCCTCTCTAACACTGGGCCCCTCACTGCTCCCTCTCTAACACTGGGCCCCTCACTGCTCCCTCTCTAACACTGGGACCCTCACTGCTCCCTCTCTATCACTGGACCCCTCACTGCTCCCTCTCTAACACTGGGCCCCTCACTGCTCCCTCTCTAACACTGGGCCCCTCACTGCTCCCTCTCTAACACTGGGCCCCTCACTGCCCCCTCTCTAACACTGGGCCCCTCACTGCTCCCTCTCTAACACTGGGCCCCTCACTGCTCCCTCTCTAACACTGGGCCCCTCACTGCCCCCTCTCTAACACTGGGTCCCTCACTGCTCCCTCTCTAACACTGGGCCCCCCTCACCTGCTCCTTCTCTAACACTGGGCCCCCCTCACCTGCTCCTTCTTTAACACTGGGCCCCTCACTGCTCCCTCTCTATCACTGTGCCCCTCACTGCTCCCTCTCTAACACTGGGCCCCCCTCACCTGCTCCCTCTCTAACACTGGGCCTGCTCACTGACCTCTAACACTGGGCCTGCTCACTGCTCCCTCTCTAACACTGGGCCCCTCACTGCTCCCTCTCTAACACTGGGCCCCTCACTGCTCCCTCTCTAACACTGGGCCCCTCACTGCTCCCTCTCTAATACTGGGCCTGCTCACTGCTCCCTCTCTAACACTGGGCCCCTCACTGCTCCCTCTCTAACACTGGGCCCCTCACTGCTCCCTCTCTAACACTGGGCCTGCTCACTGCCCCCTCTCTAACACTTGGCCTGCTCACTGCTCCGTCTCTAACACTGGGCCCCCCTCACCTGCTCCTTCTCTAACACTGGGCCCCCCTCACCTGCTCCTTCTTTAACACTGGGCCCCTCACTGCTCCCTCTCTAACACTGTGCCCCTCACTGCTCCCTCTCTAACACTGGGCCCCTTACTGCTCCCTCTCTATCACTGGGCCTGCTCACTGACCTCTCTCTAACACTGGGCCCCTCACTGCTCCCTCTCTAACACTGGGCCCCTCACTGCTCCCTCTCTAACACTGGGCCCCTCACTGCTCCCTCTCTAACACTGGGCCCCTCACTGCTCCCTCTCTAACACTGGGCCCCCCTCACCTGCTCCCTCTCTAACACTGGGCCTGCTCACTGCTCCCTCTCTAACACTGGGCCCCTCACTGCTCCCTCTCTAACACTGGGCCTGCTCACTGCTCCCTCTCTAAAAGTGGGCCCCTCACTGCTCCCTCTCTAATACTGGGCCCCTCACTGCTCCCTCTCTAACACTGGGCCCCTCACTGCTCCCTCTCTAACACTGGGCCCCTCACTGCTCCCCCTCTAACACTGGGCCCCTCACTGACCTCTCTCTAACACTGGGCCCCTCACTGCTCCCTCTCTAACACTGGGCTTGCTCACTGCTCCCTCTCTAACACTGGACCCCTCACCTGCCCCCTCTCTAACACTGGTCCCCTCACCCCCTCCCTCTCTAACACTGGGCCTGTTCACTGCTCCCTCTCTAACACTGGGCCCCTCACCCCCTCCCTCTCTAACACTGGGCCCCTCACTGCTCCCTCTCTAATACTGGGCCTGCTCACTGCTCCCTCTCTAACACTGGGCCCCTCACTGCTCCCTCTCTAACACTGGGCCCCTCACTGCTCCCTCTCTAACACTGGGCCCCCCTCTGCTCCCTCTCTAACACTGAGACCCTCACTGCTCCCTCTCTAACACTGGGCCTGCTCACTGCTCCCTCTCTAACACTGGACCCCTCACCTGCCCCCTCTCTAACACTGGGCCCCTCACTGCTCCCTCTCTAACACTGGGCCCCTCACTGCTCCCCCTCTAAAACTGGGCCCCTCACTGACCTCTCTCTAACACTGGGCCCCTCACTGCTCCCTCTCTAACACTGGGCTTGCTCACTGCTCCCTCTCTAACACTGGACCCCTCACCTGCCCCCTCTCTAACACTGGGCCCCTCACTGCTCTCTCTCTAACACTGGGCCTGCTCACTGCCCCCTCTCTAACACTGGGCCTGCTCACTGCTCCCTCTCTAACACTGGGCCCCTCACCTGCTCCCTCTCTTACACTGGACCCCTCACCTGCCCCCTCTCTAACACTGGTCCCCTCACCCCCTCCCTCACTAACACTGGGCCTGCTCACTGCTCCCTCTCTAACACTGGGCCCCTCACCCCCTCCCTCTCTAACACTGGGCCCCTCACTGCTCCCTCTCTAATACTGGGCCTGCTCACTGCTCCCTCTCTAACACTGGGCCCCTCACTGCTCCCTCTCTAACACTGGGCCCCTCACTGCCACCTCTCTAACACTGGGCCCCCCTCACCTGCTCCCTCTCTAACACTGGGCCTGCTCACTGCTCCCTCTCTAACACTGGGCCCCTCACTGCTCCCTCTCTAACACTGGGCCTGCTCACTGCTCCCTCTCTAAAAGTGGGCCCCTCACTGCTCCCTCTCTAACACTGGGCCCCTCACTGCTCCCTCTCTAACACTGGGCCCCTCACTGCTCCCTCTCTAACACTGGGCCCCTCACTGCTCCCCCTCTAACACTGGGCCCCTCACTGACCTCTCTCTAACACTGGGCCCCTCACTGCTCCCTCTCTAACACTGGGCTTGCTCACTGCTC
The DNA here is from genome assembly GCF_044704955.1 of Pristiophorus japonicus. Taxonomy (NCBI): domain Eukaryota; kingdom Metazoa; phylum Chordata; class Chondrichthyes; family Pristiophoridae; genus Pristiophorus; species Pristiophorus japonicus. The sequence continues at coordinate 217,853,400 of NC_091983.1, read as the reverse complement.
CCTCTCTAACACTGGACCCCTCACCTGCCCCCTCTCTAACACTGGTCCCCTCACCCCCTCCCTCTCTAACACTGGGCCTGTTCACTGCTCCCTCTCTAACACTGGGCCCCTCACCCCCTCCCTCTCTAACACTGGGCCCCTCACTGCTCCCTCTCTAATACTGGGCCTGCTCACTGCTCCCTCTCTAACACTGGGCCCCTCACTGCTCCCTCTCTAACACTGGGCCCCTCACTGCTCCCTCTCTAACACTGGGCCCCCCTCTGCTCCCTCTCTAACACTGAGACCCTCACTGCTCCCTCTCTAACACTGGGCCTGCTCACTGCTCCCTCTCTAACACTGGACCCCTCACCTGCCCCCTCTCTAACACTGGGCCCCTCACTGCTCCCTCTCTAACACTGGGCCCCTCACTGCTCCCCCTCTAAAACTGGGCCCCTCACTGACCTCTCTCTAACACTGGGCCCCTCACTGCTCCCTCTCTAACACTGGGCTTGCTCACTGCTCCCTCTCTAACACTGGACCCCTCACCTGCCCCCTCTCTAACACTGGGCCCCTCACTGCTCCCTCTCTAACACTGGGCCTGCTCACTGCCCCCTCTCTAACACTGGGCCTGCTCACTGCTCCCTCTCTAACACTGGGCCCCTCACCTGCTCCCTCTCTTACACTGGACCCCTCACCTGCCCCCTCTCTAACACTGGTCCCCTCACCCCCTCCCTCACTAACACTGGGCCTGCTCACTGCTCCCTCTCTAACACTGGGCCCCTCACCCCCTCCCTCTCTAACACTGGGCCCCTCACTGCTCCCTCTCTAATACTGGGCCTGCTCACTGCTCCCTCTCTAACACTGGGCCCCTCACTGCTCCCTCTCTAACACTGGGCCCCTCACTGCCACCTCTCTAACACTGGGCCCCTCACTGCTCCCTCTCTAACACTGGGCCCCTCACTGCTCCCTCTCTAACACTAGGCCTGCTCACTGCCCCCTCTCTAACACTTGGCCTGCTCACTGCTCCGTCTCTAACACTGGGCCCCCCTCACCTGCTCCTTCTCTAACACTGGGCCCCCCTCACCTGCTCCTTCTTTAACACTGGGCCCCTCACTGCTCCCTCTCTAACACTGGGCCCCTCACTGCTCCCTCTCTAACACTGTGCCCCTCACTGCTCCCTCTCTAACACTGGGCCCCTTACTGCTCCCTCTCTATCACTGGGCCTGCTCACTGACCTCTCTCTAACACTGGGCCCCTCACTGCTCCCTCTCTAACACTGGGCCCCTCACTGCTCCCTCTCTAACACTGGGCCCCTCACTGCTCCCTCTCTAACACTGGGCCCCCCTCACCTGCTCCCTCTCTAACACTGGGCCTGCTCACTGACCTCTCTCTAACACTGGGCCTGCTCACTGCTCCCTCTCTAACATGGGCCCCTCACTGCTCCCTCTCTAACACTGGGCCCCTCACTGCTCCCTCTCTAACACTGGGCCCCTCACTGCTCCCTCTCTAACACTGGGCCCCTCACTGCTCCCTCTCTAACACTGGGCCCCTCACTGCTCCCTCTCTAACACTGGGCCCCTCACTGCTCCCCCTCTAACACTGGGCCACTCACTGACCTCTCTCTAACACTGGTCCCCTCACTGCTCCCTCTCTAACACTGGGCTTGCTCACTGCTCCCTTTCTAACACTGGACCCCTCACCTGCCCCCTCTCTAACACTGGGCCCCTCACTGCTCCCTCTCTAATATTGGGCCTGCTCACTGCCCCCTCTCTAACACTGGGCCTGCTCACTGCTCCCTCTCTAACACTGGGCCCCTCACCTGCTCCCTCTCTTACACTGGACCCCTCACCTGCCCCCTCTCTAACACTGGTCCCCTCACCCCCTCCCTCTCTAACACTGGGCCTGTTCACTGCTCCCTCTCCAACACCGGGCCCCTCACCCGCTCCCTCTCTAACACTGGGCCCCTCACTGCTCCCTCTCTGATACTGGGCCTGCTCACTGCTCCCTCTCTAACACTGGGCCCCTCACTGCTCCCTCTCTAACACTGGGCCCCTCACTGCCCCCTCTCTAACACTGGGCCCCTCACTGCTCCCTCTCTAACACTGGGCCCCTCACTGCTCCCTCTCTAACACTGGCCCCCTCACTGCTCCCTCTCTAACACTGGGCCTGCTCACTGCCCCCTCTCTAACACTTGGCCTGCTCACTGCTCCCTCTCTAACACTGGGCCCCTCACCTGCTCCCTCTCTAACACTGGGCCCCTCACTGCTCCCTCTCTAACACTGGGCCCCTCACTGCCCCCTATCTAACACTGGGCCCCTCTCTGCCCCCTCTCTAACACTGGGCCCCTCACTGCCCCCTCTCTAACACTGGGCCCATCTCTGCCCCCTCTCTAACACTGGGCACCTCACTGCCCCCTCTCTAACACTGGGCCCCTCACTGCTCCCTCTCTAACACTGGGCCCCTCACTCTCCCTCTCTAACACTGGGCACCTCACTGCTCCCTCTCTAACACTGGGCCCCTCACTGCTCCCTCGGAAACACTGGGCCCCTCACTGCTCCCTCTCTAACACTGGGCCCCTCAGCTGCTCCCTCTCTAACACTGGGCCTGCTCACTGACCTCTCTCTAACACTGGGCCCCTCACTGCTCCCTCTCTAACACTGGGCCTGCTCACTGCTCCCTCTCTAACACTGGGCCCCTCACTGCTCCCTCTCTAACACTGGGCCCCTCACTGCTCCCTCTCGAACACTGGGCCTGCTCACTGCTCCCTCTCTAACACGGGGCCCACACTGCCCCCTCTCTAACACTGGGCCTGGGCCCCTCACTGCTCCCTCTCTAACACTGGGCCCCTCACTGCTCCCTCTCTAACACTGGGCCTGCTCACTGCCCCCTCTCTAACACTGGACCCCTCACCTGCTCCCTCTCTAACACTGTGCCCCTCACTCCTCCCTCTCTAACACTGGGCCCCTCACTGCTCCCTCTCTAACACTGGACCCCTCACCTGCCCCCTCTCTAACACTGGGCCCCTCACTGCTCCCTCTCTAACACTGGGCCCCTCACTGCTCCCTCTCTCACACTGGGCCTGCTCACTGCTCCCTCTCTAACACTGGGCCCCCCTCACCTGCTCCCTCTCTAACACTGGGCCCCTCACTGCTCCCTCTCTAACACTGGGCCTGCTCACTGCTCCCTCTCTAACACTGGACCCCTCACTGCTCCCTCTCTAACACTGGGCCCCCCTCACCTGCTCCCTCTCTAACACTGGGCCCCTCACTGCTCCCTCTTTAACACTGGGCCCCTCACTGCTCCCTCTCTAACACTGGGCCTGCTCACTGCTCCTTCTCTAACACTGGGCCCCCCTCACCTGCTCCTTCTCGAACACTGGGCCCCCCTTACCTGCTCCTTCTTTAACACTGGGCCTGCTCACTGCTCCCTCTCTAACACGGGGCCCACACTGCCCCCTCTCTAACACTGGGCCTGGGCCCCTCACTGCTCCCTCTCTAACACTGGGCCCCTCACTGCTCCCTCTCTAACACTGGGCCCCTCACTGCTCCCTCTCTAACACTGGGCCTGCTCACTGCTCCCTCTCTAACACTGGGCCCCCCTCACCTGCTCCCTCTCTAACACTGGGCCCCTCACTGCTCCCTCTCTAACACTGGGCCTGCTCACTGCTCCCTCTCTAACACTGGACCCCTCACTGCTCCCTCTCTAACACTGGGCCCCCCTCACCTGCTCCCTCTCTAACACTGGGCCCCTCACTGCTCCCTGTCTAACACTGGGCCCCTCACTGCCCCCTCTCTAACACTGGGTCCCTCACTGCTCCCTCTCTAACACTGGGCCCCCCTCATGTGCTCCTTCTCTAACACTGTGCCCCTCACTGCTCCCTCTCCAACACTGGGCCTGCTCACTGACCTCTCTCTAACACTGGGCCTGCTCACTGCTCCCTCTCTAACACTGGGCCCCTCACTGCTCCCTCTCTAACACTGGGCCTGCTCACTGCTCCCTCTCTAACACTGGGCCCCTCACTGCTCCCTCTCTAACACTGGGCCCCTCACTGCTCCCTCTCTAACACTGGGCCCCTCACTGCTCCCTCTCTAACACTGGGCCTGCTCACTGCTCCCTCTCTAACACTGGGCCTGCTCACTACTCCCTCTCTAACACTGGTCCCCTCACTGCTCCCTCTCTAACACTGGGCCCCTCACTGCTCCCTCTCTAACACTGGTCCCCTCATTGCTCCCTCTCTAACACTGGGCCTGCTCACTGCCCCCTCTCTAACACCACACCCCTCACCTGCTCCCTCTCTAACACTGGGCCCCTCACTGCTCCCTCTCTAATACTGGGCCCCTCACTGCTCCCTCTCTAACACTGGACCCCTCACCTGCCCCCTCTCTAACACTGGGCCCCTCACTGCTCCCTCTCTAACACTGGACCCCTCTCTGCTCCCTCTCTAACACTGAGACCCTCACTGCTCCCTCTCTAACACTGGGCCTGCTCACTGCTCCCTCTCTAACACTGGACCCCTCACCTGCCCCCTCCCTAACACTGGGCCCCTCACTGCTCCCTCTCTAACACTGGGCCCCTCACTGCTCCCCCTCTAACACTGGGCCCCTCACTGACCTCTCTCTAACACTGGGCCCCTCACTGCTCCCTCTCTAACACTGGGCTTGCTCACTGCTCCCTCTCTAACACTGGACCCCGCACCTGCCCCCTCTCTAACACTGGGCCCCTCACTGCTCCCTCTCTAACACTGGGCCTGCTCACTGCCCCCTCTCTAACACTGGGCCTGCTCACTGCTCCCTCTCTAACACTGGGCCCCTCTCCTGCTCCCTCTCTTACACTGGACCCCTCACCTGCCCCCTCTCTAACACTGGTCCCCTCACCCCCTCCCTCTCTAACACTGGGCCCCTCACTGCTCCCTCTCTAATACTGGGCCTGCTCACTGCTCCCTCTCTAACACTGGGCCCCTCACTGCTCCCTCTCTAACACTGGGCCCCTCACTTCCACCTCTCTAACACTGGGCCCCTCACTGCTCCCTCTCTAACACTGGGCCCCTCACTTCTCCCTCTCTAACACTGGGCCCCTCACTGCTCCCTCTCTAACACTGGGCCTGCTCACTGCCCCCTCTCTAACACTTGGCCTGCTCACTGCTCCCTCTCTAACTATGGGCCCCCCTCACCTGCTCCTTCTCTAACACTGGGCCCCCCTCACCTGCTCCTTCTTTAACACTGGGCCCCTCACTGCTCCCTCTCTAACACTGGGCCCCTCACTGCTCCCTCTCTAACACTGGGCCCCTCACTGCTCCCTCTCTAACACTGGGCCCCTCACTGCTCCCTCTCTAACACTGGGCCTGCTCACTGCCCCCTCTCTAACACTTGGCCTGCTCACTGCCCCCTCTCTTACACTGGGCCTGCTCACTGCTCCCTCTCTAACACTGGGCCCCTCACTGCTCCCTCTCTAACACTGGGCCCCTTACTGCTCCCTCTCTATCACTGGGCCTGCTCACTGACCTCTCTCTAACACTGGGCCCCTCACTGCTCCCTCTCTAACACTGGGCCCCTCACTGCTCCCTCTCTAACACTGGGCCCCTCACTGCTCCCTCTCTAACACTGGGCCCCCCTCACCTGCTCCCTCTCTAACACTGGGCCTGTTCACTGACCTCTCTCTAACGCTGGGCCTGCTCACTGCTCACTCTCTAACACTGGGCCCCTCACTGCTCCCTCTCTAACACTGGGCCTGCTCACTGCTCCCTCTCTAACACTGGGCCCCTCACTGCTCCCTCTCTAACACTGGGCCCCTCACTGCTCCCTCTCTAACACTGGGCCCCTCACTGCTCCCTCTCTAACACTGGGCCTGCTCACTGCTCCCTCTCTAACACTGGGCCTGCTCACTACTCCCTCTCTAACACTGGTCCCCTCACTGCTCCCTATCTAACACTGGGCCCCTCACTGCTCCCTCTCTAACACTGGGCCCCTCTCTGCCCCCTCTCTAACACTGGTCCCCTCACTGCTCCCTCTCTAACACTGGGCCTGCTCACTGCCCCCTCTCTAACACTGGGCCCCACACTGCCCCCTCTCTAACACTGGGCCTGCTCACTGCCCCCTCTCTAACACTGGGCCCCTCACTGCTCCCTCTCTAACACTGGGCCCCTCACTGCTCCCTCTCTAACACTGGGCCCCTCACTGCTCCCTCTCTAACACTGGGCCCCTCACTGCTCCCTCTCTAACACTGGGCCTGCTCACTGCCCCCTCTCTAACACCAGACCCCTCACCTGCTCCCTCTCTAACACTGGGCCCCTCACTGCTCCCTCTCTAATACTGGGCCCCTCACTGCTCCCTCTCTAACACTGGACCCCTCACCTGCCCCCTCTCTAACACTGGGCCCCTCACTGCTCCCTCTCTAACACTGGGCCTGCTCACTGCCCCCTCTCTAACACTGGGCCTGCTCACTGCTCCCTCTCTAACACTGGGCCCCTCACCTGCTCCCTCTCTTACACTGGACCCCTCACCTGCCCCCTCTCTAACACTGGTCCCCTCACCCCCTCCCTCTCTAACACTGGGCCTGCTCACTGCTCCCTCTCTAACACTGGGCCCCTCACCCCCTCCCTGTCTAACACTGGGCCCCTCACTGCTCCCTCTCTAATACTGGGCCTGCTCACTGCTCCCTCTCTAACACTGGGCCCCTCACTGCTCCCTCTCTAACACTGGGCCCCTCACTGCCCCCTCTCTAACACTGGGCCCCTCACTGCTCCCTCTCTAACACTGGGCCCCTCACTGCTCCCTCTCTAACACTGGGCCCCTCACCTGCTCCCTCTCTAACACTGGGCGCCTCACTGCTCCCTCTCTAACACTGGGCCCCTCACTGCCCCCTCTCTAACACTGGGCCCCTCTCTGCCCCCTCTCTAACACTGGGCACCTCACTGCCCCCTCTCTAACACTGGGCCCATCTCTGCCCCCTCTCTAACACTGGGCCCCTCACTGCCCCCTCTCTAACACTGGGCCGCTCACTGCTCCCTCTCTAACACTGCGCCCCTCACTGCTCCCTCTCTAACACTGGGCACCTCACTGCTCCCTCTCTAACACTGGGCCCCTCACTGCTCCCTCGCTAACACTGGGCCCCTCACTGCTCCCTCTCTAACACTGGGCCCCTCACTGCCCCCTCTCTAACACTGGGCCCCTCACTGCTCCCTCTCTAACACTGGGCCCCTCACTGCTCCCTCTCTAACACTGGGCCCCTCACTGCTCCCTCTCTATCACTGGACCCCTCACTGCTCCCTCTCTAACACTGGGCCCCTCACTGCTCCCTCTCCAACACTGGGCCCCTCACTACTCCCTCTCTAATACTGGGCCCCTCACTGCTCCCTCTCTAACACTGGGCCCCTCACTGCTCCCTCTCTAACACTGGGCCCGTCACTGCTCCCTCTCTAACACTGGGTCCTTCACTGCTCTCTCTCTAACACTGGGCCCCTCACTGCCCCCTCTCGAACACTGGGCCCCTCACTGCTCCCTCTCTAACACTGGGCGCCCCTCACCTGCTCCTTCTCTAACACTGGGCCCCCCTCACCTGCTCCTTCTTTAACACTGGGCCCCTCACTGCTCACTCTCTAACACTGGGCCCCTCACTGCTCCCTCTCTAACACTGTGCCCCTCACTGCTCCCTCTCTAACACTGGGCCCCTTACTGCTCCCTCTCTATCACTGGGCCTGCTCACTGACCTCTCTCTAACACTGGGCCCCTCACTGCTCCCTCTCTAACACTGGGCCCCTCACTGCTCCCTCTCTAACACTGGGCCCCTCACTGCTCCCTCTCTAACACTGGGCCCCCCTCACCTGCTCCCTCTCTAACACTGGGCCTGCTCACTGACCTCTCTGTCACACTGGGCCTGCTCACTGCTCCCTCTCTAACACTGGGCCCCTCACTGCTCCCTCTCTAACACTGGGCCTGCTCACTGCTCCCTCTCTAACACTGGGCGCCTCACTGCTCCCTTTCTAACACTGGGCCCCTCACTGCTCCCTCTCGAACACTGGGCCTGCTCACTGCTCCCTCTCTAACACTGGGCCCCACACTGCCCCCTCTCTAACACTGGGCCTGGGCCCCTCACTGCTCCCTCTCTAACACTGGGCCCCTCACTGCTCCCTCTCTAACACTGGGCCTGCTCACTGCCCCCTCTCTAACACTGGACCCCTCACCTGCTCCCTCTCTAACACTGTGCCCCTCACTGCTCCCTCTCTAACGCTGGGCCCCTCACTGCTCCCTCTCTAACACTGGACCCCTCACCTGCCCCCTCTCTAACACTGGGCCCTCACTGCTCCCTCACTAACACTGGGCCTGCTCACTGCTCCCTCTCTAACACTGGGCCCCCCTCACCTGCTCCCTCTCTAACACTGGGCCCCTCACTGCTCCCTCTCTAACACTGGGCCTGCTCACTGCTCCCTCTCTAACACTGGACCCCTCACTGCTCCCTCTCTAACACTGGGCCCCTCACTGCTCCCTCTCTAACACTGGGCCCCTCACTGCTCCCTCTCTAACACTGAGCCTGCTCACTGCTCCCTCTCTAACACTGGGCCTGCTCACTACTCCCTCTCTAACACTGGTCCCCTCACTGCTCCCTCTCTAACACTGGGCCCCTCACTGCTCCCTCTCTAACACTGGGCCCCTCTCTGCCCCCTCTCTAACACTGGTCCCCTCACTGCTCCCTCTCTAACACTGGGCCTGCTCACTGCCCCCTCTCTAACACTGGGCCCCACACTGCGCCCTCTCTAACACTGGGCCTGCTCACTGCCCCCTCTCTAACACTGGGCCCCTCACTGCTCCCTCTCTAACACTGGTCCCCTCACTGCTCCCTCTCTAACACTGGGCCCCTCACTGCTCCCTCTCTAACACTGGGCCCCTCACTGCTCCCTCTCTAACACTGGGCCTGCTCACTGCCCCCTCTCTAACACCAGACCCCTCACCTGCTCCCTCTCTAACACCGGGCCCCTCACTGCTCCCTCTCTAATACTGGGCCCCTCACTGCTCCCTCTCTAACACTGGACCCCTCACCTGCCCCCTCTCTAACACTGGGCCCCTCACTGCTCCCTCTCTAACACTGGGCCTGCTCACTGCTCCGTCTCTAACACTGGGCCCCCCTCACCTGCTCCCTCTCTAACACTGGGCCCCTCACTGCTCCCTCTCTAACACTGGGCCTGCTCACTGCTCCCTCTCTAACACTGGGCCCCTCACTGCTCCCTCTCTAACACTGGGCCCCTCACTGCTCCCTCTCTAACACTGGGCCCCTCTCTGCTCCCTCCCTAACACTGAGACCCTCACTGCTCCCTCTCTAACACTGGGCCTGCTCACTGCTCCCTCTCTAACACTGGACCCCTCACCTGCCCCCTCTCTAACACTGGGCCCCTCACTGCTCCCTCTCTAACACTGGGCCCCTCACTGCTCCCCCTCTAACACTGGGCCCCTCACTGACCTCTCTCTAACACTGGGCCCCTCACTGCTCCCTCTCTAACACTGGGCTTGCTCACTGCTCCCTCTTTAACACTGGACCCCTCACCTGCCCCCTCTCTAACACTGGGCCCCTCACTGCTCCCTCTCTGACACTGGGCCTGCTCACTGCCCCCTCTCTAACACTGGGCCTGCTCACTGCTCCCTCTCTAACACTGGGCCCCTCACTGCTCCCTCTCTAATACTGGGCCTGCTCACTGCTCCCTCTCTAACACTGGGCCCCTCACCCCCTCCCTCTCTAACACTGGGCCCCTCACTGCTCCCTCTCTAATACTGGGCCTGCTCACTGCTCCCTCTCTAACACTGGGCCCCTCACTGCTCCCTCTCCAACACTGGGCCCCTCACTGCTCCCTCTCTAACACTGGGCCCCTCACTGCTCCCTCTCTAACACTGGGCCCCTCACTGCTCCCTCTCTAACACTGGGCCTGCTCACTGCCCCCTCTCTAACACTTGGCCTGCTCACTGCTCCTTCTCTAACACTGGGCCCCTCACCTGCTCCCTCTCTAACACTGGGCCCCTCACTGCTCCCTCTCTAACACTGGGCCCCTCACTGCCCCCTCTCGAACACTGGGCCCCGCTCTGCCCCCTCTCTAACACTGGGCCCCTCACTGCCCCCTCTCTAACACTGGGCCCATCTCTGCCCCCTCTCTAACACTGGGCCCCTCACTGCCCCCTCTCTAACACTGGGCCCCTCACTGCTCCCTCTCTAACACTGGGCCCCTCACTGCTCCCTCTCTAACACTGGGCACCTCACTGCTCCCTCTCTAACACTGGGCCCCTCACTGCTCCCTCGCTAACACTGGGCCCCTCACTGCTCCCTCTCTAACACTGGGCCCCTCACTGCCCCCTCTCTAACACTGGGCCCCTCACTGCTCCCTCTCTAACACTGGGCCCCTCACTGCTCCCTCTCTAACACTGGGCCCCTCACTGCTCCCTCTCTAACACTGGGCCCCTCACTGCTCCCTCTCTATCACTGGACCCCTCACTGCTCCCTCTCTAACACTGGGCCCCTCACTGCACCCTCTCTAACAGTGGGCCCCTCACTGCTCCCTCTCTAATACTGGGCCCCTCACTGCTCCCTCTCTAACACTGGGCCCCTCACTGCTCCCTCTCTAACACTGGGCCCCTCACTGCTCCCTCTCTAACACTGGGCCCCTCACTGCTCCCTCTCTAACACTGGGCCCCTCACTGCCCCCTCTCTAACACTGGGCCCCTCACTGCTCCCTCTCTAACACTGGGCCCCCCTCACCTGCTCCTTCTCTAACACTGGGCCCCCCTCACCTGCTCCTTCTTTAACACTGGGCCCCTCACTGCTCCCTCTCTAACACTGGGCCCCTCACTGCTCCCTCTCTAACACTGTGCCCCTCACTGCTCCCTCTCTAACACTGGGCCCCTTACTGCTCCCTCTCTAACACTGGGCCTGCTCACTGACCTCTCTCTAACACTGGGCCCCTCACTGCTCCCTCTCTAACACTGGGCCCCTCACTGCTCCCTCTCTAACACTGGGCCCCTCACTGCTCCCTCTCTAACACTGGGCCCCCCTCACCTGCTCCCTCTCTCACACTGGGCCTGCTCACTGACCTCTCTCTAACACTGGGCCACTCACTGCTCCCTCTCTAACACTGGGCCCCTCACTGCTCCCTCTCTAACACTGAGCCCCTCACTGCTCCCTCTCTAACACTGGGCCCCTCACTGCTCCCTCTCTTACACTGGGCCCCTCACTGCTCCCTCTCTAACACTGGGCCCCTCACTGCTCCCTCTCTAACACTGGGCCCCTCACTGCTCCCTCTCTAACACTAGGCCCCTCACTGCTCCCTCTCTAACACTGGGCCCCTCACTGCTCCCTCTCTAACACTGGGCCTCTCACTGCTCCCTCTCTAACACTGGGCCCCTCACTGCTCCCTCTCTAACACTGGGCCCCTCACTGCTCCCTCTCTAACAGTGAGACCCTCACTGCTCCCTCTCTAACACTGGGCCCCTCACTTCCCCCTCTCTAACACTGGGCCCCTCACTGCCCCCTCTCTAACACTGGGCCCCTCACTGATTCCTCTCTAACACTGGGCCCCTCACTGCTCCCTCTCTAACACTGGGCCCCTCACTGCTCCCTCTCTAACACTGGGCCCCTCACTGCCCCCTCTCTAACACTGAGACCCTCACTGCTCCCTCTCTAACACTGGGCCCCTCACTGCTCCCTCTCTAACACTGGGCCCATCACCCCCTCCCTCTCTAATACTGGGCCCCTCACTGCCCCCTCTCTAACACTGGGCCCCTCACTGCTCCCTCTCTAACACTGGGCCCCTCACTGCTCCCTCTCTAACACTGAGACCCTCACTGCTCCCTCTCTAACACTGGGCCTGCTCACTGCTCCCTCTCTAACACTGGGCCTGCTCACTGCTCCCTCTCTAACACTGAGCCCCTCACTGCTCCCTCTCTAACACTGGGCCCCTCACTGCCTCCTCTCTAACACTGGGCCCCTCACCCCCTCCCTCTCTAACACTGGGCCCCTCACTGCTCCCTCTCTAACACTGGGCCCCTCACCCCCTCCCTCTCTAAGACTGGGCCCCTCACCCGCTCCCTCTCTAACACTGGGCCCCTCACCCCCTCCCTCTCTAACATTGGTCCCCTCACTGCCCCCCCTCTAACACTCCTGTAAAGTCCTGTCCCCTCAGTACAGATCACACGAGGCATGTAGTGAAGTCAAGGTCACTCTGGACCTGCACCTTTTATTTCACAGCTCTGGAATGCTGCATTGCCTGAGACCTGTGCCTTGTAGACCTGTCACTTGCAAGTGCACCCCCGGTGGTCAGGTATGCTGGTGGTTACAGGTCATATCTTATTACAGTCATGTATAGCATGTTAGGATACCGTTATATATAATAATGTAAGATACATGACCTCACCCTCCCCTAAGGTCTTATTGTCTTTATAAGTTCAGTCTCTCAGGTGGCCTATGCTCTCGCGTGGAGTGTCTGAGTTGTGGTTCACTTGTTTGCCTTGGTGTCTGTTTTTCTTTGTGTGTGGTTGCTGGTATCTCGCCTGGGCTGTCTGTTTTGATTGGTGTGATTGTTGTTGACTCACCTGGGCTGTCTGTTGGGATTGCCCTTTCCTCAGGTTGTTCCCTCTGTCTGTCCACCAGGTGTGGTGCGAGTTCCACATTGTAGTCTGCCTCTGGTTCCGCAGTGCTGTTGGTAAATCTGCTTTTGACTTGGTCTACATGCCTCCGGCAGGTTTTGCCATTGTCCATTTGTACTACCAGTAGCCTGTTTCCTTCCTTTCCCGTTACTGTCCCTGCAAGCCACTTGGGACCCCTGCCATAGTTTAGTACAAACACTTTGTCCCCTATCTCATTCCATCTCCCCCTCGAATTTCTGTCATGGTACTCAGTCAGCTTATGGCGCTTATCCTCAACGATTTCGAAGTCCAGAACCAGGGGTCACAGTCTAAGGATAAGGGGTAAGCCATTTAGGACCGAGATGCGGAGGAACTTCTTCACCCAGAGAGTGGTGAACCTGTGGAATTCTCTACCACAGAAAGTTGTTGAGGCCAATTCACTAAATATATTCAAAAAGGAGTTAGATGAGGTCCTTACTGCTAGGGGGATCAAGGGGTATGGCGAGAAAGCAGGAATGGGGTACTGAAGTTGAATGTTCAGCCATGAACTCATTGAATGGCGGTGCAGGCTAGAAGGGCCGAATGGCCTACTCCTGCACCTATTTTCTATGTTTCTATGTTTCTATGTCTGGGAGGATTAATGAGAGCCTTGTTTTTAAAGTCCTTTTCATCAACAGTTGCGCGGGGGTGATCCCAGTCAACGAATGCGGTCGAGATCTGTATGCCAGCAGCAGTCGCGTTAGGCGACCCTGCAGCGTGGGACCTTGGATTTTAAGCATGCCTTGTTTAATGATTTGCACTGCTCTCTCCGCCTTGCCGTTGGAGGTCGGCTTTAACGGTGCCGTCTTGACGTGATTTATGCCGTGGTCAATTATAAAGTCTTGGAATTCTGCGCTGGTGAAGCACGGACCATTGTCACTGACTGATACGTCAGGGATTCCGTGCTTTGCAAACATGGTTGCGAGGCTCTCCACAGTGGTGGAGGTTGTGCTCGAGTTTAAAATGGTGCATTCGATCCACTTTGAAAATGCATCTACAACTACGAGGAACATTTTGCCCATGAATGGGCCCGCATAGTCTATGTGCACCCGCGACCACGGTTTGGTAGGCCAGGGCCAGGGGCTCAGTGCAGTCTCCCTCGGAGCATTGCTGAGTTGGGCACAAATGGTGCACCTTCGGACGCAGAGCTCCAAGTCCACGTCAATACCAGGCCACCAGACGTGGGACCTGGCTATGGCCTCCATGAGAACGATCCCCGGGTCCTCGCGGTGGAGCTCCCGGACAAATGCCTCTCTGCCTCGCAGAGGCATGACTACTCGGCTGCCCCACATCAGGTAGTCTGCTTGTAGTGATAGCTCATGCATGCGCCTGTGAAAGGGTTTTAATTCCTCGGGGCAGGCATCGCGAGCCTCTGCCCAGTCACCGGCTAGGACACATCTTTTTACTAAGGATAACGTGGGGTCGCTGGCCGTCCAGGCTCTGATTTGGCGAGCCATCATGGGCGAACCTGTGGACTCAAAGGCATTGATTGCCATGACTATCTCACAGTCCTGTTCGTCAGACCCTTCCGTGGTCGCCAGGGGTAGCCTGCTGAGCGCGTCGGCACAGTTGTCTGTGCCTGGTCTGTGCCTTATGGTATAGGCGTAGGACGCCAGCATGAGTGCCCACCGTTGAATTCGCGCCGAGGCATTGCCGTTTATTGCCTTGCTCTCGGATAGGAGGGACGTGAGGGGCTTGTGGTCGGTTTCTAACGCGAACTTGGCCCCGAAAAGGTATTGGTGCATCTTTTTGACACCGTACACGCACGCAAGCACCTCCTTCTCTACCATTCCGTACCCGTGCTCCGCCCGCGAAAGTGACCTGGAGGCATAAGCTATGGGTTTTTAATTTGCCCGCACTATTGACATGTTGCAAAACGCACCCGACCCCATACGCTGACGCATCGCATGTGATAACTAGCTTTTTACCTGGGTCAAAGAAAGTCAAAACACTGTTGGAACACAGAAGGTTGCGTGCCTTATTGAAGGTGCATTCCTGGGCGTCCCCCCAAAACCAATCGTACCCCTTCCTGAGTAGCACGTGGAGAGGCTCCAGCAGCGTGCTTAAGTTCTGCATAAAGTTCACAAAGTAATTGAGTAGCCCGAGAAAGGCGTGCAGTTCTGAGACATTCCAGGGCCTGGGTGCCAGGCGAATTGCTTCTGTTTTGGACTCTGTTGGGCGGATTCCATCAGCGGCAATCCTGCTCAAATATTCAACCTCGGGTGCCAGAAACAGGCACTATGATTTCTTGACTCGTACGCCTACCCGATCCAACTGCTTTAGCACTTCCTCCAAATTACGGAGATGGGAGTCGGTGTCCCTGCCCGTGATAAGTATGTCGTCTTGAAATACAACCGTCCCTGGGATGGACTTGAGCAGACTCTCCATGTTACGCTGGAATATGGCAGCTGCCGACCTGATGCCGAATGGGCATCGATTGTACATGAAAAGGCCTCGATGTGTGTTGATGGTGGTGAGTAGCTTGGATTCCTCGGTCAATTCTTGCATCATATACAAGATGTGAGGTCTAATTTTGAGAAAAGTTTACCTCCAGCCAATGTGGCAAATAAGTCCTCCGCTCTGGGCAGCGGGTACTGGTCCTGTCGGGAGACTCTCTGTTTATGGTAGATTTGTAGTCCCCACAGATTCGTACGGATCCATCAGGCTTCATGACTGGGACGATGGGACTTGCCCAGTCGCTAAATTCCACAGGTGATATAATGCCTTCCCGCAGAAGCCTGTCGAGTTCGTGTTCAATCTTTTCCCTCATCACATAGGGTACAGCTCTGGCCTTGTGATGGACCGGTCTAGCATCCTGTGTGATGTAGATTTTTACTTTGGTCCCTTTGAAAGTGCCCACACCTGGCTGAAAGAGATGTTCAAATCGCTTTATAACTGTTGAGCAGGAGGTCCGTTCCTCTAATGACATGGCATGGACATCATCCCATTTCCAGTTTAGTTTTGCCAGCCAGCTTCTCCCCAGCAGTGCTGGGGGGTCTCCGGGGACAATCCACAGGGGAAGTCGGTTCACTATCCCTTTGTGTGTGACAGAGAGCATGGCGCTGCCTAGGACTGGTACGATTTCTTTGGTATAGGTCCTTAGTTTGGTGTCGACCCTTGTGAGTTTTGGTCTGTCTCTTTTATGCGGCCACAGTTGTTCAAATTGTTGAGCGCCCATGAGAGATTGACTCGCTCCTGTATCCAGCTCCATGTTGACAGATATCCCATTGAGTAGGACCCTCATCATTATAGGAGGCGTCCTGTTGTAGGAGCAGCGGCCATTGATCGTGTTGACCCGCTGTACATCGGTGTCCCGGGTACTGTCCCCACCGTCTTCTGGTCTGCTTTCCGACCCATCCGATTCATATACCAGCCGAGCTGCCGTTTTTTTGCACATGCGGGCCAAATGTCCTGTATATTCACAGTTCCTGCAAACAGCCTGCTGAAATTGACATTCCCTTGACGAGTGCCCACCCCCACATCTCCAGCACAGACTACTTGCAAAGAATGAGCTGCGTCTGGCTGATCTCTCTTGAGCTTCTCTCAGTTTGTAGTTGATTGCTCGCATTGTGGGTTGATGAGGTGTGAACGGCCATTCCTGTGGCCCTTGATGGCTTCTGCCTGCTGTCGAACGCCTGTTCTGCCGTTTTTGTCTGTGTGTGGGGGTAGCAGCTTGTTTAGTGCTGTGAACTTCTTGTTCCATTATTTCGTCAGTTGTCGTACCTGCATTGTAAATCAACCTCGTTTCTTCTTCCCCTACCAAGAATGTCTGTGCAACCAGTGCTGCTGCCTCTAAGGTCAGGTTCTTGGTCTCTGTGAGCTTTCGGAATATGCCTGCGTGGCCTATTCCTTCAATGAAAAAGTCTCTCAACATTTCTCTCCTCAGTTCATCGGAGAACTCACATAAACTAGTCAACCTCCGAAGTTCCGCCACGAAGTCAGGTATGCTCTGGCCCACACAGCGTCTGTAATTGTAGAACCTGTGTCTGGCCATGTGTAGGCTTCTCGCTGGCTTCAGGTGGTCTCTTACCAGTGTGCTCAATTCTTCAAACGACTTGCTTGCTGGTTTCTCAGGTGCCAACAGATCCTTCATTAAAGCGTATGTTTTCGAGTCACAGCTGGTCAAGAGATGGGCTCTTCTCTTGTCTGCCTTATCGTCTCCTAACCAGTCTTTGGTTACAAAGCTTTGCTGGAGCCTTTCTATAAAGTCCTCCCAATTGTCTCCCGCATTGTACTTTTCATCTGATCCGTTGTTCGCCATTCTGTGGATTCTGTAATCCTGTAACCCATCGCCACTGTAAAGTCCTGTCCCCTCAGTACAGATTCACACGAGGCATGTAGTGAAGTCAAGGTCACTCTGGACCTGCACCTTTATTTCACAGCTCTGGAATGCTGCACTTGCCTGAGACCTGTGCCTTATATACCTGTCTCTTGCAAGTGCACCCCCGGTGGTAAGGTATGCTGGTGGTTACAGGTCATATCTTATTACAGTCATGTATAGCATGTTGGGATACAGTTATATATAATAATGTAAGATATATGACAGGGCCCCTCACTGCTCCCTCTCTAACACTGGGCCCCTCACTGCTTCCTATCTAACACTGGGCCCATCACTGCTCCCTCTCTAACACTGGGCCCCTCACTGCTTCCTCTCTAACACTGGGCCCCTCACTGCTCCCTCTCTAATACTGGGCCCCTCACTGCTCCCTCTCTAACACTGGGCCCCTCACTGCTCCCTCTCTAATACTGGGCCCCTCACTGCCCCCTCTCTAACACTGGGCTCCTCACTGCTCCCTCTCTAATACTGGGCCCCTCACTGCTCCCTCTCTAACACTGGGCCCCTCACTGCCCCCTCTCTAACACTGGGCCCCTCACTGCCCTCTCTCTAACACTGGGCCCCTCACTGCTCCCTCTCTAATACTGGGCCCCTCACTGCCCTCTCTCTAACACTGGGCCCCTCACTGCCCTCTCTCTAACACTGGGCCCCTCACTGCCCTCTCTCTAACACTGGGCCCCTCACTGCCCCCTCTCTAACACTGGGCCCCTCACTGCTCCCTCTCTAACACTGGGCCCCTCACTGCTCCCTCTCTAACACAGGGCCCCTCACTGCTCCCTCTCTCAATGGGCTCCTCACTGCTCCCTCTCTAATACTGGGCCCCTCACTGCCCCCTCTCTAACACTGGGCTCCTCACTGCTCCCTCTCTAATACTGGGCCCCTCATTGCCCCCTCTCTAACACTGGGCCCCTCACTGCTCCCTCTCTAACACTGGGCCCCTCACTGCTCCCTCTCTAACACTGGGCCCCTCACTGCTCCCTCTCTAACACTGGGCCCCTCACTGCCCTCTCTCTAACACTGGGCCCCTCACTGCCCCCTCTCTAACACTGGGCCTGCTCACTGCTCCCTCTCTAACACTGGGCCCCTCACTGCTCCCTCTCTAACACTGGGCCTGCTCACTGCTCCCTCTCTAACACTGGGCCCCTCACCAGCTCTCTCTGTCACTGGGGTCCTCCATGATTCTTTCTCCCACTTCTCTGCCAGTAATTGGTTGTTCATTTAGCCACTGTTGTTCGATACCCTATTCTTACATAGGATTAAGATTTGGTTTCGGATTGAGGTTATGTTTTCTTTTGAATTTAAAATGGCTTGTGGATTGTATTGTCGCTGGACATAATAAAATGGGTAAGTCATTCTTTCCCAGGATGCTTCAGACTACGGCTCACATTTTGAAAGAAAAAGCTTTGTCAGTAGGGAGAGGTCTTTTGTTAAGCATGGTGTTGCTTAATAAGGGTATATGGTGTGCTTAATGCCTCTGTAAGTTAAAGCTGGTGTGAATGCATCGAGTGCACAATTTAACTGACTGTGCTGCTTATTTGGTTGCTGAAGTACTACTTCATACCCACTGACTGAAGCAATTGTTACCTGAAACAAGACAGTCTTGAGATAGTGGGCCCAAGATTAGTTACGTTGTTGTGTATGGAGAAAGAGTCAGACTGAACACTGTTAGCTCAAAGTAAAGTGTGACTTCAGTCTTTTATTGCAGGTCTCCAGAGTGCCTCTCCAACCTGTGAAGCCTCCTTAAATACCTTTGCTCCCAAGGGATTATGGGATCCCTTGGCACTCCGGGGGATGAGCCCTCTGGTGGCTGTACAGAGTAAATACAAGTTTACATATATAACATACGTCATTAATGGTAAACCTGTTA
The DNA here is from genome assembly GCF_044704955.1 of Pristiophorus japonicus. Taxonomy (NCBI): domain Eukaryota; kingdom Metazoa; phylum Chordata; class Chondrichthyes; family Pristiophoridae; genus Pristiophorus; species Pristiophorus japonicus. Next base: position 217,834,583 of record NC_091983.1, on the reverse strand, counting down.
GCCATCAGGAAGTTTTGTTAGTAATGACCTCATTTCTGGGGGGTCTTGTTCACAACAACTCTTATCACACCAGAATGAATCATCAAGGTTACAAGGATGGGTGTGCATGACTAGAGGCCTATAAAGATCTTAAGTTTTCCTTCACAATTTGTAAAATAAGAAGAATGAAGGGATTGACAAAGGTTACCACTCCCTACCCAGTGGAAAAATTGGCAAATACGGTTATTGCTCCATATGACTATTGCTTAGACATTGCATTTGTCATGACTTGGCCAAACTCAATGAAGATTATTGTAACCCAGAATGGTGACGCATCAAAGAACCTTACTTTGGAACTCTCTTGCTAGCTCGTTCCACTTTGCTTTCCCTTTGTGCTTTCAATTTTTTTTTTTGGAAATTCGTAGCCAATCGTTCCAATTCTTTGTCAAATCACAAACGCCAGAGGTCACCTTGCACACGCCAAGGATCACTCTGCGCCAATGCTCTTAGCCAAAAGGCCTAGAGCCACTGCACCGTTCCTGGAAGTACTGCAATACCAGGTTCGTGCCATGGAGGTGGATGGGTCAGGTCCCCCACACACCTCCGTGGAGGTGGATGGGTCAAGCCATCCCACCCACCTCCTGTTTACAAAAATGTAAGCATATACCTTCCTGACCAGGGAGAAACCACCCGGAGGTCATGGTGGCTGGTCAGGTTAGTTATGCAGATCTTAGCCAAAAGGCCGAGAAGCGAATTTTTTTTTTTTTTTTTTTTTTTTAAAATTCATGTCCAATCGTTATCCAATCGTTACAATTCTTTGTCAAACGCCAGAGGTCACCCTGCACCAGTCAAGGATCACTCTGCGCCAATGCTCTTAGCCAAAAGGCCTAGAGCCACTGCACCGTTCCTGGAAGTACTGCAATACCAGGTTCGTGCCATGGAGGTGGATGGGTCAGGTCCCCCACACACCTCCGTGGAGGTGGATGGGTCACCAATCCCACCCACCTCCTGTTTACAAAAATGTAAGCATATACCTTCCTGACCAGGGAGAAACCACCCGGACGTCATGGTGGCTGGTCAGGTTAGTTATGCAGATCTTAGCCAAAAGGCCGAGAAGCGAAATACTTCTCAAAACTTATCTCTTCAACCAAGCAGTTCAAACCTCGGGCATGGTCACCAGATGGGGTGGCAAGATGTTTCAAACCCCTTGACGTTTCACTGGCTGACGTCAGCTAACCCCTCGACTACAGGACTGCCTTGTAATTACTCCCAGTTGAGAGCAGACCCCACATCGACATTCCGAACCCCTCGATTACATTGCATTCACTCCCAAGTGTCTATTATTTATGGAACAACATTAACCCTCTGTGAGTTTAACGTTTAATTGATTAAGTGGATTGGGGACTGCCAACTGTGCATCCCACTGGGTTACGTCAAGTAAGTCCTGCCATCTTTGAAGTTGAGGATTGGGGGGGTGGGGCACGGGAGTTGAGTCATTTCCTGCAAAAAAATCCCTCGCACATCCAGTCCCTTCATCTGGTTTTTATTAAAAGCAGGCAATATGTGGCCCCCGTTGAAAGATGAATTATCATTCAGTAGATTGAGCTTCCGGCTCAGGCAGCTTCAGTAAGAATGAGCCTTGTTTGTAAGATGCTGGACCTGAAATTCCTGCAGACCCGCTCTGCTGCCGGACGTCTGGCTGGGTAAGATTTTTAGCTACACCCCGTACCCTGGGGTCAGGAGCACTTGCTTATGGGTGGAGAAGTGCAGGGCGGGGCGGGTGGGAACAGGTGCCCTTACAATTCTTGGCGTGCCCGGTTTGACAAGGGGCTGGACTGACATTTGGCAACTTCCCGCTTCTGCTCGGCTCTGATGCTGGCATGCGACGCACAGGCACACTTAGCACTGGGGGAAATTGAGGAAGAACTGGTGGGAGATCCATTGGACAATGGCATTCTGCCAAGCTGGTGGTATCTGCACGGAGGGCGGGAGTCGCAGATGGAAGAGAAAATTGCCCCCACTGCCGATGGGAGTGGGTAAGGACCACGGAACTAGGTATCCCTCATCCCTGGAGGCAATAGAGCAGGGTAGCACTGGGGGAAATGAAAACCAGAGCATGACAGGAAGGAACAGAATCTATAAACATAAGAGTGTTTCAGAAACTGGGGCCACAGCAGGAGAAAATGACAAAAAAACACAATTGAAAGCTCTTTATCTGAATGCATGCAGCATTCATAACAAATTAGATGAGTTGTTGGCACAAATAGTTACAAATGGGTATGATCTGGTAACCATAACAGAGACATGGTTGCAAGGTGACCAAGAATGGGAACTAAACATTCAGGGGTACTTGACAATCCAGAAGGACAGACAGAAATAAAAAGGAAGTGGAGTAGCTCTGTTGATAAAGGATGGAATCACTGCAATAGTGAGAAACAATATTGGCTCAAATGATCAGGATGTTGAAACAGTTTGGGTGGAGATAAGGAATTATAAGGGAAAAAGTCACTGCTGGCGTAGTCCCCCCGCTCCTCCTCTTACTCTCCAGGTGAATGCTATCCAGCAGGTGGATTCCCCTCCACCAGCTTCAATAGAAGAGTTGAGAGGAGTGGAATTAAAGCGGAGTTGTCGTTCACCCGTCGAAGAAGTCATCAATTGTCACTTGTCAACTGCCCCCAGTCGGGAGCTCGCTCTGCAATGAGCCACCATGGAGGTGAGATCGCACCCTACCGTTCAGTGGTGCCACAACCTGGAGATTGGCCCTCGAGCAAGGCAATGGTTGGGACTGCTGCCCTTTCTAACAAATCGGTCACTGCCTCAGGTTCACTCAATGCCTTCAGGCAAGGAGATGAAGGGACAAAAATTGGAGAATTATGTTTTTAAAAAACCCACAATACAAAACATTGAGCACTTCACACCTTGTACCACTGCAAGGCTGGGATTTAAGGAAGGATTATACTTGCACTGGAGGCTGTTCAGAGAAGGTTCACTAGGTTGATTCTGGAGATGAGGAGGTTGACTTATGAAGATAGGTTAAGTAGGTTGGGCCTCTACTCATTGGAGTTCAGATGACTGAGAGGTGATCTTATCGAAACTTGTAAGATAATGAGGGGGCTCGACAAGGTCTACATACTACCTAACAAGCAGAAAGGATATTTCCACTCATAGGGGAAACTAAAACTAGGGGACGTAGTCTCAGAATAAGGGGCCGCCCATTTAAGACTGAGATGAGGAGGAATTTCTTCTCTGAGGGTTGTAAATCTATGGAATTCTCTGCCCCAGAGAGCAGTGGAGGCTGGGCCATAGAATATATTTAAGGCGGAGATGACAGACTTTTGAGCAATAAGGGAATAAAGGGTTATGGGGAACGGGCAGGGAAGTGGAGCTGAGTCAATGATCAGATCGATGAGCCGAATGGCCTACTCCTGCTCTTCTTATGTTCTTATGTTCTAACAATAGCATCTCTGTTGGTCAGAGTATGAACCAAGAAATAGTGGGGGCTTGTAAAAAGGGAACAGCAATAATCATAGGTGAGTTTAAATTCCATATTGATTGGACAAATCAAATTGGTCAGGGTAGCCTTGAGGAAGAGTTCATAGAGTGCATAAGGGACGGGTTCCATGAGCAGTATGTAATGGAACCAACCAGGGGGCAGTCTATCCTAGATCTGGTCCTGTGTAATGAGACAGGATTAATAATCAATCTCCTGGTAAAGGATCCCCTTGGAAAGAGTGACCATAGCATGGTTAAATTTCAAATTCAGATGGAGGGCGAGAAAGTTGAATCTCAAACTAGCGTATTAAGCTTAAATAAAGGAGACGACAAAGGTATGAGGCAGAGTTGGCTACAGTGGACTGGGAAAATAGATTAAAGTGTATGATGGTTATAGAAATATAGAAACTCTGAACAAATATTTTGTATCAGTCTTTACGGTAGAGGACACAAAAAATATCCCAACAGTGGATAGTCAAGGGGCTATGGGGGGGGGGGGGGAGGAGCTTAACACAATCACAATCACTAAGGAGGTGGTACTCAGTAAGATAATGGGACTAAAGGCAGATAAATCCCCTGGACCTGACGGCTTGCATCCTAGGGTTTTAAGAGAAGTAGTGGCAGGGATTGTGGATGCATTGGTTGTACCAAAATTCCCTGGATTCTGGAGAGGTCCCAGCAGATTGGAAATGTAACACTCCTATTTAAAAAAGAAGGCAGACAAAAAGCAGGAAACTATAGACCAGTTAGCCTAACATCTGTGGTTGGGAAAATGTTGGAGTCCATTATTAAAGAAGCAATAGCAGGACATTTGGAAAAGCATAATTCAGCAGTATGGATTTATGAAGGCAAAGTCACGTTTGACAAATTTGCTGGAATTCTTTGAGGATGTAACCAACAGGGTAGATAAAGGGGAACCAGTGGATGTGGTGTATTTGGACTTCCAGAAGGCACTTGCCAAGGTGCCACATAAAAGGTTACTGCACAAGATAAAAGTTCATGGGGTTGGGGGTAATATATTAACATGGATAGAGGATTGGCTAACTAACAGAAAACAGAGAATCGGGATAAATAGTTTATTCTCGGGTTGGCGATCAGTAACTAGTAGGGTGCCACAGGGACCCCATCAGTGCTGGGACCCCAAATATTTACAATCTATATAAACGTCTTGGATGAAGGGATCAAATGTAACGTAGCCAAGTTTGCTGACAAGACAAAGATGGGAGGAAAAGCAATGTGTGAGGAGGACACAAAAAATCTGCAAAAGGACATAGGCAAGCTAAGTGAGTGGGCAAAAATTTGGCAGATGGAGTATAATGATGGAAAGTGTAAGGTTATGCACTTTGGCAGAAAAAAAATCAAAGAGCAAGTTATTATTTAAATGGAGAAAGATTGCAAAGTGTTGCAGTACAGCAGGACCTGGGGTTCCTGATGCATGAAACACAAAAGGTTAGTATGCAGGTACAGGTAGTGATCAGGAAGGCCAATAGAATCTTGGTCTTTATTCCAAAGTGGATGAAGTATAAAAGCAGGGAAGTGTTGCTACCGTTAGATAGGGTATTGCTGAGGTCACACCTAGAATACTGTGTACAGTTTTTGTTATATATGTAAACTTCTATTTACTCTGTACAGCCACCAGAGGGCTCATCCCCTGGAGTCCCAAAGGATCCCATAATCCCTTGGGAGCACAGGTATTTAAGGAGGCCTCACAGGTTGGAGAGGCACTCTGGAGACCTGCAATAAAAGACTAAGGCCACACTTTACTTTGAGCTCACAGTGTTCAGTCTGACTCTTCTCCATACATAACAACTGGCGACGAGATACAGATAGCAAACCCAAAGAGAACAGTGGGCACCCTGGAAAAATTCTCGAAGGGAGATGATTGGGAAACTTTTGTGCAGCGACTCGACCAATACTTCGTGGCCAACGAGCTCGATGGGGAAGAGAACGCTGCCAACCAAAGGGCGATCCTCCTCACCGTCTGGCCTCATGAAGAATCTGCTCACTCCAGCGAAACCCACGGAGAAATCACACGACAATTTGTGCACACTGGTCCGAGAGCATTTGAACCTGAAGGAATGTGTTCTGATGGCGAGGTACCGGTTCTACACCTACAAAAGGTCTGAAGGCCAGGAAGTGGCGAGTTATGTCGCCGAGCTAAGACACCTTGCAGGACATTGCGAATAAGAAGCACAGGCTCAGAGACCTTTTCATACTTGGCATTGGCCACAAAACCATACCTCGCAAATTTTTGACTGTAGAGAACCCAACCTTGAGTAAGGCCATAGCGATAGCCCAGGCGTTCATTGCCACTAGTGACAACACGAAGCAAATCTCTCTGCACACAACTGCTGCTACAAGTACCGTGAACAAAGTGATGTTGTTTTCGAATCGTAACATACAGGGCAGGTCACACATGCCTGCAGCTGCACATCCGCAGATGTCTCAGAGTCCACCATCAAGGGTGATGAATGCAAGGCCATTAACATCCTGTTGGCGTTGCGGGGGTGATCATCGTTTCCATTCATACCGATTCAAAGGGTACGTTTGCAAGGGCTGTGGAACAATGGGACTCCTCCAACGAGTGTGCAGGCGAGCTGCAAATCCTGGTAAACCTGCAAAACCACCATGTTGCAGAGGAGAACAGATCCACGGAGGATCACGATGAACCAGAGCCTCAGACCGAGGAGGAAGAGGTACATGGGGTGCACACAGTCACTACGAATTGTCTTCCGATAATGCTGAATGTTGAAATAAATGGAGTCCCGGTGACAATGGAGCTGGACACGGGCGCGAGCCAGTCCATCATGGCAAAAAGACTTTTGGAAGGTTGTGGTGCAACAAGGCCTCAAGGCCAGTCTTAACTCCAGTTCGCACGAAACTAAGAACTTACTAAAAAGAACTGATTCCCGTAATCGACAGTGCTACCGTAAAGGTCTCCTACAATGGAGCGGTACACAAGTTATCACTCTGGGTGGAACCGGGCGAGTGTCCCATTCTGCTCGGCAGAAACTGGCTGAGAAAGATACGCTGGAACTGGAACGACGTCCGAGCGCTATTGCCCGCTGATGACACTTCGTGTGCCCAGGTCTTAAATAAATTTCCTTCGTTGTTCGAACCAGGCATCGGGAAATTCCAAGGAGCAAAAGTGCAGATCCACCTAATTCCGGGGGCGCAACCCATCCATCACAAGGCGAGAGTAGTACCGTACATGAGGAGAGAGAGGGTGGAGATCGAGCTGGACCTGCTGCAAAGAGAGGGCATCATTTCACAGATCGAGTTCAACAAGTGAGCCAGTTCTATTGTCCCAGTCCTCAAGGGAGATGACACCGTCAGAATCTGTGGCGATTACAAAGTAACTATCAATCGTTTCTCCCTGCAGGACCAATACCCACTACCAAAGGCCGATGACCTCTTTGCAACGCTGGCGGGAGGAAAGACGTTCACGAAGCTGGATCTGACTTCAGCCTACATGACGCAGGAACTGGAGAAAACATCGAAGACCCTCACTTGCATCAACACGCACAAAGGTCTTTTTGTTTATAACAGATGCCCGTTTGGAATCCGATCAGCGGTGGCGATATTCTAGAGAAACATGGAAAGCTTACTGAAGTCGGTCCCGCACACCATGGTCTTCCAGGACGACATCTTGGTCTCAGGTCGGAATACAGTCGGTCATCTGCAAAATCTGGAGGAGGTTCTTAGTCAACTCAACCGCGTGGGGCTCAAGTTAAAACGCTCGAAGTGTGTTTTCCTGGCGCCTGAAGTGGAGTTCTTGGGAAGGAGGATTACGGCGGATGGCATCAGGCCCACCAACGCTAAGATGGAGGCAATCGAGAACGCACCGAGGCCACAGAACGTGACGTCGCTGCGATCATTTCTGGGACTCCTGAACTACTTTGGTAACTTCTTACCAGGTCTCAGCACACTGTTAGAACCACTGCATGTCTTACTATGGGTTTGTGGCAAAAGCCAAGAAAATGCCCTTGTAAAAGCGAGAAAATTGTTTTGCTCAAACAAATTGCTTGTGTTGTATGATCCATGTAAGCGTTTGGTACTAGCATGTGATTCATCGTCATATGGCCTCGGGTGTGTATTGCAACAAGCTAACGATTTTGGGAAACTGCAACCGGTTGCTTATGCATCCAGGAGTCTGTCTAAGGTTGAGAGAGCCTACAGCATGATTGAGAAAGAAGCGTTAGTGTATGTATATGGGGTAAAGAAAATGCATCAATACCTGTTTGGGCTAAAATTCGAATTGGAAACTGACCACAAACCACTAATAGCTCTGTTTTCCGAGAGTAAAGGGATAAATACCAACGCATTGGCCCGCATCCAGAAATAGGCGTTCACATTGTCCACATACAACTACGCCATCCGCCACAGGCCAGGCACAGAAAACTGCGTCGATGCTCTCAGTAGGCTGCCATTGCCCACCACGGGGTGGAAATAGCGCAGCCCGCAGATCTAGCCACGGTTATAGAAGCATTTGAGAGTGAGCAATCACCTGTCACTGCCCGGCAGATCAAAACCTGGACAAACCAGGACCCCTTATTATCTCTAGTCAAAAGCCGTGTGCTTCACGGGAGCTGATCCAGTGTCCCAGTGGAAATGCAGGAAGAGATAAAGCCGTTCCAGCGGCGCAAGGATGAAATGTCTATACAGGCAGACTGCCTTCTGTGGGGCAATCGAGTAGTGGTCCCCAAGAAGGGCAGAGACACCTTCATCAATGACCTCCACAGTACCCACCCAGACATCGTAATGATGAAAACGATAGCCAAATCCCACGTGTGGTGGCCTGGTATCGTTGCGGACTTGGAGTCCTGCGTTCACAGATGTAATACATGCTCGCAGTTAAGCAATGTACCCAGGGAGGCGTCGCTAAGTTTATGGTCTTGGCCCTCCAAACTGTGGTCTAAGGTACACGTCGACTATGCAGGCCCATTCTTGGGTAAAATGTTCCTTGTGATGGTAGACGCATACTCCAAGTGGAATGAATGTGAGATAATGTCGGCTAGCACGTCCGCTGCCACTACTGAAAGCTTGCGGGCCATGTTTGCCACTCACGGCCTACCCAATGTCCTGGTGAGCGACAACGGGCCATGTTTTACCAGTGCTGAGTTCAAAGAATTCATGACCCGTAACGGGATCAAACATGTCACATCTGCCCCATTTAAACCAGTGTCCAACGGTCAGACAGAGAGAGCAGTGCAAACCATCAAGCAAGGCAGTCCGAGAGGCGGGAGTGCGTGGTGTCGGAGCGGCCTATAAAAGGCCCAGCGGCAGCGAGAGGCAGCAGCAGTCCGAGAGGCGGGAGTGCGTGGTGTCAGAGCGGCCTATAAAAGGCCCAGCGGCAGCGAGAGGCGTACTTGTGCAGCTACAGGGAGAAGGCAAAAAAGTAGAAAGAAACAGAAAGGTGATGTCACAACCAAGGGGGTAAGTGATTGGCTGGTGAGTGGTGATTAGTTTTTCTTTTTTCTCTTCTATAACAGTGAGTAAACTTTAGCATTGTTGTTGCCTATCTAAGGGTTAAGTCATGGCAGGACAGCTCGGTCACGTGTTATCCTCCTCCTGTACCATGTGGGAACTCAGGGACGACTCCAGTGTCCCTGACGACTACGTGTGCAGGAAGTGTATCTGCCTCCAGCTCCTGACGGACCGCTTTGCGGTGTTGGAGCTGAGGGTGGATTCACTCTGGAGCATCCACAATGCTGAGAATGATGTGAGTAGCACGTGCAGCAAGTTGGTCGTACCACAGGTGAAGGGTCCACAGCCAGATAGGGAATGGAAGACCAGCAGGAAGAGCAGTGCAAGGAAGGTAGTGCAGGGATCCCCTGTGGTCATCCCCCTGCAAAACAGATACACTGCTTTGAGTACTGTTGAGGGGGATGACTCATCAGAGGAGGGCAGCAGCAGCCAAGTTCATGGCACCATGGCTGACTCTGTTGCACAGGAGGGCAGGAAAAAGAGTGGGAGAGCGATAGTGATAGGAGATTCAATTGTAAGGGGAATAGATAGGCGTTTCTGCGGCCGCAACCGAGACTCCAGGATGGTATGTTGCCTCCCTGGTGCAAGGGTGAAGGATGTCTCGGAGCGGGTGCAGGACATTCTAAAAAGGGAGGGAGAACAGCCAGTTGTCGTGGTGCACATTGGTACCAACGACAAAGGTAAAAAAAGGGATGAGGTCCTACGAAACGAATTTAAGGAGCTAGGAGCTAAATTAAAAAGTAGGACCTCAAAAGTAGTAATCTCGGGATTGCTACCAGTGCCACGTGCTAGTCAGAGTAGGAATCGCAGGATAGCGCAGATGAATACGTGGCTTGAGCAGTGGTGCAGCAGGGAGGGATTCAAATTCCTGGGGCATTGGAACCGGTTCTGGGGGAGGTGGGACCAGTACAAACTGGACGGTCTGCACCTGGGCAGGACCGGAACCAATGTCCTAGGGGGAGTGTTTCCCAGTGCTGTTCGGGAGGAGTTAAACTAATATGGCAGGGGGATGGGAACCAATGCAGGGAGACAGAGGGAAACAAAAAGGAGACAAAAGCAAAAGACAGAAAGGAGATGAGGAAAAGTGGAGGACAGAGAAACCCAAGACAAAGAACAAAAAGGGCCACTGTACAGCAAAATTCTAAAAGGACAAAGGCTGTTAAAAAAACAAGCCTGAAGGCTTTGTGTCTTAATGCAAGGAATATCCGTAATAAGGTGGATGAATTAATTGTGCAAATAGATGTTAACGGATATGATGTGATTGGGATTACGGAGACGTGGCTCCAGGATGATCAGGGCTGGGAACTCAACATCCAGGGGTATTCAACATTCAGGAAGGATAGAATAAAAGGAAAAGGAGGTGGGGTAGCATTGCTGGTTAAAGAGGAGATTAATGCAATAGTTAGGAAGGACATTAGCTTGGATGATGTGGAATCTATATGGGTAGAGCTGCAGAACACCAAAGGGCAAAAAACGTTAGTGGGAGTTGTGTATAGACCTCCAAACAGTAGTAGTGATGTTGGGGAGGGCATCAAACAGGAAATTAGGGGTGCATGCAATAAAGGTGCAGCAGTTATCATGGGTGACTTTAATATGCATATAGATTGGGCTAACCAAACTGGAAGCAATACGGTGGAGGAGGATTTCCTGGAGTGCATAAGGGATGATTTTCCAGACCAATATGTCGAGGAACCAACTAGGGGGGAGGCCATCTTAGACTGGGTGTTGTGTAATGAGAGAGGATTAATTAGCAATCTCGTTGTGCGAGGCCCCTTGGGGAAGAGTGACCATAATATGGTGGAATTCTGCATTAGGATGGAGAATGAAACAGTTAATTCAGAGACCATGGTCCAGAACTTAAAGAAGGGTAACTTTGAAGGTATGAGGCGTGAATTGGCTAGGATTGATTGGCGAATGATACTTAAGGGGTTGACTGTGGATGGGCAATGGCAGACATTTAGAGACCGCATGGATGAACTACAACAATTGTACATTCCTGTCTGGCGTAAAAATAAAAAAGGGAAGGTGGCTCAACCGTGGCTAGCAAGGGAAATCAGGGATAGTATTAAAGCCAAGGAAGTGGCATACAAATTGGCCAGAAATAGCAGCGAACCCGGAGACTGGGAGAAATTTAGAACCCAGCAGAGGAGGACAAAGGGTTTGATTAGGGCAGGGAAAATGGAGTACGAGAAGAAGCTTGCAGGGAACATTAAGACGGATTGCAAAAGTTTCTATAGATATGTAAAGAGAAAAAGGTTAGTAAAGACAAACGTAGGTCCCCTGCAGTCAGAATCAGGGGAAGTCATAACGGGGAACAAGGAAATGGCGGACCAATTGAACAAGTACTTTGGTTCGGTATTCACTAAGGAGGACACTAACAACCTTCCGGATATAAAAGGGGTCAGAGGGTCTAGTAAGGAGGAGGAACTGACGGAAATCCTTATTAGTCGGGAAATTGTGTTGGGGAAATTGATGGGATTGAAGGCCGATAAATCCCCAGGGCCTGATGGACTGCATCCCAGAGTACTTAAGGAGGTGGCCTTGGAAATAGTGGATGCATTGACAGTCAATTTCCAACATTCCATTGACTCTGGATCAGTTCCTATCGAGTGGAGGGTAGCCAATGTAACCCCACTTGTTAAAAAAGGAGGGAGAGAGAAAACAGGGAATTATAGACCGGTCAGCCTGACATCGGTAGTGGGTAAGATGATGGAATCAATTATTAAGGATGTCATAGCAGCGCATTTTGAAAGAGGTGACATGATAGGTCCAAGTCAGCATGGATTTGTGAAAGGGAAATCATGCTTGACAAATCTTCTGGAATTTTTTGAGGATGTTTCCAGTAGAGTGGACAAGGGAGAACCAGTTGATGTGGTATATTTGGACTTTCAGAAGGCTTTCAACAAGGTTGCACACAAGAGATTAATGTGCAAAGTTAAAGCACATGGGAATGGGGGTACTGTGCTGACATGGATTGAGAACTGGTTGTCAGACAGGAAGCAAAGAGTAGGAGTCAATGGGTACTTTTCAGAGTGGCAGGCAGTGACTAGTGGGGTACCGCAAGGTTCTGTGCTGGGGCCCCAGCTGTTTACACTGTACATTAATGATTTAGACGAGGGGATTAAATGTAGTATCTCCAAATTTGCAGATGACAATAAGTTAGGTGGCAGTGTGAGCTGCGAGGAGGATGCTATGAGGCTGCAGAGCGACTTGGATACGTTAGGTGAGTGGGCAAATGCATGGCAGATGAAGTATAATGTGGATAAATGTGAGGTTATCCACTTTGGTGGTAAAAACAGAGAGACAGACTATTATCTGAATGGTGACAGATTAGGAAAAGGGGAGGTGCAACGAGACCTGGGTGTCATGGTACATCAGTCATTGAAGGTTGGCATGCAGGTACAGCAGGCGGTTAAGAAAGCAAATGGCATGTTGGCCTTCATAGCGAGGGGATTTGAGTACAGGGGCAGGGAGGTGTTGCTACAGTTGTACAGGGCCTTGGTGAGGCCACACCTGGAGTATTGTGTACAGTTTTGGTCTCCTAACCTGAGGAAGGACATTCTTGCTGTTGAGGGAGTGCAGCGAAGGTTCACTAGACTGATTCCCGGGATGGCGGGACTGACCTATCAAGAAAGACTGGATCAACTGGGCTTGTATTCACTGGAGTTCAGAAGAATGAGAGGGTCCCCATAGAAACGTTTAACATTCTGATGGGTTTGGACAGGTTAGATGCAGGAAGAATGTTCCCAATGTTGGGGAAGTCCAGAACCAGGGGTCACAGTCTAAGGATAAGGGGTAAGCCATTTAGGACCGAGATGAGGAGAAACTTCTTCACCCAGAGAGTGGTGAACCTGTGGAATTCTCTACCACAGAAAGTTGTTGAGGCCAATTCACTAAATATATTCAAAAAGGAGTTAGATGTAGTCCTAAAAGGGTTATGGCGAGAAAGCAGGAATGGGGTACTGAAGTTGCATGTTCAGCCATGAACTCATTGAATGGCGGTGCAGTCTAGAAGGGTCGAATGGCCTACTCCTGCACCTATTTTCTATGTTTTCTATGATTCTATGAAGAGGGTAACTGAAGGCTCACTGCAGACTTGTCTATCCCAAGTCCTGCTTAGCTATCGCACGAGACCCCACTCACTTACTGGGATCCCACCTGCTCAACTGCTCATGAAAAGAGCACTTAAGACAAGGCTCTCATTTGTTCACCCTGATCTACATGAACAGGTAGAGAGCAGGCGGTTTGAACAAAGTGCATACCATGATAGCTCAAATGTGTCATGCGAGATAGAAATCAATGATCCTGTATTTGTATTAAATTATGGACAAGGTCCCAAGTGGCTTCCCGGCATTGTCGTGGCCAAAGAGGGGAGCAGGGTGTTTCAGGTCAAACTTTCAAATGGACTCATTCACCGGAAACACTTGGACCAAATCAAACTCAGATTCACGGACTATCCTGAGCAACCTACCTTGGACCCTACCTTTTTTGATCCCCCAACATACACACCAGTGGCAATCGGCACCACGGTTGACCACGAAGCAGAACCCATCATCCACAGCAGTCCAGCAGGGCCCAACACACCAAGCAGGCCAGCAAGGCCAGCTGCACAGCAGCCCAGTGAGGGCCCAACAAATGATTCAACAATACCAGCTTTCACACCGAGACGATCAACCAGGGCAAGAAGGGCCCCAGTTCGACTGACATTGTAAATAGTTACACTGTTGACTTTGCGGGGGAGTGTTGTTATATATCTAAACTTGTATTTACTCTGTGTAGCCACCAGAGATCTCATCCCCTGGAGTCTCAAGGGATCCCATAATCCCTTGGGAGCACAGGTATTTAAGGAGGCTTCACAGGTTGGAGAGGCACTCTGGAGACCTGCAATAAAAGACTAAGGTGACACTTTACTTTGAGCTCACAGTGTTCAGTCTGACTCTTTCTCCATACGTAACAGTTTTGGTTTCCATATTTAAGAAAGGATATATTTGCTTTGGAGGCAGTTTAGAGAAGGTTCACTCGGTTGATTCCGGAGATGGTTGACTTGTGAAGAAAGGTTAAATAGGTTGGGCCTCTACTCATTGGAATTCTGAAGAATGAGAGGTGATCTAATCGAAACGTATAAAATTATGAGGGGCTTGACAAGGTGGATGCAGAGAGGATGTTTACACTGATGGGGGAGACTACAACTAGAGGGCATGATCTTAGAATAAGGGGCCGCCCATTTAAAACTGAGATGAAGAGAAATGTCTTCTTTCAGAGGGTTATAAATCTGTGGAATTCGCTGCGTCAGAGAGCTGTGGAAGCTGGGTCATTGAATAAATTTAAGACAGAGATAGACAATAAGGGAGTAACTGATAAGGGAATAAGGGGTTATGGGGAGCGGGCAGGGAAGTGGAGCTGAGTCCATGATCAGATCAGCCATGAGTGTATTTGTCATGCATGTAACCTTCATGTAACTGTAACCTTCATGTAACAACACTGTACACTGTATACACCTCAGAAATGCAAATCTTGACCACAGGGGGTGAACTTATGGGAGACACTCCTCACCTGGTCATCCAGGTATACAAAGGGAGGTCCCACGCAGGATCATCACTTCTTGGTCCTGTGAATAAAGGTTCGGGTCACATAGTGACCTTGTCTGCAGAATGTGGCTCGTGTGAATTTATAGTAGTGTGTAAGGACATTACAGTATTAACTGATGGAGCAGGCTCGAGGGGCCGTATGGCCCACTCCTGCTCCTATTTCTTATGTTCTTATGTTCTTATGTTCTTATGTCCCCCAAATTCCAGTCTGCAAGAGCCGATTACTATGAATGCAGCCCCTCTTCCTGGCCCTGGAAGATCAGACTCAGGGGATTCAGATGCTGTGCCTGCAAGGAGAATAATGAAAGGCTGGGACTAATTTAGCAGGCCATAATCCACCCTGATCCTATTCCATCCAAGTAAGTCGCGGTTGATGATTAGCTGATTAGTTTGCACTGATCACATCACCATTAGTCAGTCACTCGGTGCCAACTGCTTAGAGCCAGTGCCTGTACTGCGACGTCCCCAGCACTGTAACCAGGATATTCCAGCTGTGCCGGTTCGCACAGGCCCAACGTGAGCTGAGGGACTTGTCTGACTTTCCCAGGGTGTGCCCAGTGGAGTTCCTGGAGGCCCACAGTGGGGCAGGGTCCATGTTGTGGCAGCACCTTACACTAACGCAGTGCCTCTAACATTGTAAAATAGCCCAATGTGCTTCACAGCGACGTGATCAGAAATAAATGGACGCCGAACCAAAGGAAGGAGATTTTGGGAGAGGTGACGACTAGAGATGGGTTTTAAGGAGGTGCAGTGCTTCCTCAGTCCTGCATTATTCGGGTGATTTTACAACCATGGACCCTCTAGAGTGCAGATCAGGAATTTATTGGAAAATACAAATTTCTGGATGATAATAGACTGAAGCCCATCTCGTTCATCTTCTACCATCCTGGTAGTCGCTCAATACATCGATAATGGAGTTGTTGACTATCCATAGCAATCATTCTCGACCAATTAGTCTAGAACAACATCCTGCCGCTAACGTAGTAAAACGTCCAGGGCCCTTCTCAGGAGCATAAATCAGAGAAAAACTGACACCGAACCAAAAAAGGAGATATGAGGACAGGAGATGAAATGCCTAGGCAAGGAGGTGGGTTTTAAGCAGAGAAGGAGAGAAAGGTAGAATTAACTAGGATTCCTGCTCCTAATTGCTGTCCAGTGACTCTTCTGGGAAAAGGTGGATTGGGTGGCAAAGTGCACACCTGTCCCGGGTCACAAACACAGGACTGGGCTCAGTTACACAGTGACACCTGTCCCGGGTCACAGACACAGGACTGGGCTCAGTTACACAGTGACACCTGTCCCGGGTCACAAACACAGGACAGGACTCAGTTACATAGTGACACCTGTCCCGGGTCACAAACACAGGACTGGGCTCAGTTACACAGTGACACCTGTCCCGGGTCACAGACACAGGACTGGGCTCAGTTACACAGTGACACCTGTCCCGGGTCACAGACACAGGACTGGGCTCAGTTACACAGTGACACCTGTCCCGGGTCACAGACACAGGACTGGGCTCAGTTACACAGTGACACCTGTCCCGGGTCACAGACACAGGACTGGGCTCAGTTACACAGTGACACCTGTCCCGGGTCACAAACACAGGACAGGACTCAGTTACATAGTGACACCTGTCCCGGGTCACAAACACAGGACTGGGCTCAGTTACACAGTGACACCTGTCCCGGGTCACAGACACAGGACTGGGCTCAGTTACATAGTGACACCTGTCCCGGGTCACAGATATAGGACAGGACTCAGTTACACAGTGACACCTGTCCCGGGTCACAGACACAGGACAGGACTGGGCTCAGTTACACAGTGACACCTGTCCCGGGTCACAGACACAGGACTGGGCTCAGTTACACAGTGACACCTGTCCCGGGTCACAAACACAGGACAGGACTCAGTTACATAGTGACACCTGTCCCGGGTCACAAACACAGGACTGGGCTCAGTTACACAGTGACACCTGTCCCGGGTCACAGACACAGGACAGGACTGGGCTCAGTTACACAGTGACACCTGTCCCGGGTCACAGACACAGGACTGGGCTCAGTTACATAGTGACACCTGTCCCGGGTCACAGATATAGGACAGGACTCAGTTACACAGTGACACCTGTCCCGGGTCACAGACACAGGACAGGACTGGGCTCAGTTACACAGTGACACCTGTCCCGGGTCACAAACACAGGACAGGACTCAGTTACACAGTGACACCTGTCCCGGGTCACAGACACAGGACAGGACTCAGTTACACAGTGACACCTGTCCCGGGTCACAGACACAGGACAGGACTCAGTTACACAGTGACATCTGTTCCTGGTCACAGTCACAGGACTGGGCTCAGTTACACAGTGACACCTGTCCCGGGTCATAGACACAGGCCAGGACTCAGTTACACAGTGACACCTGTCCCGGGTCACAGACACAGGACAGGACTCAGTTACACAGCGACACTTGTCCCGGGTCACAGACACAGGACAGGACTGGGCTCAGTTACA
This sequence comes from Pristiophorus japonicus, assembly GCF_044704955.1. Taxonomy (NCBI): domain Eukaryota; kingdom Metazoa; phylum Chordata; class Chondrichthyes; family Pristiophoridae; genus Pristiophorus; species Pristiophorus japonicus. The sequence goes on along the minus strand of NC_091983.1, from coordinate 217,817,531 downwards.
CAGTGACACCTGTCCTGGGTCACAGACACAGACACAGGACTGGGCTCAAATTACACAGTGACACCTGTCCCGGGTCAAAGACACAGGACTGGGCTCAGTTACACAGTGACATCTGTCCCAGATCACAGACACAGGACTGGGCTCAGTTAGACAGTGACACCTGTTCCGGGTCACAGACACAGGACCGGACTCAGTTACACAGTGACACCTGTCCCGGGTCACAGACACAGACACAGGACTGGGCTCAGTTACACAGTGACACCTGTCCTGGGTCACAGACACAGGACTGGGCTCAGTTACACAGTGACACCTGTCCCGGGTCACAGACACAGACATAGGACTGGGCTCAAATTACACAGTGACACCTGTCCCGGGTCAAAGACACAGGACTGGGCTCAGTTACACAGTGACATCTGTCCCAGATCACAGACACAGGACTGGGCTCAGTTACACAGTGACACCTGTCCCGGGTCACAGACACAGACATAGGACTGGGCTCAAATTACACAGTGACACCTGTCCCGGGTCAAAGACACAGGACTGGGCTCAGTTACACAGTGACATCTGTCCCAGATCACAGACACAGGACTGGGCTCAGTTAGACAGTGACACCTGTCCCGGGTCACAGACACAGGACAGGACTCAGTTACACAGTGACACCTGTCCCGGGTCACAGACACAACACTGGGCTCAGTTACACAGTGACACCTGTCCCGGGTCACAGACACAGGACAGGACTCAGTTACACAGTGACACCTGTCCCGGGTCACAGACACAGGACAGGACTCAGTTACACAGTGACACCTGTCCCGGGTCACAGACACAGGACAGGGCTCCGTTACACAGTGTCACCTGTCCCGGGTCACAGACACAGGACAGGGCTCAGTTACACAGTGACACCTGTCCCGGGTCACAGACAATGAACTAAAGCGTTAGACACTGGAGCTGTACCCAAGCCAGAGTTAGCGTGACAAGTGAGAGAGAATTAGAAAACTACAAGTCATTGTTGTCTGTTTGCACAATTGGTGACACCAGCTTGCCCCTCACTAAGATCGCAGCTTTGTGATCTCTGTGGCTGTGTATTATCATATTTAGAAATCATTTGACCTTCCAATCAGATGGTATTCACATCCCTAGATCCATTATTACATAGGAACAGGAGCAGGCCGTTCAGCCCCTGAGCCTGCTCCACCGTTTTATTGGATCCTGGCTGATCTGTACCTCAACTCTATTTACCCACCATTGCTCCGTATCTCTTGATAATCGTAGCTCACAAAAATCGATCTACATCAGTTTTGAAAGACTATTGCCCCCCCCCCCCCCATCAGGCACTGCCTTTTGCGGCAGAGAATTCCAGATTTTCAGGACCCTTTGTGTGAATAAACGTGTCCTGATTTTTGCGCCTGGATGGCCTAGCTCTCATTTTAAGGTTATGCCCCCCTTGTGCTTGATTCCGCCACCAGAGGAAATAGTTTCCATGTCTACTGTGTTGAATCCTTTTATCATTTTAAACACCTCGACTAGATCATCCCTCAACCTTCTAAACTCAAGAGAATACAACCCAGATTTCTAGAACCTGTCCTCATAATTTAACCCATTCAGCCCCGGTGTAATTCCGGTGAATCTGCGCTCTATACCCTCAAAGGCCAATATATCCTTCTGGAAGTGTGATGGGCAGAACTGATCGCAGTGTCCAGGTGGGATCTGACCAAGGCTCTGTACAACTGTAGCATCACTTCCAGTCCTTTGTACTCCATCCCTATACATATTGGAGTTCAGAAGAATGAGAGGTGATCTTATCAAAACGTATAAGATAATGAGGGGGCTCGACAAGGTAGATGCAGAGAGAATATTTCCACTCATGGGGGAAACTAAAACTAGGGGACATAGTCTCAGAATAAGAGGCCGCCCATTTAAAACTGAGACGAGGAGAAATTTCTTCTCTCAGAGGGTTGTAAATCTGTGAAATTCTCTGCCCCAGAGAGCTGTGCAGGCTGGGTCTTTGAATATATTTAAGGCGGAGATAGACTGATTTTTGAGCGATAAGGGGTTAAAGGGTTATGGGGAGCTGTAAGCATCAGCTCCCCAAGGATTGATGGTTATTATCTGAACTTTGTGTTTTAATATTTTATCTGCAGCAAGAGCTGGCAGCCTGTTGTGGGAGGAGCCCAAGTACTTTTCCATGTTGTACATGAAATCCACATCTGATGGGCGGAGGTGGTCTGGGACAAGGTACAATGGCCAGGAGAAGGCAACTTGTCATGTATCTCACACTACTGTACATAACTGTATCTTACCATGCTGTACATGACTGTAATCAGGGATGACCTGTAACCACAAGCTTACCTTACCACTTGCAGGAGACACTGGATACTTGTCACAGACAGGTATATAAGGACAGGTCTCAGGCAAGTGTGGCATTCGAGAGTTGTGTAATAAAGGTGCAGGTCCTGAGTGACCTTGACTTCAGTATGTGCCTCGTGTGAGTCTGTACTGCGGGGGCAGGACTTTACACAATTCATCACAGGTAATGGGCAAAGAGGGTCCATAGTTAAGCAATATGAACGTCAGAGATAGATCAGATGTCAACTGGTCAGTGATCAAGCCATTACCTGGATGAGATAATGCCGAGAGGTGGGAAACCAGAACAATAGAAAGCCATTAAACCCCCAACCGGTTGTAAGTGAAAACCCATCATTGGAATACACATGGGCCACTCAAACAGAAGCCTCGAAACAAGGAAAAATTTTATTTGGCCAGAAGAAGCAAACAGACTTTGGATATAAAAGGTGGCCGCGTGGCCATCGCTCTCTCTCTTTTGCTCTCGCTTGCTTCACCTCTACAAGGACTGAGCACTCCATCTGGGATGGAGAGAAGAAACCACCAATCGTGAAGCTAATCATGAGACTGGGACTTGGATACTATAGACAATACGGAACCAGAAGAGACACGTTTTCACCAGGAGAAACAGCGAGTAAGCCAACGAATCGGTGAGCATCATCGCTACCCACGCATCTTTAAGATCACAGTCACTGTGTGAGGAGGTGTCATGTGTTCTCCCAACCAAGTTGTGGAAGGGTTTTAGTGGGGAGGTTTTGCTGCGAGGATCATAGAGGTACGCCCAGCCGGTCGGTGCAGATTCGAGGGTACACTGTGGATCCAAGCAGAGGGTTTAAACGTTGGGTACTTCACAATAGGAGTGATTTAGACACGCCAGGGTATTGGACTGTACTGCATCGTCACTGTATTTGCTTGTAGTTTTGCTGTGTTGAGGTAGTTTTAATAAAACACTGATGGTTGAGACCGAGGTATTTGTCCGTGACTCTTTATCTGTTCAGTACAGTAATCACTCCCAGGTCTAGAACTAGTGTAATGTGGGGGTGCATTGAAAACACTTAAGGGAAACCACTTACAGAGCGGGCAGGAAAGTGGAGTTGAATCCATGCTTGTTGAATGGCGGAGCAGGCTCGAGAGGCCAAATGGCCTACTCCTGCTCCTATTTCTTATGTTCTTATCCCCGCTCGAGATAATGGCGAACATTCCATTAACCTTTTTGATTACATTTTGTATCTCTCCACCAGCTTTTAGTGATTTGTGTACATGGCCGCCCAAATCCCTTTGTTCCTCCACGGCTCCTAGTCTCTCGCCATTAAGAAAATGTTACGATTTGTCTCCCTTTAATCCAAGGTGATGATCTCACACCTCCCCACATTAAACTCCATCTGCCACAGTATTGCCCACTCACTTGGTCTGCCTGTGTCACATCTTGCCCCCATCTACACAACTTACTATGCTTCCTATCCGTAAACTTGAATACGCAACAATCTAATCCTTCATTGATGAATATATATGATTATTTAGATAACCAGAGGACACAGATTTAAGGTGATTGGCAAAAGAACCAAAGGCAACATAAGAAAAAACGTTTTACGCAACGAGTGATTAGGATCTGGAATGCACTGCCTGAAAGGGTGGTGGAGGCAGACTCAATCGCTCCTTTCGAAAGGGAGTTGGCTGAGTACCTGAAGGAGAGAAATTTGCAGGGCTACGGGAAAAGGGCAGGGAAGTGGGACTAGCTGAAGTGCTCTTGCAGAGAGCCAGCACGGGTCCGACGGGCTAAATGGTCTTCTTCCGTGCTGTAACCATTCTAACATAATTAAGACCGTTCAAATCTGATTAAAAAAACATTGCCAATTCAAAGCCTCTCACCGATCAAAAGTGACTGAGTGGGAACGGTAGCATAGTGGTTATGTTACTGGACTAGTAATTCAGAAACCTGGACTAATGATTTGGTAGTGTACAGTTCAAATCCCACCATGGCAGCTGGGGAATTTAAGTTAAATATATCTGGAATAAAAAGCTAGTATCAGTAATGATGACTACCAGATTGCTGTAAAAACCCATCTGGGTCACTAATGTCCTGCAGTGAAGGAAATCTGCTGTCTTTTCCTAGTCTGGCCTATATGTGACTCCAGACCCACAATATGCTTGACTCTGAAATGGTCTTACAAGCCACTCGGATGTCAAGAAGGTGGCTCACTGCTATCCTCTCAAGAGCAACGACCATATCCTGTGAATTAATTTTTTTAAATTTGGAGTTGAGCTTTCCTGCCAACCTGCCCAATCTTGTTTTGCAAACAGTCACTCACAGTTCGAAGCTCCACTGCCTCAATCATTGCTTAAGCACATAATCTCGGTTGACTGCACCGAGGGAATGCTGCATTGTCTTTTGCACAAGACGTTAAACAGAGGCCCCGATTCACCGCTTCAGGTGGGTGCCAAAGATTCTGTGGCACTCCTTTTTAAAAAGCAGGATCGGGACTTCTCCTGGATGGTATCCTGACCAGCAGTTCCCCTCAACCAACACCACCAAACAGCGAGTGTACTGCTCGTTCACCTCAGCCCTGTGTATGGGATCTTGCTGTGCACAGAATGACTGCCTCATTAGCCTATACACAGCACATTGCAGTCATTCGCTGTATGTGAAGGATTTTGGTGACGCGATGAGCTGCTATATTAAAGTGCGGCAATGGTAAGCTGGGTATTGTGTAGGCACGATTGGCTGCCCTAATGCCCACCCCACCACCCCCACACCACCATGTTCCCTCTAAGCTGCCGGTCCTGTGCAGCCCAGGGGCCAGCCTTTCGTATGTTGAATGGGCCGCGCAGCCTGTTAAAGAGACCAAGCACCCAAATTTACAATTAGGGGGAATATTACCTCCCACCTCCACCACACCAAAAATTACATTTTTTATTGGCATCGAACGAAAGAGTGAAAGAAAAAAAAGAAGGTCGTCTTTATATAATGCCTATCACAACCTCAGGACCTCCCGATGCGATTTACAGCCACTGAAGTACTTGTGAAATGTCATCACTGTTGTCATCATCATCATCATAGGCGGTCCCTCGAACGAGGATGACTTGCTTCTACCGCTCACCGCTCCTCCGCCATGATCTCTCACCACTCCTCCACCACAATCTCTCGCCGCTCCTCCGCCACGATCTCTCACCGCTCCTCCACCACAATCTCTCTCCGCTCCTCCGCCACGATCTCTCACCGCTACTCCGCCACGATTTCTCACCGCTCCTCCGCCATGATCTCTCACCGCTCCTCCGCCACGATCTCTCACCGCTCCTCCGCCACGATCTCTCACCGCTCCTCCGCCACGATCTCTCGCCGCTCCTCCGCCACGATCTCTCGCCGCTCCTCCGCCACGATCTCTCGCCGCTCCTCCGCCACGATCTCTCGCCGCTCCTCTGCCACGATCTCTCGCCGCTCCTCCGCCATGATCTCTCACCGCTCCTCCGCCACGATCTCTCACCGCTCCTCCGCCACGATCTCTCGCCGCTCCTCCGCCACGATCTCTCGCCGCTCCTCCGCCACGATCTCTCGCCGCTCCTCCGCCACGATCTCTCTCCGCTCCTCTGCCACAATCTCTCGCCGCTCGTCCGCCACGATCTCTCGCTGAATCTCCACCACGATCTCTCACCGCTCCTCCGCCACGATCTCTCACGGCTCCTCCGCCACGATCTCTCACCGCTCCTCAGCCACGATCTCTCACCGCTCCTCCGACACGATCTCTCACCGCTCCTCCGCCATGATCTCTCACCGCTCCTCCGCCACGATCTCTCACCGCTCCTCCACCACATTCTCTCACCGCTCCTCCACCACAATCTCTCGCCGCTCCTCCGCCACAATCTCTCGCCGCTCCTCCGCCACAATCTCTCGCCGCTCCTCTGCCACGATCTCTCGCCGCTCCTCCGCCACGATCTCTCACCGCTCCTCCGCCACGATCTCTCACCGCTTCTTCGCCACGATCTCTCGCTGAATCTCCACCACAATCTCTCAGCGCTCCTCCGCCACAATCTCTCTCCGCTCCTCCGCCACGATCTCTCACCGCTCCTCCGCCACGATCTCTCACCGCTCCTCCGCCACGATCTCTCACCGCTCCTCCACCACGATCTCTCACCTCTCCTCCGCCACGATCTCTCACCGCTCCTCCGCCACGATCTCTCACCGCTCCTCCGCCACGATCTCTCACCGCTCCTCCGCCACGATCTCTCACCGCTCCTCCGCCACGATCTCTCACCGCTCCTCCGCCACAATCTCTCACCGCTCCTCCGCCACGATCTCTCACCGTTCCTACGCCACGATCTCTCACCGCTCCTCCGCCACAATCTCTCACCGCTCCTCCGCCACGATCTCTCGCTGAATCTCCGCCACAATCTCTCACGGCTCCTCCGCCACGATCTCTCACCGCTCCGCTGCCACGATCTCTCACCGCTCCTACGCCACGATCTCTCACCGCTCCTCCGCCACGATTTCTCACCGCTCCTCCGCCATGATCTCTCACCGCTCCTACGCCACGATCTCTCACCGCTCCTCCGCCACAATCTCTCACCGCTCCTCCGCCACGATCTCTCGCTGAATCTCCGCCACAATCTCTCACCGCTCCTCCGCCACGATCTCTCACCGCTCCTCCACCACAATCTCACGTCGTTCCTCCGCCACAATCTCACACCGCTCCTCCGCCACGATCTCTCACCGCTCCTCCGCCACGATCTCTCACCGCTCCTCCACCACGATCTCTCACCGCTCCTCCACCACGATCTCTCACCGCTCCTCCGCCACGATCTCTCACCGCTCCTCCACCACAATCTCACGTCGTTCCTCCGCCACAATCTCACACCGCTCCTCCGCCACGATCTCTCACCGCTCCTCCGCCACGATCTCTCACCGCTCCTCCACCACGATCTCTCACCGCTCCTCCACCACGATCTCTCACCGCTCCTCCACCACGATCTCTCACCGCTCCTCTGCCACAATCTCTCGTTGCTCCTCCGCCACGATCTCTCACCGCTCCTCCGCCACGATCTCTCACCGCTCCTCCGCCACGATCTCTCACCGCTCCTCCGCCACGATCTCTCACCTCTCCTCTGCCACAATCTCTCGCCGCTCCTCCGCCACGATCTCTCGCTGAATCTCCACCACAATCTCTCACCGCTCCTCCGACACGATCTCTCACCGCTCCTCCGCCACGATCTCTCACCGCTCCTCCGCCACGATCTCTCACCGCTCCTCCGCCACGATCTCTCACCGCTCCTCCGCCACAATCTCTCACCGCTCCTCCACCACATTCTCTCACCGCTCCTCCACCACAATCTCTCGCCGCTCCTCCGCCACAATCTCTCGCCGCTCCTCTGCCACGATCTCTCGCCGCTCCTCCGCCACGATCTCTCGCTGAATCTCCACCACAATCTCTCACCGCTCCTCCGCCACAATCTCTCTCCGCTCCTCCGCCACGATCTCTCACCGCTCCTCCGCCACGATCTCTCACCGCTCCTCCGCCACGATCTCTCACCGCTCCTCCACCACGATCTCTCACCGCTCCTCCGCCACAATTTCTCACCGCTCCTCCGCCACGATCTCTCACCGCTCCTCCGCCACGATCTCTCACCGCTCCTCCGCCACGATCTCTCACCGCTCCTCCGCCACAATTTCTCACCGCTCCTCCGCCACGATCTCTCACCGCTCCTACGCCACGATCTCTCACCGCTCCTCCGCCACAATCTCTCACCGCTCCTCCGCCACGATCTCTCACCGCTCCTCCGCCACGATCTCTCGCTGAATCTCCGCCACAATCTCTCACCGCTCCTCCGCCACGATCTCTCACCGCTCCTCCACCACAATCTCACGTCGTTCCTCCGCCACAATCTCACACCGCTCCTCCGCCACGATCTCTCGCCGCTCCTCCGCCATGATCTCTCGCCGCTCCACCGCCACAATCTCACACCGCTCCTCCACCACAATCTCTCACCGTTCCTCCGCCACGATCTCTCACCGCTCCTCCGCCACGATCTCTCGCTGAATCTCCACCACAATCTCTCACCGCTCCTCCGCCACAATCTCTCTCCGCTCCTCCGCCACGATCTCTCACCGCTCCTCCGCCACGATCTCTCACCGCTCCTCCGCCACGATCTCTCACCGCTCCTCCCCCACGATCTCTCACCGCTCCTCCGCCACGATCTCTCACCGCTCCTCCGCCACGATCTCTCACCGCTCCTCCGCCACGATCTCTCACCGCTCCTCCGCCACGATCTCTCACCGCTCCTCCGCCACGATCTCTCACCGCTCCTCCGCCACGATCTCTCACCGCTCCTCCGCCACGATCTCTCACCGTTCCTACGCCACGATCTCTCACCGCTCCTCCATCACAATCTCTCACCGCTCCTCCGCCACGATCTCTCGCTGAATCTCCGCCACAATCTCTCACCGCTCCTCCGCCACGATCTCTCACCGCTCCGCTGCCACGATCTCTCACCGCTCCTACGCCACGATCTCTCACCGCTCCTCCGCCACGATTTCTCACCGCTCCTCCGCCATGATCTCTCACCGCTCCTACGCCACGATCTCTCACCGCTCCTCCGCCACAATCTCTCACCGCTCCTCCGCCACGATCTCTCGCTGAATCTCCGCCACAATCTCTCACCGCTCCTCCGCCACGATCTCTCACCGCTCCTCCACCACAATCTCACGTCGTTCCTCCGCCACAATCTCACACCGCTCCTCCGCCACGATCTCTCACCGCTCCTCCGCCACGATCTCTCACCGCTCCTCCACCACGATCTCTCACCGCTCCTCCACCACGATCTCTCACCGCTCCTCCGCCACGATCTCTCACCGCTCCTCCACCACAATCTCACGTCGTTCCTCCGCCACAATCTCACACCGCTCCTCCGCCACGATCTCTCACCGCTCCTCCGCCACGATCTCTCACCGCTCCTCCACCACGATCTCTCACCGCTCCTCCACCACGATCTCTCACCGCTCCTCCACCACGATCTCTCACCGCTCCTCTGCCACAATCTCTCGTTGCTCCTCCGCCACGATCTCTCACCGCTCCTCCGCCACGATCTCTCACCGCTCCTCCGCCACGATCTCTCACCTCTCCTCTGCCACAATCTCTCGCCGCTCCTCCGCCACGATCTCTCGCTGAATCTCCACCACAATCTCTCACCGCTCCTCCGACACGATCTCTCACCGCTCCTCCGCCACGATCTCTCACCGCTCCTCCGCCACGATCTCTCACCGCTCCTCCGCCACGATCTCTCACCGCTCCTCCGCCACAATCTCTCACCGCTCCTCCACCACATTCTCTCACCGCTCCTCCACCACAATCTCTCGCCGCTCCTCCGCCACAATCTCTCGCCGCTCCTCTGCCACGATCTCTCGCCGCTCCTCCGCCACGATCTCTCGCTGAATCTCCACCACAATCTCTCACCGCTCCTCCGCCACAATCTCTCTCCGCTCCTCCGCCACGATCTCTCACCGCTCCTCCGCCACGATCTCTCACCGCTCCTCCGCCACGATCTCTCACCGCTCCTCCACCACGATCTCTCACCGCTCCTCCGCTACAATTTCTCACCGCTCCTCCGCCACGATCTCTCACCGCTCCTCCGCCACGATCTCTCACCGCTCCTCCGCCACGATCTCTCACCGCTCCTCCGCCACAATTTCTCACCGCTCCTCCGCCACGATCTCTCACCGCTCCTACGCCACGATCTCTCACCGCTCCTCCGCCACAATCTCTCACCGCTCCTCCGCCACGATCTCTCACCGCTCCTCCACCACGATCTCTCGCTGAATCTCCGCCACAATCTCTCACCGCTCCTCCGCCACGATCTCTCACCGCTCCTCCACCACAATCTCACGTCGTTCCTCCGCCACAATCTCACACCGCTCCTCCGCCACGATCTCTCGCCGCTCCTCCGCCATGATCTCTCGCCGCTCCACCGCCACAATCTCACACCGCTCCTCCACCACAATCTCTCACCGTTCCTCCGCCACGATCTCTCACCGCTCCTCCGCCACGATCTCTCGCTGAATCTCCACCACAATCTCTCACCGCTCCTCCGCCACAATCTCTCTCCGCTCCTCCGCCACGATCTCTCACCGCTCCTCCGCCACGATCTCTCACCGCTCCTCCGCCACGATCTCTCACCGCTCCTACACCACGATCTCTCACCGCTCTTCCGTCACGATCTCTCACCGCTCCTCCGCCACGATCTCTCACCGCTCCTCCGCCACGATCTCTCACCGCTCCTCCGCCACGATCTCTCACCGCTCCTCCGCCACGATCTCTCACCGCTCCTCCGCCACAATCTCTCACCGCTCCTCCGCCACGATCTCTCACCGTTCCTACGCCACGATCTCTCACCGCTCCTCCGCCACAATCTCTCACCGCTCCTCCGCCAAGATCTCTCGCTGAATCTCCGCCACAATCTCTCACGGCTCCTCCGCCACGATCTCTCACCGCTCCGCTGCCACGATCTCTCACCGCTCCTACGCCACGATCTCTCACCGCTCCTCCGCCACGATCTCTCACCGCTCCTCCGCCACGATCTCTCACCGCTCCTCCGCCACAATCTCTCACCGCTCCTCCACCACATTCTCTCACCGCTCCTCCACCACAATCTCTCGCCGCTCCTCCGCCACAATCTCTCGCCGCTCCTCTGCCACGATCTCTCGCCGCTCCTCCGCCACGATCTCTCGCTGAATCTCCACCACAATCTCTCACCGCTCCTCCGCCACAATCTCTCTCCGCTCCTCCGCCACGATCTCTCACCGCTCCTCCGCCACGATCTCTCACCGCTCCTCCGCCACGATCTCTCACCGCTCCTCCACCACGATCTCTCACCGCTCCTCCGCTACAATTTCTCACCGCTCCTCCGCCACGATCTCTCACCGCTCCTCCGCCACGATCTCTCACCGCTCCTCCGCCACGATCTCTCACCGCTCCTCCGCCACAATTTCTCACCGCTCCTCCGCCACGATCTCTCACCGCTCCTACGCCACGATCTCTCACCGCTCCTCCGCCACAATCTCTCACCGCTCCTCCGCCACGATCTCTCACCGCTCCTCCACCACGATCTCTCGCTGAATCTCCGCCACAATCTCTCACCGCTCCTCCGCCACGATCTCTCACCGCTCCTCCACCACAATCTCACGTCGTTCCTCCGCCACAATCTCACACCGCTCCTCCGCCACGATCTCTCGCCGCTCCTCCGCCATGATCTCTCGCCGCTCCACCGCCACAATCTCACACCGCTCCTCCACCACAATCTCTCACCGTTCCTCCGCCACGATCTCTCACCGCTCCTCCGCCACGATCTCTCGCTGAATCTCCACCACAATCTCTCACCGCTCCTCCGCCACAATCTCTCTCCGCTCCTCCGCCACGATCTCTCACCGCTCCTCCGCCACGATCTCTCACCGCTCCTCCGCCACGATCTCTCACCGCTCCTACACCACGATCTCTCACCGCTCTTCCGTCACGATCTCTCACCGCTCCTCCGCCACGATCTCTCACCGCTCCTCCGCCACGATCTCTCACCACTCCTCCGCCACGATCTCTCACCGCTCCTCCGCCACGATCTCTCACCGCTCCTCCGCCACAATCTCTCACCGCTCCTCCGCCACGATCTCTCACCGTTCCTACGCCACGATCTCTCACCGCTCCTCCGCCACAATCTCTCACCGCTCCTCCGCCACGATCTCTCGCTGAATCTCCGCCACAATCTCTCACGGCTCCTCCGCCACGATCTCTCACCGCTCCGCTGCCACGATCTCTCACCGCTCCTACGCCACGATCTCTCACCGCTCCTCCGCCACGATTTCTCACCGCTCCTCCGCCATGATCTCTCACCGCTCCTACGCCACGATCTCTCACCGCTCCTCCGCCACAATCTCTCACCGCTCCTCCGCCACGATCTCTCGCTGAATCTCCGCCACAATCTCTCACCGCTCCTCCGCCACGATCTCTCACCGCTCCTCCACCACAATCTCACGTCGTTCCTCCGCCACAATCTCACACCGCTCCTCCGCCACGATCTCTCACCGCTCCTCCGCCACGATCTCTCACCGCTCCTCCGCCACGATCTCTCACCGCTCCTCCACCACGATCTCTCACCGCTCCTCCGCCACGATCTCTCACCGCTCCTCCACCACAATCTCACGTCGTTCCTCCGCCACAATCTCACACCGCTCCTCCGCCACGATCTCTCACCGCTCCTCCGCCACGATCTCTCACCGCTCCTCCACCACGATCTCTCACCGCTCCTCCACCACGATCTCTCACCGCTCCTCCACCACGATCTCTCACCGCTCCTCTGCCACAATCTCTCGTTGCTCCTCCGCCACGATCTCTCACCGCTCCTCCGCCACGATCTCTCACCGCTCCTCCGCCACGATCTCTCACCTCTCCTCTGCCACAATCTCTCGCCGCTCCTCCGCCACGATCTCTCGCTGAATCTCCACCACAATCTCTCACCGCTCCTCCGACACGATCTCTCACCGCTCCTCCGCCACGATCTCTCACCGCTCCTCCGCCACGATCTCTCACCGCTCCTCCGCCACGATCTCTCACCGCTCCTCCACCACATTCTCTCACCGCTCCTCCACCACAATCTCTCGCCGCTCCTCCGCCACAATCTCTCGCCGCTCCTCTGCCACGATCTCTCGCCGCTCCTCCGCCACGATCTCTCGCTGAATCTCCACCACAATCTCTCACCGCTCCTCCGCCACAATCTCTCTCCGCTCCTCCGCCACGATCTCTCACCGCTCCTCCGCCACGATCTCTCACCGCTCCTCCGCCACGATCTCTCACCGCTCCTCCACCACGATCTCTCACCGCTCCTCCGCCACAATTTCTCACCGCTCCTCCGCCACGATCTCTCACCGCTCCTCCGCCACGATCTCTCACCGCTCCTCCGCCACGATCTCTCACCGCTCCTCCGCCACAATTTCTCACCGCTCCTCCGCCACGATCTCTCACCGCTCCTACGCCACGATCTCTCACCGCTCCTCCGCCACAATCTCTCACCGCTCCTCCGCCACGATCTCTCACCGCTCCTACGCCACGATCTCTCACCGCTCCTCTGCCACAATCTCTCACCGCTCCTCCGCCACGATCTCTCGCTGAATCTCCGCCACAATCTCTCACCGCTCCTCCGCCACGATCTCTCACCGCTCCTCCACCACAATCTCACGTCGTTCCTCCGCCACAATCTCACACCGCTCCTCCGCCACGATCTCTCGCCGCTCCTCCGCCATGATCTCTCGCCGCTCCACCGCCACAATCTCACACCGCTCCTCCACCACAATCTCTCACCGTTCCTCCGCCACGATCTCTCACCGCTCCTCCGCCACGATCTCTCACCTCTCCTCCGCCACGATCTCTCACGGCTCCTCCGCCACGATCTCTCACCGCTCCTCCGCCACGATCTCTCACCGCTCCTCCGCCACGATCTCTCACCGCTCCTCCGCCACAATCTCACACCGCTCCTCCACCACAATCTCTCACCGCTCCTCCGCCACGATCTCTCACGGCTCCTCCGCCACAATCTCTCACCGCTCCTCCGCCACGATCTCTCGCCGCTCCTCCGCCACGATCTCTCGCTGAATCTCCACCACAATCTCTCACCGCTCCTCTGCCACAATCTCTCGTTGCTCCTCCGCCACGATCTCTCACCGCTCCTCCGCCACGATCTCTCACCGCTCCTCCGCCACGATCTCTCACCTCTCCTCTGCCACAATCTCTCGCCGCTCCTCCGCCACGATCTCTCGCTGAATCTCCACCACAATCTCTCACCGCTCCTCCACCACGATCTCTCACCGCTCCTCCGCCACAATCTCTCACCTCTCCTCCGCCACGATCTCTCACGGCTCCTCCGCCACGATCTCTCACCGCTCCTCCGCCATGATCTCTCACCGCTCCTCCGACACGATCTCTCACCGCTCCTCCGCCACGATCTCTCACCGCTCCTCCGCCACGATCTCTCACCGCTCCTCCGCCACGATCTCTCACCGCTCCTCCACCACATTCTCTCACCGCTCCTCCACCACAATCTCTCGCCGCTCCTCCGCCACAATCTCTCGCCGCTCCTCTGCCACGATCTCTCGCCGCTCCTCCGCCACGATCTCTCGCTGAATCTCCACCACAATCTCTCACCGCTCCTCCGCCACAATCTCTCTCCGCTCCTCCGCCACGATCTCTCACCGCTCCTCCGCCACGATCTCTCACCGCTCCTCCGCCACGATCTCTCACCGCTCCTCCACCACGATCTCTCACCGCTCCTCCGCCACAATTTCTCACCGCTCCTCCGCCACGATCTCTCACCGCTCCTCCGCCACGATCTCTCACCGCTCCTCTGCCACGATCTCTCACCGCTCCTCCGCCACAATTTCTCACCGCTCCTCCGCCACGATCTCTCACCGCTCCTCCGCCACAATCTCTCACCGCTCCTCCGCCACAATCTCTCACCGCTCCTCCGCCACGATCTCTCACCGCTCCTACGCCACGATCTCTCGCTGAATCTCCGCCACAATCTCTCACCGCTCCTCCGCCACGATCTCTCACCGCTCCTACGCCACGATCTCTCGCTGAATCTCCGCCACAATCTCTCACCGCTCCTCCGCCACGATCTCTCACCGCTCCTCCGCCACGATCTCTCGCTGAATCTCCGCCACAATCTCTCACCGCTCCTCCGCCACGATCTCTCACCGCTCCTCCGCCACGATCTCTCGCCACTCCTCTGCATCAAACATTTGCCGCTCCACCGCCACGATCTCTCGCCGCTCCTCCGCCATGATCTCTCGCTGCTCCACCGCCACAATCTCACACCGCTCCTCCACCACAATCTCTCACCGTTCCTCCGCCATGATCTCACACCGCTCCTCCGCACCAAACATTTGCCGCACCTCTGCCACGATCTCGTGCCGCTCCTCCGCCACGATCTCTCGCCGCTCCTCTGCCACGATCTCTCGCCGCTCCTCTGCCACGATCTCTCGCCGCTCCTCCGCCACGATCTCTCGCTGCTCCTCCGCCACAAAATATTCGCCACACCTCTGCCACGATCTCACATTGCACCTCTGCACCAACATTTGCCGCGCCTCCGCCGCGATCACTTGCCGAATCTCAGCCACGATCTTGTGCGTTCCGCATCCCCTTTTTCGTCACTGTTGTAATGTAGGAAACACAACAGCCAATCTGAGCATGTCAAACAGCGAATAGATAATGAACAAATCATCTGTTTTTTTTGTCACGTGATGTTGGTTGAGGGGTAAATATTAGCCAGGACAAAGGATTAAATAAATTTGTTTCTGTCAGTAATTGGATGCTCATCCCAGGGCTTTTTTTAGTCCTGTTTCCAGTCTCCTTGTGTTAATTATTACTGTGCTTATATGTACAGTATGACGAGAATTCATTGGGTGATAGCAGCTTTAACATGACAGCTGGTCAACAAAGCCGACAAACACTGGCACATCAATAGGCGCCACAAACATTGGTCATCATTGGCCAGCCCGGGGGAACTCGCACTACCTCCCAGTGTTAAAGGGCTCTATCACTGTCCTGAGATTGGTACCTGGCTCCTCTCTCTCCCTCTCCGCCCCTCCCACTATCTAGCTCTCTGACCTGCCACTTTACCGCTGTTTACCTTGCCCTCCAACCTTGACGTTGATTCGCCCATTGGACCTTGATCCCCTCACCTAGATTTCCCAGCGCGCAACAAAACACAGGTGACATCCAGTGATAGCAATACTAGGAGATAGCCAATATTGAACATTGAACTGTTAGATAGCGTGGAAAAAAACAAAGATTACATTTAAGCCATTTGACGCCATTTCACCTGCTGGAGTGGGATGTTGCATAAATAAACTAGGATCATTTAATTTAGAGAGAGGAGACTTTATTAGAGAGAGGAGACTGTTTATTAGAGAGAGAGGAGACTTTATTATAGAGAGGCGACTGTTTATTAGAGAGAGAGGAGGAGACTGTTTATTATGGAGAGGGAGAGGAGACTGATTCTGTTTAAAGCAGGAATGAGGGAAATCCATTCAGCGCCTGCAGTTGAATTGTGCCCGCCGCTCAGTCGCAGACAGTCTCTTTCCCGATCGAATCCTGCCTGCTTTCAGTCTCATTGACTTTCCCACAGCAACTGTTATGTTTAGAATAACTCCACAAGACTGTATATTGTAAGCTCAAACTGTTGTGACCTTGGTCTCTTTATTGTAACTCCAGAGTGAGGAGGCAGTGTGGAGACTGCCTTTTATACCTGCTTG
The DNA here is from genome assembly GCF_044704955.1 of Pristiophorus japonicus. Classification (NCBI taxonomy): domain Eukaryota; kingdom Metazoa; phylum Chordata; class Chondrichthyes; family Pristiophoridae; genus Pristiophorus; species Pristiophorus japonicus. Next base: position 217,800,910 of record NC_091983.1, on the reverse strand, counting down.
CCCAGGGTGTGCATTCTCTCTCTCGCCTTCTCTCTCTCTCTCTCACTCTCGCCTTCTCTCTCTCGCTTCCATTGAGGACGCAGCTTTTTACTAGCACTGGATCCAGGCTAGTCCAGGTCCTGATCTGGCGAGCCGTGACAGGTGACCCCTCGCTCTCAAAAGCTTCCATTACAAGGAGCAAGTCTGCGGGTTGTGCCATTTCCACCCCGGTGGTGGGCAATGGTAGCCGACTGAGGGCATCCGTACAGTTTCCGTGCCTGGTCTCCCACAGGTGCGCCCCCTGGTGGCAAGTCTTACACATCGGCAATGTTTGCATACATAACAGCATTTCCCCTCAAAGTCTTAGCTACAAGTTATTTACAAGTTGAGGCGATCCGGGGCTCTGTGTTCCCGGGTTGATCACCTGAGTTGAAGTCCTGGCATGAGTGAGTCGGTCGGATCATTGATGCACTGCGGTGTGGTTGGTCTGACAGGACTGTCGGGAATGGTGGGTTCATCCTCGTGGTTGACAGCGAGGTCGATTGCTGGGTGGGTGTGTGTGGGTGGATCAATAATGGTAATGTCCTCTTCAAACTGTTCTTGGTTGTCAGGGAATCGCAGTTTGGTCTGATCCAAGTGCTCTCTGCACGGTTGTCCATTCAAAAGTTTGACAACAAACACTCTATTCCCCTCCTTGGCTAACACAGTGCCAGCAACCTATTGGGGACCATGACCGTAATTAAGAACAAACACAGGGTCATTAACCTCAATGTCACATGATACAGCCGCACAATCGTGGTACACGTTATGCCGGTAGCGCTGGGTTTCTACATGATCATTGAGATCCGGGTGGACTAAGGAGAACTTGGTTTTGAGTGCTCTCTTCATTAGCATTTCTGCAGGGGAACCCCGGTAAGCGAGTGGGGTCGCGTGCGGTAGCTGAGCAGAATCCGAGATAGCCGGATCTGCAGGGAACCATCCGTCACGTGTTTCAAACTCTACTTGATGGTTTGGACTGCCTGTTCTGCTTGACCATTGAAATCATGCACAGCTCCATGGTACGATACCTTCACTGTCGCACTGCCAATGACTGGTATGAGCTCTTTGGTGTAAGTGCGCAGCTTGGTATAAATCAGACTTAGTTTTGGCCTTTGTGCCTTGTTGCCCCACAGTTTCTCAAAAGCCTTCTGGCTCATAATTGACTGACTCGCCCCCGAATCCAATTCCATGGAAACTGGAATGCTGTTTAATTTGGCTTTTAACATTATCGGAGGGCTTTTGGTGGTGAAGGTATGTACCCCGTACACTTCCTCCTCAGCCTCGGGTTGAGTTGCCTCTCTTACTCGTTCAGCGTGATCCGCGCCGGATCGGTCATCTTCTGCCGACTCTGCCACGTGGTGAGTCGCAGCACATCTGCACATTGGCTGGTGGTGCCCCATTGTTCCACAGTCCTTGTACACGTAGTGTTTGAATCGACATTGATGGGCTCGATGATTACCCCCGCAGCGCTAACATGGTGCTAATGGATTCGCATTCACGTCCCAGGGTGGACTCTGAGTCATCCTAGGTCTGGCCTCTGTGGGCGTGTAGGTCCTGCCATGTATAGTTCTGCCTGCTGAAGGCGTTATTTTATGCACAGTACTTGCCGGGTGAGTTCCGATGCTGCAATGATATCTGCTGAGTGTTATTGTTCGTGGACATAAAAGCCTGGGCTATCGTGATGGCTTTGCTCAGATCTAGGGATTCGGCAGACAGCAGTTTGCGAAGAATGATCTCGTGGCTGATTCCAAGCACGCAAAAGTCCCGCAACATTTCCCCTCAAAATCCAGCAAATACACATGGTCCCGGAAGGCACCTTAGGTCCGCAACATAGCTCGCCACGTCCTGGCCCTCAGAGCGATGGTGCGTATAAACGCGATACCTGGCCATTAAGATGCTCTCCTTCAGCTTGTGGTATTCCCAAACCAGCGTGTACAACTCTTCATATGTCTTGTCCATTGGTTTCGTCGGTGCTAGCAGATTTTTGATGAGGCCATATATCGTGGACCGCAAACAGTGAGGACAATCGGCCTGTGCTTGATCGCGGTTTCTGCCTTTTCCAGCTTGTTGGCCACGAAGTACTGGTCAAGACGCTTAACAAAATCTTCCCAATCATCACCCCCGGCAGCCATAACTGCGTGAAAGTTCGTGATCTGTTACTTGTCGCCAATTGTTATGTTTAGAATAACTCCACAAGACTGTATATTTTAAGCTCAAACTGTTGTGACCTTGGTCTCTTTATTGTAACTCCAGAGTGAGTAGACTGCCTTTTATACCTGGTTGTCCAGGGTGTGCAGGTGACCCTTGGGTCTCCCATAGGTGCATGCCCTGGTGGCAAGTCTAACACATTGGTAATGTTTACATACATAACAGCAAAAATCAGTGCATTTAAAAAAAAAGCCATTCATTGAATGCGAAACAGTGTGGGAGGGTTGTGAGAGAGAGGACATGGGCCTCAATTTTAACGCCTCACGATGGGCGTCAGAGGGTCCGGGATGGGGCGGGAGTTAAAGAATTAAACACGGAGTCGCGTCCCCAACTTGCCACCCACCCGCCCGCTGCCTTTATTACAGTGCTGGGATATGGAAAAGTGGAGAGGTGGGATTCTTCAGTAATGTAATATATTTAGGTAAAACAACTGAAGGACAGAGACACCATGAGTTGCTAGTCCATAGAAACATAGAAACATAGAAAATAGGTGCAGGAGCAGGCCATTCAGCCCTTCGAGCCTGCACCACCATTCAATGAGTTCATGGCTGAACATGCAACTTCAGTACCCCATTCCTGCTTTCTCGCCATACCCCTTGATCCCCCGAGTAGTAAGGACAACATCGAACTCCTTTTTGAATATATCTAACGAACTGGCCTCAACAACTTTCTGTGGTACAGAATTCCACAGGTTCACCACTCTCTGGGTGAAGAAGTTTCTCCTCATCTCGGTCCTAAATGGCTTACCCCATATCCTTAGACTGTGACCTCTGGTTCTGGACTTTCTCAATATTGGGAACATTCTTCCTGCATCTAACCTGTCTAAACCCATCAGAATTTTAAACGTTTCTATGAGATCACCTCTCATTCTTCTGAACTCCAGTGAATACAAGCCCAGTTGATCCAGTCTTTCTTGATATGTCAGTCCCGCCATCCCGGGAATCAGTCTGGTGAACCTTCGCTGCACTCCCTCAATAGCAAGAATGTCTTTCCTCAAGTTAGGAGACCAAAACTGTACACAATACTCCAGGTGTGGCCTCACCAAGGCCCTGTACAACTGTAGCAACACCTCCCTGCCCCTGTACTCAAATCCCCTCGCTATGAAGGCCAACATGCCATTTGCTTTCTTAACCGCCTGCTGTACCTGCATGCCAACCTTCAATGACTGATGTACCATGACACCCAGGTCTCGTTGCACCTCTCTTTTTCCTAATTGGTCATCATTCAGATAATAGTCTGTCTCTCTGTTTTTACCACCAAAGTGGATAACCTCACATTTATCCACATTATACTTCATCTGCCATGCATTTGCCCACTCACCTAACCTATCCAAGTCACTCTGCAGCCTCATAGCATCCTCCTCGCAGCTCACACTGCCACCCAACTTAGTGTCATCCGCAAATTTGGAGATACGACATTTAATCCCCTCGTCTAAATCATTAATGTACAGTGTAAAGAGCTGGGGCCCCAGCACAGAACCTTGCGGTACCCCACTAGTCACTGCCTGCCATTCTGAAAAGTACCCATTTACTCCTACTCTTTGCTTCCTGTCTGCCAACCAGTTCTCAATCCACGTCAGCACACTACCCCCATTCCCATGTGCTTTAACTTTGCACATTAATCTCTTGTGTGGGACCTTGTCGAAAGCCTTCTGAAAGTCCAAATACACCACATCAACTGGTTCTCCCTTGTCCACTCTATTGGAAACATCCTCAAAAAATTCTAGAAGATTTGTCAAGGATGATTTCCCTTTCACAAATCCATGCTGACTTGGACCTATCATGTCACCTCTTTCCAAATGCGCTGCTATGACATCCTTAATAATTGATTCCATCATTTTACCCACTACCGATGTCAGGCTTACCGGTCTATAATTCCCTGTTTTCTCTCTCCCTCCTTTTTTAAAAAGTGGGGTTACATTGGCTACCCTCCACTCAATAGGAACTGATCCAGAGTCTATGGAATGTTGGAAAATGACTGTCAATGCATCCGCTATTTCCAAGGCCACCTCCTTAAGTACTCTGGGATGCAGTCCATCAGGCCCTGGTGGTTTATCAGCCTTCAATCCCATCAATTTCCCCAACACAATCTCCCGACTAATAAGGATTTCCCTCAGTTCCTTCTTCTTACTAGACCCTCTGGCTCCTTTTATATCCGGAAGGTTGTTTGTGTCCTCTTTAGTGAATACCGAACCAAAGTAGTTGTTCAATTGGCCTGCCATTTCTTTGTTCCCCGTTATGACTTCCTCTGATTCTGACTGCAGGGACCTATGTTTGTCTTTACTAACCTTTATCTCTTTATTCCATTGACTCTGGATCAGTTCCTCAACATTCCATTGACTCTGGATCAGTTCCTATCGAGTGGAGGGTAGCCAATGTAACCCCACTTTTTAAAAAAGGAGGGAGAGAGAAAACAGGGAATTATAGACCGGTCAGCCTGACCTCAGTAGTGGGTAAAGTGATGGAATCAATTATTAAGGATGTCATAGCAGCGCATTTGGAAAGAGGTGACATGATAGGTCCAAGTCAGCATGGATTTGTGAAAGGGAAATCATGCTTGACAAATCTGGAATTTTTTGAGGATGTTTCCAGTACAGTGGACAAGGGAGAACTAGTTGATGTGGTATATTTGGACTCTCAGAAGGCTTTTGACAAGGTCCCACACAAGAGATTAATGTGCAAAGTTAAAGCACATGGGATTGAGGGTAGTGTGCTGACATGGATTGAGAACTGGTTGTCAGACAGGAAGCAAAGAGTAGGAGTAAATGGGTACTTTTCAGAATGGCAGGCAGTGACTAGTGGGGTACCGCAAGGTTCTGTGTTGGGGCCTCAGCTGTTTACACTGTACATTAATGATTTAGACGAGGGGATTAAATGTAGTATCTCCAAATTTGCGGATGACACTAAGTTGGGTGGCAGTGTGAGCTGCGAGGGGGATGCTATGAGGCTGCAGATGACTTGGATAGGTTAGGTGAGTGGGCAAATGCATGGCAGATGAAGTATAATGTGGATAAATGTGAGGTTATCCACTTTGGTGGTAAAAACAGAGAGACAGACTATTATCTGAATGGTGACAGATTAGGAAAAGGAGAGGTGCAGCGAGACCTGGGTGTCATGGTACATCAGTCATTGAAGGTTGGCATGCAGGTACAGAAGGCTGTTAAGAAAGCAAATGGCATGTTGGCCTTCATAGCGAGGGGATTTGAGTACAGGGGCAGGGAGGTGTTGCTACAGTTGTACAGGGCCTTGGTGAGGCCACACCTGGAGTATTGTGTACAGTTTTGGTCTCCTAACTTGAGGAAGGACATTCTTGCTATTGAGGGAGAGCAGCGAAGGTTCACCAGACTGATTCCCGGGATGGTGGGACTGACCTATCAAGAAAGACTGGATCAACTGGGCTTGTATTCACTGGAGTTCAGAAGAATGAGAGGGGACCTCATAGAAACGTTTAAAATTCTGATGGGTTTAGACAGGTTGGATGCAGGAAGAATGTTCCAAATGTTGGGGAAGTCCAGAGCCAGGGGTCACAGTCTAAGGATATGGGGTAAGCCATTTAGGACCGAGATGAGGAGAAACTTCTTCACCCAGAGAGTGGTGAACCTGTGGAATTCTCTACCACAGAAAGTAGTTGAGGCCAATTCACTAAATATATTCAAAAGGGAGTTGGATGAAGTCCTTACTACTAGGGGGATCAAGGGTTATGGCGAGAAAGTAGGAAGGGGGTACTGAATTTGCATGTTCAGCCATGAACTCATTGAATGGTGGTCCAGGCTAGAAGGGCTGAATGGCCTACTCCTGCATCAATTTTCTATGTTCTATGTTTCTATGTTTACATATCTATAGAAGCTTTTGCAGTCCGTTTTAATGTTCCCTGCAAGCTTCCTCTCGTGCTCTATTTTCCCTGCCCTAATCAAACCCTTTGTCCTCCTCTGCTGAGTTCTAAATTTCTCCCAGTCCCCGGGTTTGCTGCTATTTCTGGACAATTTGTATGCTACTTCCTTGGATTTAATAATATCCTTGATTTCCCTTGGTAGCCACGGTTGAGCCACCTTCCCTTTTTTATTTTTACGCCAGACAAGGATGTACAAAAGTTGTAGTTCATCCATGCGGTCTCTAAATGTCTGCCATTGCCCATCCACTGGCAACCCGTGAAGTATCATTCGCCAATCTATCCTCGCCAATTCAAGCCTCATACCTTCAAAGTTACCCTTCTTTAAGTTCTGGACCATGGTCTCTGAATTAACTGTTTCATTCTCCATCCTAATGTAGAATTCCACCATATTATGGTCACTCTTCCCCAAGGGGCCTCGCACAACAAGATTGCTAATTAATCCTCTCTCATTACACAACACCCAGTCTAAGATGGCCTCCCCCCTAGTTGGTTCCTCAACATATTGGTCTCGAAAACCTGTTGCACTCCAGGGAATCCTCCTCTGCCGTATTGCTTCCAGTTTGGTTAGCCCAATCTATATACATATTAAAGTCACCCATTATAACTGCTGCACCTTTATTGCATGCACCCCTAATTTCCTGTTTGATGCCCTCCCCAACATCACTACTGCTGTTTGGAGGTCTGCACACAACTCCCACTAACGTTTTTTGCCCTTTGGTGTTCTGCAGCTCTACCCATATAGATTCCACATCATCCAAGCTAATGTCCTTCCTAACTATTGCATTAATCTCCTCTTTAACCAGCAATGCTACCCCACCTCCTTTTCCTTTTATTCTATCCTTCCTGAATGTTGAATACCCTTGGATGTTGAGTTCCAGCCCTGATCATCCTGGAGCCACGTCTCTGTAATCTCAATCACATCATATCTATTAACATCTATTTGCATAGTTAATTCATCCACCTTATTATGGATACTCCTTGCATTAAGACACAAAGCCTTCAGGCTTGTTTTTTTAACACCCTTTGTCCTTTTAGAATTATGATGTAGTGTGGCCCTTTTTGTTTCTTGCCTTTGTTTACTCAGCCTTCCACTATTGCTTTTTACCTTTCTACCATCTGTTTCTGACTCCATATTACTTCGCCCTGTCTCGCTGCATAGGTTCCCATCCCCCTGCCATATTAGTTTAAACACTCCCGAACTGCATTAGCAAATGTTACCTCCAGGACATCAGTTCCAGTGCTGCCCAAGTGCAGACCGTCCCTTTTGTACAGGTCCCACTTCCCCCAGAACTGGTTCCAATGTCCCAGGAATTTGAATCCCTCCCTCTTGCACCACTGCTCAAGCCACGTATTAATTCTAACTATCCTGCTCCCTCTACTCTGATTAACACAGGGCACTGGTAGCAATCCAGAGATTACTACCTTTGAGGTCCTACTTTTTAATTTAACTCCTAGCTCCCTAAATTTAGCTTGTGCGACCTCTTTCCACTTCTTACCTATATCGCTGGTACCTACATGTACCACGACAACTGGCTGTTCACCCTCCCTCTCTAGAATGCTCTGCAGCCGCTCCGAGACATCCTTGACCCTTGCACCAGGGAGGCACCATACCATCCTGGAGTCTCGGTTGAAACTCCTATCTATTCCCCTTACAATAGAGTACCCTATCACTATAGCTCTCCCACTCTTTTTCCCGCCCTTCTGTGCAGCAGAGCCACCCATGGTGCCATGAACCTGGCTGCTGGTGCCTTCCCCTGGTAAGTCATCTCCCCCAACAGTATCCAAAATGGTGCTAGCTTTACTAGGCCAGAGCGAACTGAGTGTGCTCATACCAAACCATATGATAATGTATTACACTGCTTTCCCCTTTAAAAAACCATGTATGTATCCCTCGCTCAAATACAGCTACAACAAAACTATGGTCCCGCCTTTCCCAGCATTAAATGTACCACAAAAACGCCTGCCATTTTTTCAAAATGAACCATAAATCCAGTTTAATAACAGGTTTGCACAGCTTTCCTCTTCTCCTGACATAATGTTTTGGTTTTGAACCAATTTTCGGGCTGCTTTGTTTTGATTGTAAAGATGAATTCAAAGATGAACCTGTTTCTATCTCAGACTTGTTTGAACCGATATGTTTCACTTCAATCCACTTTGAGTGATGATCCATAAGTACCAGGAAATAATTAATTTTCTTTCTTGAAGGAGAACATAAGAAACATAAGACATAGGAGCAGGATTAGGCCACCTGGCCCCTCGAGCCTGCTGTGACAGTCAATAAGGTCATGGCTGTTCTGATAATGGACTCATCTCCACTTCCCCGCCCGTTCCCCATAACCCCTTATCCCCTTATCGCTCAAAAATCTGTCTATCTCCGCCTTAAATATATTCAATGACCCAGCTTCCACAGCTCTCTGGGGCAGAGAATTCCATAGATTTACAAGCCTCTGAGAGAAGAAATTCCTCCTCATCTCTGAGACTATGCCCCCTAGTTTTAGTTTCCTCTATGAGTGGAAATATCCTCTCTGCATCCACCTTGTCAAGCCCCCTCATCATCTTATATGTTTCGATAAGATCGCCTCTCATTCTTCTGAACTCCAATGAGTATAGACCCAACTACTCAACCTATCTTCATAAGTCAACCCCCCCCATCTCCGGAATCAACCTAGTGAACCTTCTCTGAACTGCCTCCATTGCAAGTATATAATTCCTTAAATATGGAAACCAAAACTGTATATAGTAACCCAGGTGTGGCCTCACCAATACCCTGTACAGTTGTAGCAGGACTGCTCTGCTTTTATAGTTTACATGAAGTTTACATGCACTCTTTGAAAAGGTCCACTTGGCCACGACCAGGGTTGTAGTGGAATTTTGGGTGGTTTGTTTCTGCAATGTTGGCAAACACTGCATTTGCTGACAAGCTATTCAAGATCACTGTCCAATCCAGGCCAGTAAACAAATCTTCTTGTAATTGATTTCACATTGACGATCCCTGGATGTTCAGTATGATGTTTGGCCAGAATTCTAGGGTCGAAATTCGTTCCCGCTATTTTTGTGGCGGTGTCACCGATTGAGAGAAAGTTTTAACGCCACGCGTCAGGCGCGCTCCCCAAACGCAAAATTCAATTTTGCCTCCTTAAGATAGGAGTGTTAAATCATGGCATTGCATGTTGTGTATGGAGAAAGAGTCAGACTGAACACTGTGAGCTCAAAGTAAAGTGTCACCTTAGTCTTTTATTGCAGGTCTCCGGAGTGCCTCTCCAACCTGTGAAGCCTCCTTAAATATCTGTGCTCCCAAGGGATTATGGGATCCCTTGAGACTCCAAGGGATGAGTCCTCTGGTGGCTGTACAGAGTAAATACAAGTATACATATATAACAACTCTCCCCTGCAAAGTCAATAGTGTAACTATTTACAATGTGAGTCGATCTGGGGCCCTTCTTGCCCTGGTTGATCGTCTTGGTGTGAAAGCTGGTGTTGGTGAATCATTTGTTGGGCCCTCGCTGGGCTGCTGTGCAGCTGGCCTTGCTGGGCTGCCTGGTGTGTTGGGCCCTGCTGGGCTGCTGTCGATGATGGGTTCTGCTTTGTGGTCAACCATGGTGCCGGTTGCCACTGATGTGTATGTTGGGGGATCAAAAAAGGTAGGGTCCAAGGTAGGTTGCTCAGGATAGTCCGTGAATCTGAGTTTGATTTGGTCCAAGTGTTTCCAGTGAATGAGTCCATTTGAAAGTTTGACCCGAAACACCCTGCTCTCCTCTTTTGCCACGACAGTGCCGGGAAGCCACTTGGGACCTTATCCATAATTTAATACAAATACAGGATCATTGATTTCAATCTCGCGTGACACATTTGCGCTATCATGGTATGCACTTTGTTGAAGCCGCCTGCTCTCTACCTGTTCATGTAGATCAGGGTGAACAAATGAGAGCCTTGTCTTAAGTGCTCTTTTCATGAGCGGTTCAGCAGGTGGGATCCCAGTGAGCAAGTGGGGTCTCGTGCGGTAGCTAAGCAGGACTCGGGATAGGCGAGTCTGCAGTGAGCCTTCAGTTACCCTTTTCAAGCCTTGCTTGATGGTTTGCACTGCTCTCTCTGCCTGACCATTGGACGCTGGTTTAAACGGGGCAGATGTGACATGTTTGATCCTATTGCGGGTCATGAATTCTTTGAACTCAGCACTGGTAAAACATGGCTCGTTGTCGCTCACCAGCAAATCGGGTAGGCCACGTGCGGCAAACATGGCCCGCAGGCTTTCAGTAGTCGCAGAGGACGTGCTAGCCGACATTATCTCACATTCAATCTACTTGGAGTACGCATCAACAACCACAAGGAAAACTTTACCCAAGAATGGGCCTGCATAGTCGGTATGTTCCCGAGACCACGGTTTGGAGGGCCAAGACCATAAACTTAGCGGCGCCTCCCTGGGTACATTGCTTAACTGCGAGCATGTATTACATCTGTGAATGCAGGACTCTAAGTCCGCATCGATACCGGCATTATGGCCACCACACGTGGGATCTGGCTATCGCTTTCATCATTACGATGCCTGGGTGGGTAATGTGGAGGTCATTGATGGAGGTGTCTCTGCCCTTCTTGGGGACTACTACTCAGAAGGCAGTCTGCCTGTATAGACATTTCATCTTTGCGTCGTTGGAACGGCTTTATCTCTTCCTGCATTTCCACTGGGACACTGGATCAGCTCCCATGAAGCACACAGCTTTTGACTATAGAAACATAGAAACATAGAAAATAGGTGCAGGTGAAGGTGCCATTCGGCCCTTCGAGCCTGCACCACCATTCAATAAGATCATGGCTGATCATTCCCTCAGTACCCCTTTCCTGCTTTCTCTCCATACCTCTTGATCCCCTTAGCCATAAGGGCCATATCTAACGCCCTCTTGAATATATCCAATGAACTGGCATCAACAACTCTCTGCAGCAGGGAATTCCACAGCTTAACAACTCTCTGAGTGAAGAAGTTTCTCCTCATCTCAGTCCTAAATGGTCTACCCCTTATCCTAAGACTGTGTCCCCTGGTTCTGGACTTCCCCAACATTGTGAACAATCTACCTGCATCTAACCTGTCCTGTCCCGTCAGAATCTTGTATGTTTCTATGAGATCTTCTTGTAAGGGGTGGTTTTCAGGGGGTCAGCTTTCCCTTCTGACCTTATATGAGTGGTTCCGAATTGCTCCCACACCCTTGGTTCTAGACACTGGAATTATGAAGGGACTGTGACAGACTTGGACAGACAATCGGTTTCAAGGTAGGAAGCAGGTATGGCTTTATTGTGTCTAAAAAGAAGTAAAAGGCACACCTTTAATCACACACACAGAATAGTAATACCAACACACACTGAGGGGTACAACACATTGAATAAATTGTCAAAATACAGCCTGTGGGGAAAAGAATGCAGCTTAAACTCTAACGGGGTAAAGAAGAGAATGCAGATACATTTACACAAGTTATCCCAGCCTCCCCCCTCCTAATTCCCCTAAATAACTAAGTTATAGCTCTGGGGGTTCAGGGGCGATGCTCACCAATCCCTTTTGACAGTTGCCGGTGAATCGCAGTTTTGGGGGTTCGCTGTACTTGGCCTTCTAGGCGAGCCATACCCCGGAGGGAGGAGAGGACTTTGGACTGCGTAGTCTTCAGTTGGGGTGAGTCCGTTGATGCGGTAAGTTGCGTTTTGGATGTATGGGGTAAGTACCCACTTTCTTTGGTTAGGAATAGTTTTAGTTAGTCCCTTTTGGTAATTTCTCACCCGTTGGGTCGTTCAGAAGTAGATTGTAGAGTGGAAATAAATGTCGATTCTTCGGTTTTTGCTGAGTTGGTTTCGGTTGGTCGTTTCGCTGGTTGTGGTAGCCCGGGTTGTCAGTTTGCTTGCTGACAACCTTCCATTTCATGGGCCTTGTGCTCGGTCGGCCCTTGACGATTTCTTGTAGTTTCCTTCAATACTCCATTTCTTCACTCCCCAGCTCTGGCTGCTTGCGTCTGTCTGTGTTCGAGTCTGTGTCTTTTCCTGGTAAAACTGGGAATAGATATACCCCAAAAAGGCTACCTTATCTGGCCCAGCTCTTTGTTTCGATTTTGCAGCCCAGCTAACTGAAACTTGATTAAGTGGTTTTAATCTGGCGTTAATAGGCTTTTCGAAGTTGATGAGCTCTCGTCCATTGTGCTAGTCTGGTCTGAGCCAGATATTTTTATGCCTGTTGAAACGGTGTTGGAATATGTATGTGACATTTGGGTCCTCTGGATGGGGTGATAATGTTTCTTCCATGGTCGATTGTTTAAATGCTAATGTTTTCTAGGGGCAGGTTTCGAGGCTAAACAGTTCCCAGACAATATGATTAGCTCCAATGTCCAAACTGGCCCTTTAGAGATTGACCCCACCCCTTTTCTTGCAGACCCAACATTCATCTTTTAAAAATCCCAAATTCGATTAAAGTTCGTAGTTTCTTCCATGTGTACTTTAGGATTTCAAACTTTCTGGTAGATAGTTCCAAATTAAATTCCCTTTCCTATGAGTCCAAACACTGGTGGGGAGGGGGGGTGGGGGGGAGTCTCCATGAATGCATCCCCTTTTATCCCCTGCAGTCCTCGTCTCCCCCTTTAAAACTCATTTGTGTCCCGAGGTTTTTCCCTTCCACTTTAAAAGTCCAGAAAGGGGAAAGGTACCAGGAATCTTTGCGAAATATTGGTATATTCTAAACCTCTCATCCTTCTAAACTCCAATGAATAAAGGCCCAGTTGATCCAGTCTCTCCTCATATGTCAGTCCAGCCATCCCTGGAATCAGTCTGGTGAACCTTCGCTGCACTCCCTCAATAGCAAGAACGTCCTTCCTCAGATTAGGAGACCAAAACTGAACACAATAATCCAGGTGAGGCCTCACCAAGGCCCTGTACAACTAGAGTAAGACCTCCCTGCTCCTATACTCAAATCCCCTAGCTATGAAGGCCAACATACCATTTGTCTTCTTCACCGTCTGCTGTACCTGTATCTCAACTTTCAATGACTGATGAACCATGAAACCCAGGTCTCGTTGCACCTCCCCTTTTCCTAATCTGCCACCATTCAGAAAATATTCTGCCTTTGGGTTTTTGCCCCCAAAGTGGATAACCTCACATTTATCCACATTATACTGCATCTGCCATGCATTTTCCCACTCACCTAACCTGTCCAAGTCAGCCTGCAGCCTCTTAACATCCTCCTCACAGCTCACACTGCCACCCAGTTTAGTGTCATCTGCAAACTTGGAGATATTACAGTCAATTCCTTCATCCAAATCATTGATGTATATTGTAAAGAGCTGGGGTCCCAGCACTGAGAGCCCTGCGACACTCCACTAGTCACTGCCTGCCATTTTGAAAAGGAGCCGTTTATCCCGACTCTCTGCTTCCTGTCTGCCAACGGGTTCTCTATCCAGGTCAGTATATTACCCCCAATACCATGTGCTTTAATTTTGCACACCAATCTCTTGTGCGGGACCTTGTCAAAAGCCTTTTGAAAGTCCAAATACACCACATCCACTGGTTCTCCCTTGTCCACTCTGCAAGTTAAATCCTCAAAAAATTCCAGAAGATTTGGCAAGCATTCATAAATCCATGCTGACTTGGACTGATCCTGTCACTGCTTTCCAAATTTGCTGCTATTTCATCCCTAATAATTGATTCCAACATTTTCCCCATCACTGATGTCAGGCTAACCGGTCTATAATTACCCGTTTTCTCTCTCCCTCCTTTTTAAAAAGTGGTGTTACATTAGCTACCCTCCAGTCCATAGGAACTGATCTAAAGTCGATAGACTGTTGGAAAATGATCACCAATGCATCCACTATTTCTAGGGCCACTTCCTTAAGTACTCTGGGATGCAGACTTTCAGGCCCCGGGGATTTATCGACCTTCAATCCCATCAATTTCCGTAACACAATTTCCCGCCTAATAAGGATATCCTTCAGATCCTCCTTCTCACTAGACCCTTGGTCCCCTAGTATTTCTGGAAGGTTATTTGTATCTTCCTTCGTGAAGACTGAACCGAAGTATTGGTTCAATTGGTCTGCCATTTCTTTGTTCCTCATTATAAATTCACCTGAATCCGACTGCAAGGGACCTACGTTTGTCTTCATTAATCTTTTTCTCTTCACATATCTATAGAAGCTTTTGCAGTCAGTTTTTATGTTCCCGGCAAGCTTCTTCTCGTACTCTATTTTCCCCCTCTTAATTAAACCCTTTGTCCTTCTCTGCTGAATTCTAAATTTCTCCAGTCCTCAGGTTTGCTGCTTTTTCTGGCCAATTTATATGCCTCTTCCTTGGCTTTAACACTATCCTTAATTTCCCTAGTTAGCCATGGTTGAGCCACCTTCCCCGGTTTATTTTTACTCCAGACAGGGATGTACAATTGTTGAAGTTCATCCATGTGATATTTAAATGTTTGCCATTGCCTATTCACTGTCAACCCTTGAAGAATCATTTGCCAGTATATTCTAGCCAATTCACGCCTCAAACCATCGAAGTTACCTTTCCTTAAGTTCAGGACCCTAGTTTCTGAATTAACTGTGTCACTCTCCATCCTAATAAAGAATTCTACCATATTATGGTCACTCTTCCCCAAGGGGTCTCGCACAACAAGATTGCTAATTAGTCCTTTCTCATTACACATCACCCAGTCTAGGATGGCCAGCTCCCTGACTGGTTCCTCGACATAATGGTCTAGAAAACCATCCCTAATACACTCTAGAAAATCCTCCTCCACCGCATTGCTATCAGTTTGGTTAGTCCAATTAATATGTAGATTAAAGTCACCCTGATAACTGCTGTACCTTTATTGCACGCATCCCTAATTCCTTGTTTGATGCTTTCCCCAACCTCACTACTACTGTTTGGTGGTCTGTACACAACTCCCACTAGCATTTTCTGCCCCTTGGTATTCCGTAGCTCCACCCATACCGATTCCACATCATCCAAGCTAATGTCCTTTCTTACTGTTGCATTAATTTCCTCTTTAACCAGCAATGCCACCCCGCCTCCTTTTCCTTTCTGTCTATCCTTCCTACATGTTGAATACCCCTGGATGTTGAGTTCCCAACCTTGGTCATCCTGGAGCCATGTCTCCGTGATGCCAATTACATCATACCCGTTAACTGCTATCTGCGCAGTTAATTCGTCCACCTTATTCCGAATACTCCTCGCATTGAGGCACAGAGCCTTCAGGCTTGTCTTTCTAACACACTTTGCCCCTTTAGAATTTTGCTGTAATGTGATATTTAAATGTTTGTTATTGCCTATCCACCGTCAACCCTTTAAGAATCATTTGCCAATCTATTCAAGCCAATTCACGCCTCAAACCATCGAAGTTACTTGTATAGATAGTAATGGGTCCTGGCTTATCTGATCTGCCGGGCAGTGACGGGTGATTGCTCACTCTTAAATGCTTCCATAACCATGGCTAGATCTGCGGGCTGCGCCATTTCCACTCCTGTGGTGGGCAATGGCAGCCTACTGAGAGCATCGGCGCATTTTTCTGTGCCTGGCCTGTGGCGGATGGCATAGTTGTATGCGGACAGCGTGAGCGCCCATCCCTGGATGCTGGCCGATGCATTGGTATTTATCCCTTTACTCTCGGAAAACAGGGATATAACTGGCTTATGGTCAGTTTCCAATTCGAATTTTAGCCGAAACAGGTATTGATGCATTTTCTTTAGCCCACAGACACACGCTAACGCTTCTTTCTCAATCATGCTGTGGGCTCTCTCAGCCTTAGATAGACTCCTGGATGCATAAGCAACCGGTTGCAGTTTCCCGAAATCATTAGCTTGTTGCAATACACACCCGACGACATATGACGATGCATCACATGCTAGTACCAAACGCTTACATGGATGATACAACACAAGCAATTTGTTTGAGCATAACAATTTTCTCACTTTTACAAAGGCATTTTCTTGGCTTTTGCCCCAAACCCATTCGTCTCCTTTTCATAGTAAGACATGCAGTGCTTCTAACAGTGTGCTGATACCTGGTAAGAAGTTACCAAAGTAGTTCAGGAGTCCCAGAAATGACCGCAGCTCCATCACGTTCTGTGGCCTCGGGGTGTTCTCAATTGCCTCCGTTTTCGCGTTGGTGGGCCTGATGCTGTCCGCTGCAATTCTCCTTCCCAGGAACTCGACTTCAGGCGCCAGGAAAATGCACTTCGAGCATTTTAACCTGAGCCCCACGTGGTTGAGTCGACTAAGAACCTCCTCCAGCTTCTGCAAGTGCTCGACTATGTTCCGACCTGTAACCAAGATGTTGTCCTGGAAGACCACAGTGAGCGGGTCCGACTTTAGTAAGCTTTCCATGTTTCTCAGGAATATCGCCGCCGCCGATCGGATTCCAAACGGGCATCTGTTATAAACAAAAAGACCTTTGTGCGTGTTGATGCAGGTGAGAGCCTTCGATGATTCCTCCAGTTCCTGCATCATGTAGGCTGAATTCAGATCCAGCTTCGTGAATGTCTTTCCTCCCGCCAGCGTTGCAAAGAGGTCGTCGGCCTTTGGTAGTGGGTATTGGTCCAGCAGGGAGAAATGATTGATAGTTACTTTGTAATCGCCACAGATTCTGATGGTGCCATCTCCCTTGAGGACTGAGACGATAGGACTGGCCCACTCGTTGCACTCGATCGGTGAAATGATGCCCTCTCTTTGCAGCAGGTCTCGCTCAATCTCTACCCTTTCTCTCATCATGCTCTCGCCTTGTAATGGATAGGTCGCGCCCCCAGAATTAGGTGGATCTGCACTTTTACTCCTTGGAATTTCCCTATGCCTAGTTCGAATAGCGAAGAAAATTTGTTCAAGACCTGGGCACACAACGTTTCGTCAGCGGGCGATAGTGTTCGGACATCGTCCCAGTTCCAGCGTATCTTTCCCAGCCAGCTCCTGCCGAGCAGCGTGGGACCATCACCCGGTACCACCCAGAATGGTAGCTTGTGCACCGCTCCATCGTAGGAGATCTTTACGGTAGCACTGCCGATTACAGGAAACAGTTCTTTTGTGTAAGTTCTTAGTTTCGTGCGAACTGGTTAAGACTGGCCTTGAGGCCTTGTTGCACCACAACCTTTCAAAAGTCTTTTCACCCATGATGGACTGGCTCACGCCCGTGTCCGACTCCATTGACACCGGGAGTCCATTTAGTTCAACATTCAGCATTATCGGGGGACAATTCGTGGTGAATGTGTGCACCCCATGTACCTCTGCCTCCTCGATCTGAAGCTCTGGTTCGTCGTGATCCTCCGAGGATCTGTCCTACTCTGCAAAATGGTGGTTTACAGGTTTAACAGGCTTTGCAGCTTGCCTGCACACTCATTGGAGGTGTCCCATTGTTCCACAGCCCTTGCAAAAGTACTCTTTGAGTCAGCATGAATGGAAACGGTGATCACCCCCGCAGCACCAACAAGGTGTTAATGGCTTTGCATTCACCCTTGATGGTGGACTCTGAGATATCTGAGATAGCTGCAGGTATGTGTGACCTGCCCTGTACGTTACGATTCGAAAACAACATCACTTTGTTCACCGTACTTGTAGCAGCACTTGTGTGCTGAGAGATTTGCTTTGTATTGTCACTGGTGGCAATGAACGCCTGGGCTATCGCTTATTCAAGGCTGGGGTCTCTACAATCAAAAGTTTGCGAAGTATGGCTTCGTGGCCAATGCCAAGTACGAAAATATGCTCCAAATGTCCTTCAAATTCGCAATGTCCTGCAAGATGTCTTAGCTCGGCGACCTAACTTGCCACTTCCTGGACTTCAGACCTTTTGTACGTGTAGAACCGGTACCTCGCCATCAGAATGCTTTCCTTCGGGTTCAAATGCTCTCGGACCAGTGTGCACAAATCGTGGTACGATTTCTCCGTGGGTTTTGCTGGAGTGAGCAGTTTCTTCATGAGGCCATACGTTGGTGAGGAGGATCGCCCTTCGTTTGGCAGTGCTCTCTTCCCCATCTAGCTCGTTGGCCTCGAAGTATTGGTCGAGTTGCTCCACAAGAATTTCCCAATCATCTCCTTCCGAGAATTTCTCCAGGATGTCCACTGTTCTCTGCATCTTTGGGTTCTCTATCTGTATCTCGTCGTCAGCTGTTGTGAATGGAGAAAGAGTCAGACTAAACACTGCAAGCTCAAAGTAAAGTGTGACCGTAGTCTTTTATTGCAGGTCTCCAGAGTGCCTCTCCAACCTGTGAGGTCTCCTTAAATACCTGTGCTCCCAAGGGCTTATGGGATCCCTTGGGTCAGCAGGGGATGAGCCCTCTAGTGGCTGTACAGAGTAAATACAAGTTTACATATATAACAGTTGCACACTTACCTCGCTGCGTTAAGCGCAGGTTCAACATCCGGGACTTAGGCAGCACTTGGAGCTGCGCCACAGACATAGGGCGCCACCTGGACTCAAACGTTGATTGGCCGCCTCAACGCCTCGTGGTTATATTCGCTTCCTACGCACTCACTCAGACCGAGAGCATGGGTGACCTAGCAGCAGAGCAGCGTACCCATTGGTTCACGGATGCCGCAGTCGATACACTCCTTGATGCCCTGGAGAGGCGTCGCCAGGTGCTGAGGACAGAGGTTGGGAGGAGACCCCAACCCCAAACATACCGAAGTCTATGGAGGGGGATAGTAGAGCAAGTGTCTGCGAGTGACACGGTGCCAAGGACATTGATGCAATGTCTCAAAAAGTGGAACGACCGGATATGGATAGTGAGGGTGAGCATCTTTAATTTCAAACTTCGACATGCTATGCTCTGACCTCAATGTGCACTCTGCTCAATGTAGTGTTTCCGAATCCATGCTCCAAGTGGGTGAGGCCAGAGGCAAGGGTCCCATTTGCAGCCTCACCCACTGCAAGGGCCAACATGTGCTGTTAACCTTGCTGCTCGATTCTGCAGACCCACCCCTCATGTTGTTTACTCCTCAGTCTTCATGTGTGTCCAAGA
Source organism: Pristiophorus japonicus (assembly GCF_044704955.1). Lineage (NCBI taxonomy): Eukaryota > Metazoa > Chordata > Chondrichthyes > Pristiophoridae > Pristiophorus > Pristiophorus japonicus. The sequence goes on along the minus strand of NC_091983.1, from coordinate 217,781,838 downwards.
CGGTAGGCTCCCTGTTACTGCGAGGTCCTGGCCCCCTACTTCGAGCATTGGCGTCATCTTGCTGTGCCACAAATGGTAGTTACATCGAGCTGTGCAGACTGCCATAGAGTAAAATGTAGTAAACATCGACCCATGAAGGCAGTCATAGAATAAATGGTACTAAAGTCTGCAAGGTGTTTAGGACACACTGATAGAAGGCCTCTTACTCCGACTTTCTGTTTAATGTTACAGGCGAAGCTCGCTCACAACCGACGGAAGCAAGTGCGGACTGGTGGAGGGGAGCCAGACCTCCAAGTGTTCAGTCTGTTGGAGGAACGGATAGCTGCCTTGATGGGTGTCCAAGTTGATACGATGGCAGTGGTAGTGGCCGACCCTCCTCAGGACAGTGATGGTATGTTGAGTTCCTTTCTAGCGACGTGCAAGACACTTGGCCCTCACACCATCCAAGTCCAGCTATTTCCATGAGACTGGCATTCACAAATGCCTTTCCTGTTCCTGGCCCCTTCCCCTGCAGGTAACCGTTGTTCTGTGTTTGTACTTTCAGATGACCAGCCAGATCCACCGGGGCCTTCTCGAGCACCTTGGCGGTGGCGACAACCCAGAGGAAGAGGGGCAGGAGGACGACGCCTCTGACTTCACGCAGGAGGCTGCGCCGTTGGAGAGCGGGGTCAGCAGCGCTGCTGACCAAGTGATGGTGGGGGAGCTGGAGGTGGGTGATGCTCGAGGACACAATGGCCTCCAGCAACGCCACGGGAAAGAGGAAGGCCGGGAGCCAGCTCCCCGGAGGGTGAGTGCACGCCCGAGTGATGCTCAGCAGCACTCTGACGATGAGCCCGAGCTAGAGGTTGCACAGCGATCTGCTGGGTGCACTCGCAAGGGTGCCACAGAGTCTTGATGCACTAGCTGTGAGGATGGAGGAGTCCACGTAACTATTGCTCATGCCTCTCAGCAGCCCATCGAGCCCATCCTTGGTAGATACCAACGGATGCTGGATGCAAACAGTGACCATGGGGTCCCAGACATGATGGCACGGGCTGTGGCTGACATTGTAGTGGCCATTGAGCACCAGGCTGATACTATAGTAGGCCTCCATACTCAAATGTCATCAATGCGTGGTGTCCTGAGTCAGCTCTCTGGCATACTGCAGTCGCAGACATGCTTGATGCAGAGGCAAATCGATTCAATGGACGCACTGACCACTGCCATCCAGTCTGGGGCCCCATCAGTTCAACGGGAACCTAAACTTGCCGACCCAGCGCAGGATTCTGACCTCACCCAGATTGCTGCAGATAATGATGCTCTGCTCCGGGAGATGTCATGTATGTATGCTTGGGTTTACTAGCCACCAGGTGGCACCACTGTCGGAGGTCATTGGGCTGTGCGCACGTGTGTACGGCCCAGGTATAAAAGGCCAGCCATCTTGTAATGTAATCAGTTTGGGCCCTAATAAAGTCGAGCCAGGTTTGTACCTGTTTGCAGTTTACAGTATTCAGTCTATTGAGTTATTGCATACACAACATTTGGCGACAAGGTAACAAGAACCTTCGCATGCAAAAATGAACACAATTGGAATTCTGGAACGATTCATGGAGGGAGAAGCTTGGGCAGACTTTGTAGCCCGCTTGAACCAGTACTTCGTGGCCAACAAAATGGAGAAAGAGGCAGACGCAGTTCGGCACCGGTCGGTCCTCCTCACGGTTTGCGGTCCGAAAATCTATGGATTTATAAAGAATCTCCTCTCGCCCTTAAGTCCAACGGACAAGGACTATGAAACATTGTGTGCTCTGGTACGTGACCATCTCAAACCAGATGAAGGCATCATCATCTCAAGATATCGATTCTATACGCACATTCGTTCTGAGGGCCAGGATGTATCGGAATTCGTTGCCGACCTAAGACGTCTAGCTGGACCGTGTAAGTTCGAAACTGCATTGGCAGACATGCTGCAGGACTTCTTTGTAATCGGCATCAACCACGAGGTGATCCTGTGTAAGCTATTGGTGGCGAAGACGCTGGATTGGAGCAAGGCCATCACGATTGCCCAATCATGCATGACGACAGACAAAAGCTTAAAGCAGATATCATTGAAAAATCAGAACTCAGCAAGTACTGTAAACAAGATAGTATCGTCGTTTGGCAGAGCTGCATATGGCAGGACCTACTCGACTGCGTACGCGAAACCTGTGGCTGCTCAAAATCCGCCAACGGGAATGAATCCGATATCACCGTGTTGGCGTTGTGGGGGAAATCATCGGCATCATCAGTGTCAGTTTAAACATATTTGTAAAGGCTGTTCGAGAGTGGGGCATCTCCAGCGCATGTGTCCGCAACTGAGCAAGCGTGCTGCGATACACCACATGGAGGATGATAACCAGTCTAGCCGGATTTGGATATGCAATCTGAGATACCAGAGGAGGAAGTGTATGGGCTGTATTCATTCCTAACAAAGAGCCAACTGATAATGATTAATATAAAACTTAATGGTGTGCCGGTATCGATGGAATTGGATACGGGTTCGAGTCAATCACTAATGAGCCAGAGGACATTCGACAGGCTGTGGGATACTAAGGCTGTGAGGCCTAAGTTGAGTCCAGTCAATGCCAAGTTGCTTACGTACACTAAAGAACTCATAACGGTAATTGGCAGTCCAGTAATCAAGGTGTCGTTTGATGGCACGGTTCACGATTTACCGTTATGGATTGTTGCAGGCAATGGTCCAACGCTGTTCGGCAGGAACTGGTTAGAAAAAATCAAATGGAACTGGAACGAGATCAACGCGTTGTTGTCGTCGTCGGATACTCCATGTGCTCAAGTGCTGAGCAAGTTTCCCTCGCTGTTTGAACCAGGCATTGACAATTTCACAGGAGCCAAGGTGCAGATCCACGTGGACTTGAATGCAAGACCTGTCCATCATAAAGGTCGGGCAGTTCTGTACATGATGAGGGAGAAGGTCGAAATTGAACTGGACAGACTCCAGACTCCGATCGAATTTAACGAATGGGCCAGCCCCATTGTTCCTGTGTTGAAAAGTGATGGCACTGTCAGGATTTGTGGAGACTACAAAGTTACGATCAACCGAGTTTCGAAACTGGATCAATACCCGTTACCGAAGACTGATGACCTGTTTGCAACGCTAGTCGGGGGGAAGTCATTCACAAAACTGGATCTGACGTTGGCCTACATGACACAGGATATGGTCGACACGTCGAAGAAACTCATAAAGGACTGTTTATCTACAACAGGTGCCCCTTTGGAATTCGCTCGACTGCAGCCATATTTCAGAGGAACATCGAGAGTCTACTGAAGTCCGTCCCCAAGATGTTCCAAGATGACATCCTGGTCACAGGTCGTGATTCCGGCAACCATCTGAACAACCTGGAAGAGGTTCTACATTGTCTGGACAAAGTGGGACTCAGACTGAAATGCTCTAAGTGCGTCTTCATGGCACCGGAAGTCGAATTCCTGGGGAGGAAAATTGCTGCTGACGGTATCAGGCCTACAGACCCGAAAACCAAGGCCATCAAAAATGCACCCAAGCCTCAGAATGTGTCAGAGCCGCGTTTGTTCCTGGGTCTACTCAACTACTTCAGTAATTTCTTACCTAGATTGAGCACCTTATTAGAGCCACTGCACATGCTGCTAAAAAAAGGCGACAACTGGGTTTGGGGTACGTCTCAAGATAGAGCTTTTGAGAAAGCTACTAATCTGCTTTGCTCTAACAAGCTGCTAGTACATTATGATCCGTGTAAGGGCGTAGTATTGGTCTGTGATGCTTTGTCATATGGAGTTGGTTGCGTGCTCCAACAAGCTAATGATTCGGGCAAATTACAACCTGTTGCATATGCTTCAAAAAGTTTGTCAAAGGCGGAAAGAGCCTACAGCATGGTAGAGAAAGAATCACTAGCCTGTGTGTATGGGGTTAAAAAGCTGCATCAGTACCTGTTTGGTCTTCGGTTTGAACTGGAAACAGATCACAAGCCACTCATTTCATTGTTTTCGGAAAACATAGGTGTCAATACCAATGCATCGTCCCGCATCCAGAGGTGGGCGCTGACATTATCTGCCTATGATTATGTCATTCACCATAGACCTGGCACTGAGAAGTGTGCCGATGATTTGAGCCATCTGCCGTTGCCCACACCGGAGATGGAAACGTCACAACCGGCACGGATGCTTTTGAAAGTGAAGGAACCCCTGTCACGGCCCAACAAGTTAAGACCTGGATCAGCCAGGACCCGACATTATCAGTTGTGAAACATTGTATCCTTAGTGGTGATTGATCTGCTATACCCAAGCAAATGTGTGAGGAGACCAAACCTTACATCCGTCGCAAAGACAACTATCCATTCAATCAGATTTTATACTGTGGGGTAATCGTGTTGTTATGCTCAAAAAAGGCAGAGAGAAATTTGTGCATGATCTACATAGCACGCATCCTGGTATTGTGGCCTGGAATTGACTCTGTTCTGGAATCATGCATGCTTCAGTAAAGCACCAGCGGAATCGCCGCTGAGTCTGTGGTCTTGGCCATCTAAACCATGGTCCAGGAGCCACAGCGACTTTGCAGGTCTCTTCCGAGGAAAGATGTTTTTAGTTGTAGTGGATGCTTATTCCAAGTGGATAGAGTGTACAATCATGTCATCCAGCACATCCACAGCTACCATTGAGAGCCTTTGTGTCATGTTTGCTACGCATGGTCTGCCTGACATCGTGGTAAGCGACAATGGATCTTGCTTCACCAGTATGGAGTTTCAAGAGTTCATGAAACTCAGTGGTATCAAACATGTGAGGTCAGCACCATTCAAACCCGCATCCTATGGACAAGCAGAGCGTGCGGTCCAAACCATCAAGCAGAGTATGAAATGTGTAACTCAAGGTTCACTGCAAACTTGCTTGTCATGCATATTGCTTAGTTACAGGACAAAACCCCATACACTTACCAGGCTCTCCCCTGCTGAACTATTGATGAAGAGAGGTCTCAAGACCAGGCTCTCTCTTGTTCACCCTGACTTGAATAATCATGTCAAATACAGATGTCAAAGTCAGCAAGGGTATCATGTGATATTTCTATCAATGATCCTGTGTATGTACTGAATTATGGTCAAGGTCCCAAATGGATGGCCGGTACTGTTACGGCCAAGGAGGGTAACAGAGTGTTTATCGTTAAGCTCAAGAATGGGCAGGAAACCTGTAGATCAGATAAAGCTACGGCACACGGATGAACCAGAACGGTCTGAGGAAGACACAATCAGTGACCAACCAACCCACCCTCAGTCATCAGAGGACTCCGCTGTCATCAATGAATCTGGATTTTCAGACCCTGACATGGTCATTGCCACTCCCATCAGATCGGCTACCCAGCCCCCAGTCATAACAGACTCAGAACACTCGCCCAAGGCTGGAGTTGAACTGAGACGTTCAACTCGGGAGTGGAAAGCCCCAGACCGTCTCAATTTGTAAAAAGACCGTTACTAATATCTTAAAGGGGGATATTGTCATGTATGTATGCCTGGGTTTACTAGCCACCAGGTGGTGCCACTGTCGGAGGTCATTGGGCTGTGCGCACATATGTGCAGTCTATTGAGTTATTGCATACACAACAGGGGAGTGTCAGCTTGTTGGGCCAGTTGGAACGTGATGTCATGTCTCATTCTGCCTTTGCAGCTGCCGCTCTCTGCAACCCATCCGCAACAGAGTGCTGCCGCCCTTGCTGAGGTAATGCACTCTGTAGCCACGAGTTGGTCTGGGACTTCCTGCTAGGCTAGCGTGTGTGACTGCGGCTCCAAGTCAGCAACTGACTACTAGCCTTGCTGAAGGTCCTGAGACCCCATTGAGGAGGAGCAGTTGGTGTGGGAGGGGGAGAAGGGAAGGCTGGTAAAGCAATCTTCAAGACAAAGTAAAGACCTGTGTGAAGGTGGCTACATTTGCTGACCTAGTTAAGGTATGAGCTTTAATAATTAGTTACACTTGTATGACCCCCCAGCACTTGCTTGATAGTCAACAGAGATGGGTAGGTTGTTGCAATGTGAGCACATGTAAATTGTTGATGAACGATGAAATAATTATTTAGTAGTCGTCAGAGATGGCTAGCTTATTCGAAAATGAACTGATGTCAGTAGGTCCATTTGAATGTCTGAGAATGTTTGAAGGGGTTTTGTGGGTATGGTGATGTGTTGGGGATGAAGCTGTTGTATCGTACTTGTTTTCAGCACACATGATTTATGTTTGCAATAAACCAAGTTTAGATTTTTCACATGATTATTCAATGATTATTAAAGACTGCAATGTGTGTAGCGATGTGTTTAGAGTTGGTGCCCACATGTATAGGCTGGCCATTGGGCACGTCAAGACTCATTCATTGGAATCAATGAGCAATGAGTCTCCGACGAGCAGCTCTTCCAACCGCAGCAGTGTCAGGCTGCCACCTTCTTCGGTGAGGTTCCTCGTCGTCCTCCTCCGGAGGTGGATCATCCATCCCTCATAGTAATGGCTGGGCCCTCATAATGGGCAGGTTGTGCAGCATGCAGCAGACAATGGTGAACACGGAGACTATCAGGTGAGTACTGGAATGCCCCTCCAGAACGGTCAAGGCAGTCAAACAGCTGCTTCAGAACCCTGACCGTTTGCTCGACAATGGCCCGCCCTGGGTTGTGGCACTGCTCGCCAGGGCTGATGACACCAATCCGCAATCTCATCAGCTAGGGGGCCACACCATATTCTTTGTCGCCCAGGAGCCAGCCATGGCCCTCATGCGGTGGCTTTAAGAGTCGTGACACAGTGCTCTCCCGCATGATAAAGGCATCATGGCAGCTGCCAGGATATCAGGCATTGACAGCGAAGATCATCTGCCTGTGATCACAGCTGTACGTTGAGGGAGTGGAATCCCTCGCGATTCCAAAGGATCTCTCCATTGTGGGGCGGGACCCTCAATGCCACTTGCGTACAATCAAGGGCTCCTTGAACCCTGGGGAAGCCTGCTATCCTGGCAAAGGCACGGGTGCGCTCATCCTGGTCCTCCCTTGACATGCAGAACTTGATGTAGTCCATTCGTTTGCCGTAGAGAGTCGGTCACCTGGCGACTGCAGTAATCTACTGCAAACTCTGAGATGTTGCATACTTGGCCTACAGGAGACTGGAAGGAACTGGTAGCATACAAGTTCAGTGCTACGGTCAGTTTCACTGCCACTGATAGCGAGGTCCTAGTGCCAATGTCAGCTGCCAGGTATGTCCGCAGAAAGTTGCAAAGCTCCGTGACCACCTCCTTGCGGAACCTCAGCCATCTTAAAGCACTGATCCTAGGACATCTCAAGAGTACTGCACGCGGTAAACCCTGCTTGTGTACGGCCTCCTGCCCCGCCATTTGGGGCCTCTCCTCTGCCCTAAGCTGTCTTTGCAGCTGGCACCTTTCAAGTCGGCGCCACAGGGCGACGTGGTGTGCCATCACTGCCCCCATCACTTGGCACAGGTCACAGCGATATAGAGATTGCAGAGTTATCCGAGATGGCAGGCAATGTGTCCCAGATACTAGTAATCATAGAAACATAGAAGCATAGAAAATAGGTGCAGGAGTAGGCCATTCGGCCCTTCGGGCCTGCACCACCATTCAATAAGATCATGGCTGATCATTCACCTCAGTACCCCTTTCCTGCTTTCTCTCCATACCCCTTGATCCCTTTAGCCGTAAGGGCCATATCTAACTCCCTCTTGAATATATCCAATGAACTGGCATCAACAACTCTCTGCGGTAGGGAATTCCACAGGTTAACAACTCGCTGAGTGAAGAAGTTTCTCCTCATCTCAGTCCTAAATGGCCTACCCCTTATCCTTAGACTGTGTCCCCTGGTTCTGGACTTCCCCAACATCGGGAACATTCTTCCCGCATCTAACCTGTCCCGTCCCGTCAGAATCTTATACGTTTCTATGAGATCCCCTCTCATCCTTCTAAACTCCAGTGAATAAAGGCCCAGTCGATCCAGTCTCTCCTCATATGTCAGTCCTGCCATCCCGGGAATCAGTCTGGTGAACAATCTGACAAGGCAGCAGCAGTGCGATGCCGACACCCTACTGCCTGTGCGAGCATCACACGAAGCACTGACCGAGACCTTTGAGCTCCGGCTGCAACTCCCTTTAAATAACGCCCCGGATTAGTTTCACCGTCCTGTGCAGGCCAACTTTTTCAGGCGTCATGGACGCCAGCCGTTAAGTGAGGCGGCAAAAGTGAATGTGGCGAGAAGGGCACCAAGGAGGCGTTGCTCGCGTAACTGACGTCATGATTTCTATGGCGATAGCCAGCGGGATGTTCTGTTTTAATGCGCTTAAAAAATGACCACCAAATTTCGTGTCAGGCGTGAGCAGCACCGAGCGCCACTCCCACGCCTAACTCCCTGTTAGCACCAACACCGGTGTTATCAGCAGGCGTTAGCAACCGAATTTCGACCCCAGCCTCTCAAAGAAATAGGTATCTGTTTCCCCACTTGATACAACCTTGCTCACAAGGCAGTTCAGCACAACGGTTATGGAATGGTTTTAATTCTGTGTCCATACACTGATCAGTCCATCCATCCTGCCGTCGGCTGCCGCCGAGTTTTCTGAGCAGTTTCCCTGTTTTTTCGGCGCTCTCCACTCCATGGGAGATTGGTGAGGCTCTCACGCCGGCATGCAACGCTGAAAAATGTCCTCCCGCTCGCTCCCAACCGAGATTCATCCGAGCGGTCCTCCGCTCCTGCAGGAGAAAAGACTGCCGTGTGGGAGCAGGTCTTACCTGGACGCTAGATATGAAGACCTGCAAGAAAAGGAACGTGAGATTTTTTTTTTGTTACTTCTTTTGCAGCGATTTTGTGTTAAAGGGTCCTTTGAAGGTTTTGTGATTTTTATTTTCTTAATTTTTTTTTTGTGCGTTCCACCCTCCCTGCGCCCGATTCCAGCCTCGGTGTAACTTTCTCCAGGATTGCATTCACCGCCCAGAATCCCTCCTACCGTCCTCTATCGCCCAGAATCGGCCATTTTTGCTGCTTTTTTCCTACTTTTTTGGCCAAATTTCCACCCAAAGTACTGTCAGGATCTTAGCGGTCTTTTTGACAGTAAATGGGCAGAACTTGCCATTGATTAATTTTGACCCCAAGGTGTTTTCATACACTATTTTCAGCACTGAGTCCTTTTGAATCTCATCTGCAATCTCAGTTTCATTCACGGGCAAGTCTTTGGCGTGAAAATCGCAAGTCCCCTCCCAACATGTGTCCTCATGCTGCAACCTGGAAAAGGCATCTGTGATTGGGTTTTGCTTTGAAGTGTGACAATCATATTGTGACAACAACACTGCCCATTGTTGCATTCTTGATGTGGCCATTGCCGGGATGACAGATTTGGGCCCCAGTATTGCGTGGAGCGGTTTGTAATCGGTTAGCAGGGTAAACTTTCTGCTGATCAGGAAGAGTTGGAATTTATTGATTCCATTTACTATGGTGAGTGCTACCTTTTCAATGTGTGCGTAGTTTCTTTCGCTTTTTGTGAGGGTTCGTACCGTGAATGTGATTGGTTTCTCATGGCCATTATCCATTACGTGGCTTATGACAGATCCCACAGCATAGCAGGAAGCATCATCGGAACAAATGAGCATAGGAACATTTCCTAGGCTTTTGAGCCCCTCGAGCCTGTTCCACCATTCACTGAGATCATGGCTGATCTGCGACCTAACTCCATATACCCGCCTTTAGCCCATATCCCTTAATACCTTTGGTTAGCAGAAGGCTATCAACCTTCGATTTAAAATGAACAAGCCAGCATCAGTTGCCCTTTGGAAGAATGTTCCAAACCTCTACCACCCTTTATGTTGTTAAGGCCTTACCGCCCCATTACTGCTCTTAGAAAAAAAGGATTATTTTGTCTCCTTAGATTTTCTTCCTAGCTGCTTGTTGTGATCAGCACATCGTCTTGATTGCATAAGCAATTTGGAACTCCTTGAAAAATCTTATCCATCGTAGCCCTGAAGATTTTAGGGGAGGAGTTTACCCCATATGGCAGCTTGGTGTATGTGTACTGTGCCTTGTGTGTGTTGATAGTGAGATACTGTTCACAATCTTTGTCAACATTCAGCTGAGCATAAACGTACGACAGACCAAGCTTGGAGAAAACCTTTGACCCAGAGAATGCTGCATATAAATCTTGGGATGTAGATAACGGGTACTGCTCATTGTCAGCTGGTTGGTTGATAGTAACTTTGTAGTCACCGCACAAGCGTACAATTTTGTCTGCTTTGGGCACTAGCACAATCGGGGTTGCCCATTCACTTTTGTCCATTTTTACTAGCACTCCATTCTCTCTGAGCTTCACTAGCTCTTCCTGCACCTGACTTTTTAACGCATAGGGGACCGGCCTTGCCTTACAATAGACAGGCTTCGCGTTGAACTTGATGTAGATATGCTCTCACCAACATGCTTCTGACTAGGTTTGGCGGTGGCTTTGTGATGCACCAGCCACTTGAGTTGACAGTGCACCCTAGCATTCTTAGATGCAGTCTCCATAGATAGGGCAATTTTGCACGCTGTGTCAAACGTTAGGTTTGGAGTGTTCAGTAACTTGGACTGTGCGCGCTCATCCACCAATCCGCACACAAACCTATCTCGCAACACACGATCCAGAAATGTGACGAAGTTACAATGCAAAGACAGGTCCTTAAGAGCTACCATGGACTCACTGATGGTCTCTCTTTCTTTTTGGTTTCTGGTACCAAACTTATAGCTCTCTGTTATTTCTAACAACTTTGGGTCGAAATGGACCTCACGTATCTCGACAATGTCTTCAAACGATGCATCCTTCGCTTTCCCTGGCACGAGTGGGTTTATCAACAATCCGTGGACTTCGGGCTCGATAGCTGTTAGAAAAATTGCTTTCTTCCATTCACAAATCACTTTATTTTGAGCTTGAGCATTCTCAGCTGCACATTTGGTCTCAATAATGTTATTGGCCCTAAAAAACCATCTCCATCCACTCAATGTAAGGACTGAATGGTTCGCGAGCTCGGTCATACACGCCAAGGCTGCGGATGAATCCCGGAGGCGCGGCCATGACTATCTGGATCCCATCGAACAGTGACTCACTACCTGTGTACCTGTACCCGTGTGAAGTAACACCACCGTTGCTGTGTATACAGACACGCAAAGGCGAAGCACAGAAAATTCTGCATCAGCAATAACGGTAAATATCACAAAAATTCACTTTAGATGTCACAAATTCATCTTGAACTTGTCCATTTGAAAGATGAACACTGCGTTCTTCCATGATCTCTAGAAATGGCCTTGGGATCCCATTCTCATCACCAAGTGGGTAGAACAACTGAGGGACAGAGACACCATGAGTTGCTAGTCCATGTGCTAGCTTTACTAGGCCAGAGCGAACTGAGCATGCTCATACCAAACCATGTGATAATACATTACAATTAATATATTTAAATCGGGATCCCGCAGTGCAGTTTGGAGTTCCATTTAATAATCTAGGGGACGGGGAACCCAGCAGTGAAAGGGAGGTTGGGGCTGCCGACTTCACACGCTCAGTGTATTTCTCAGTACGCCTTGTGGTCTAGGAGGAGCAGGTGTGCTACCCCCGGCTCCTGAAGGAAACCTTCGGTCTACCCTGAGCCAATCACGGCCTCTCCCTCTATCCCCGATGAACTTTCTCACTCCAATGGGCTCTCCCTCTATCCCCGATGGCCTCTCTCGCGCTCGCTCTCTCTCTCTCTCTTTCCAAAGGGCTTCCCTCTATCACTGATGGTCTCTCTCTCTCACTCTCTCTCTCCAATGTCCTCTCCCTCTATCCCCGATGGCCTCTCTCTCTCTGTCACTCTCTCTCTCTCCAATTGTCTCCTCCTCTATCCCCGATGACCTCTCTCTCTCTCACTCTCTCTCTCCAATGGGCTCTCCCTCTATCCCCGATGACCTCTCTTTCTCTTTCCAATGGTCTCTCCCTCTATCCCTGATGGCCTCTCTCTCTCTCTCACTCTCTCTCCAATGGGCTCTCCCTCTATCCCCGATGACTTCTCTCTCTCTCACTCTCTCTCTCCAATGGTCTCTCCCTCTATTCCTGATGGTGCCTCTCTCTCACTCTCTCTCTCTCTCTCTCCAATGGGCTCTCCCTCTAACCCCTATGGCCTCTCTTTCACTCTCTTTCTCTGACAGTTTTCATAGGAGCAGGAGTAGGCCATTCGGGCCCTCAAGCCTGGTCCACCATTCAATAAGATCATGGCTGATCTTCTACCTCAACTCCACCTTTCTGCAATGTCCCCATATCCCTTGATTCCTTTAATTTCCAAAAATGTATCGATCTCTGTCTTGAATATACTCAACGACTGAGCATCCACAGCCCTCTGCGATAGAGAATTCCAAAGATTCACCACCCTCTGAGTGAAGAAGTTTCTCCTCATCTCCTTATCTTTCCTTAGGTAAGGAGACAGAACTGTACACAGTACCACAGGTGTGGCCTCATCAATGCTTTGTATAATTGTAGTAAGACGTCTTTATTCTTGTATTCTAATCCCTTTGTAACAAAAGATAACATATCATTTGTTTTCTTAATTGCTTGCTGTACCTGCATGTTAACTTTCTGTGATTCGTGTACAAGGCACTCAGGTCCCTCTGAAAGTAAACATTTCCCAGTTTCTTGCCATTCAAAAAATTTGTTTTTTCACACTTCCCCACATTGTATTTCATTTGCCATGTTCTTGCCCACTCAGTCAACCTGTCTATATCTCTCTGCAGCCTCTTTGCGTCCTCCTCACTGCTTACTTTCCCACCTAACTTTGTATCATCAGCAAACTTTGATATGTTACATCAGTCCCTTCATCTAAGTCACTGATATAGATTGTAAATAGCTGAGGCCAAAACACTGATCCTTGCGATACCCAGCTAGTTACAGCCTGACAACTCGAAAAAGTCCCGTTTATTCCAACTCTCTGTTTTCTGTCTATTAACCGATCCTCAATCCATGCCAATATATTACTCCCAATCCCGTGAGTCCTAATTTTGTATACAGGTGCAGCATCCCGAATCCAGAACAGAGGCCGTTCCGGATTTTGAGTTTTGCGTTTGGAACGTCTTTCTGACATCACGAATTCGGAAACGCCCAAGCTCAGGTTCGGGTATTTCCGGATTTCGGAATGTTAGAAAGGGCGGGGGGATGTTCGCCGAAGAGCTGTTCGGGGCCGCCATGGAGGTGTTCGGGTGGGGCCCCACCATGGAGGTGTTTGGGTGGGGCCCTGCCACCATGGAGGTGTTTGGGTGGGGCCCCACCATGGAGGTGTTTGGGTGAGGCCCTGCCACCGTGGAGGTGTTCGGGTGAGGCCCCACCGTGGAGGTGTTCGGGTGGGGCCCTGCCACCATGGAGGTGTTCGGGTGAGGCCCTGCCACCATGGAGGTGTTCGGGTGGGGCCCTGCCACCATGGAGGTGTTCGGGTGAGGCCCAGCCACCATGGAGGTGTTCGGGTGGGGCCTTGCCACCATGGAGGTGTTCGGGTGGGGCCCCGCCATGGAGGTGTTCGGGTGGGGCCCTGCCACCATGGAGGTGTTCGGGTGAGGCCCCACCGTGGAGGTGTTCGGGTGGGGCCCTGCCACCATGGAGGTGTTCGGGTGGGGCCCTGCCACCATGGAGGTGTTTGGGTGGGGCCCCGCCATGGAGGTGTTCGGGTGGGGCCCTGCCACCATGGAGGTGTTCGGGTGAGGCCCCACCGTGGAGGTGTTCGGGTGGGGCCCTGCCACCATGGAGGTGTTCGGGTGGGGCCCTGCCACCATGGAGGTGTTTGGGTGAGGCCCTGCCACCATGGAGGTGTTCGGGCGGGGCCCCGCCATGGAGGTGTTCGGGTGGGGCCCCGCCATGGAGGTGTTCGGGTGAGGCCCCACCATGGAGGTGTTCGGGTGAGGCCCTGCCACCATGGAGGTGTTCGGGCGGGGCCCCACCATGGAGGTGTTTGGGTGGGGCCCCGCCATGGAGGTGTTCGGGTGAGGCCCCACCATGGAGGTGTTCGGGTGAGGCCCTGCCACCATGGAGGTGTTCGGGCGGGGCCCCACCATGGAGGTGTTTGGGTGGGGCCCCGCATTGGAGGTGTTCGGGTGGGGCCCCACCATGGAGGTGTTCGGGTGGGGCCCTGCCACCATGGAGGTGTTCGGGTGAGGCCCCACCGTGGAGGTGTTCGGGTGAGGCCCCACCATGGAGGTGTTCGGGTGGGGCCCTGCCACCATGGAGGTGTTCGGGTGAGGCCCCACCATGGAGGTGTTCGGGTGGGGCCCTGCCACCATGGAGGTGTTCGGGTGAGGCCCTGCCACCATGGAGGTGTTCTAGTGAGGCCCTGCCACCATGGAGGTTATCGGATGAGGCCCTGCCACCATGGAGGTTATCGGATGAGGCCCTGCCACCGTGGAGGTGTTCGGGTGAGGCCCTGCCATGGAGGTGTTCGGGTGGGGCCCTGCCACCGTGGAGGTGTTCGGGTGGGGCCCCACCGTGGAGGTGTTCGGGTGAGGCCCCACCATGGAGGTGTTCGGGTGAGGCCCCACCATGGAGGTGTTCGGGTGGGGCCCTGCCACCATGGAGGTGTTCGGGTGAGGCCCCACCATGGAGGTGTTCGGGTGGGGCCCTGCCACCATGGAGGTGTTCGGGTGGGGCCCTGCCACCATGGAGGTGTTCGGATGGGGCCCTGCCACCATGGAGGTGTTCGGGTGGGGCCCTGCCACCATGGAGGTGTTCGGGTGGGGCCCCACCATGGAGGTGTTCGGGTGGGGCCCTGCCACCATGGAGGTGTTCGGGTGGGGCCCTGCCACCATGGAGGTGTTCGGGCGGGCTGGCGAGGAGGCCCTGAGGTCGGGCAGCGGCGGCACCTCGCGGTTGGAAGGGTCCGGATTCTGGAACATTTTACGGATTCTGGACGACCCTGCCACCAATCGGTCCAGAGTCCGGATTTTAGAGTCTGCACCTGTAATAATCTCTTGTGTGGCACCTTATCGAATGCTTTTCGAAAATCCAAATGCACTGGTTCCCTCTTATCTACCCTGCTAGTTACACCCTCAAAGAACTCTAACAGATTTGTTAAACACGATATCAGTTTCATCAAACCACGTTGGCTCTGCCTAATCATATTCAATTGTCTAAGTGCCTAATAATAGATTCTAGCATTTTGCCTACGACTGATGTCAGGCTAACGGCCTATAGTTCTGTTTCTTCTCTTCCTTCTTTCTTAAATAGGGGGGTTATATTTGCCACCTTCCAATCCTTGGGGACTGATCTAGAATCTAGGGAATTCTGGAAGACTAATACCAGTGCATCCACTATCTCTGTAGCTACCTGTTTTAAAACTCTAGGATGCAGGTCGTCAGGTCCAGGAGATTTGTCGCCACTTAGTCCCATTAATTCCTCCAGTACTGTGTCTTTACTGATACTGATTTCTTTAAGTTCCTCATTCTCTATAGACCCAGGCTTGAGGGGCTAGATGGCCTACTCCTGTTCCTAATTCTTATGTTCCCCATTAGTTCCAGAATGTTTTTTGTGTAAAGACAGATACAAAGGGTTAAAAATTCGGTCCTGCCCCGTTTAGGATCGGTAAAACTCATGAGGCGAGGGGCGCGAACGCGAGGCACAAATGACCCGGATTTCTCCCCCGTGGTATTTGTTTAATGTCTCTGCCATTTCCTTATTGTCCATTATAATTTCTCCTATCTCTGCCTCTGTTTACTTTCACTAATCTCTTCCTGCTTACATATCTATAGCAACATTTACCATCTGTTTTTATGTCTCTCGCCAGTTTACTCTCATATTCCATTTTCCCTTATTTTATCAATTTCTTGATCCTCCTTTGCTGAATTCTAAAATGCTCCCAATCGTCGGGCTTACTGCTCTTTTTGGCAACATTATAAGCCTCTTCCTTAGATCTAATACTATCTTTAACTTCTCTTGTTGCCACGGGTTGGACCACTTTTCCTGTGGGGTTTTTGTGCCTTAAAGGAATGTATATTTGTTGTAAATTATGCATTAATTCTTTAATAGCCAGCCATTGCTTGTCTACCATCATACGGTCTAATATAGTTCCCCAATCTACATTAGCCAACTCACCCCTCATACCTGATGGCCTCTCTCTCTCTCTCTCTCTCTCGCCCCCCGATGACCCCTTCTCTCTCTCTCTCTCTCACTCCCCGATGATCCCTCTCTCTCTCTCTCTCACTCCCTGATGGCCCCTCTCTTTCTCTCTCTCGCTCTCTCTCAATCCCCGATGGCCCCTCTCTCTCTCTCTCACTCCCCGATGACCCCTCTCTCTCTCTCTCACACTCCCTGATGGCCCCTCTCCCTCTCTCTCTCTCTCTCTCTCACTCCCCGATCACCCCACTCTCTCTCTCACTCCCCGATGACCCCTCTCTCTCTCTCTCTCTCTCTTCCCCGATGACCCCTCTCTCTCTCTCTCCCCCCGATGACTCCTCTCTCTCTCTCACTCCCCGATGACCCCTCTCTCTCTCTCTCTCTTCCCCCGATGACCCCTCTCTCTCTCTTTCTCTCCTCCTGATGACCCCTCTCTCTCTCTCTCACTCCCTGATGATCCCTCTCTCTCTCACTCCCCGATGACCTCTCTTGCTCTCTCTCTCTCTCCCTCTCCCTCTCTCTCCCTGATGACCTCTCTCTCTCTCTCCCTGATGGCCTCTCTCTCTCTCTCCCCCCGATGACCCCTCTCTCTCTCTCTCCCCCCGATGACCCCTCTCTCTCTCTCTCTCTCCTCCCGATGACCCCCCTCTCTCTCTCTCTTCCCCCGATGACCCCTCTCTCTCTCTCTCTCTCTCACTCCCCGATGACTCATCTCTCTCTCTCTCTCTCACTCCCCGATGACCCCTCTCTCTCTCTCTCTCTCCTCCCGATGACCCCCCTCTCTCTCTCTCACTCCCCGATGACCTCTCTCTCTCTCTCTCTCTCTCTCCCCCCGATGACCCCTCTCTCTCTCTCTCCCCCCGATGACCCCCTCTCTCTTTCTCACTCCCCGATGATCCCTCTCTCACCCTCTCTCTCTCCCACTCCCCGATGACCTCTCTCTCTCTCTCTCTCCCCGATGACCCCTCTCTCTCTCTCTCCCTCCGATGACCCCTCTCTCTCTTTCTCACTCCCCGATGATCCCTCTCTCACCCTCTCTCTCTCTCACTCCCCGATGACCTCTCTCTCTCTCTCTCTCAATCCCCGATGACCTCTCTCCCTTTCTCTCACTCCCCGATGACCCCTCTCACGCTCTCTCACTCCCCGATGATCTCTCTCTCTCTCTCCCTCTCTCTCCCTGATGGCCTCTCTCTCTCTCCCTGATGGCCTCTCTCTCTCTCCCTGATGGCCTCTCTCTCTCTCTCCCCCCGATGACCCCTCTCTCTCTCTCTCTCCCCCGATGAACACTTTCTCTCTCTCTCTCGCTCCCTGATGACCCCTCTCTCTCTCTCCCTCGCTTCCCGATGTCCCCTCTCTCTCTCTCTCTCTCCCCCCGATGACCCTCTATCTCTCTCTCTCCCCCCGATGACCCCTCTCTCTCTCTCTCTCTCTCCCTCTCTCACCGATGATCCTTCTCTCTCTCTCTCTCCCCGATGACCTCTCTCACTCTCTCTCCCTGATGGCCTCTCTCTCCCCTCTCTCTCTCCCCCCGATGATCCCTCTCTCTCTCTCTCACTCCACGATGACCCCTCTCTCTCTCTCTCTCTTGCCTCCCGATGACCCCTCTCTCTCTCTCTCCCCCCCCCCGATGACCCCTCTTGCTCTCTCTCTCTCACTCCCCGATTGAAAAGTCCTGTCCCCTCAGTACAGATTCACACGAGGCATATAGTGAAGTCAACGTCACTCTGGACATGCACCTTTATTTCACAGCTCTGGAATGCTGCACTTGCCTGAGACCTGTCCTTATATACCTGTCTCTTGCAAGTGCACCCCTGGTGGTAAGGTATGCTGGTGGTTACAGGTCATATCTTATTACAGTCATGTATAGCATGTTAGGATACAGTTATATATAATAATGTAAGATACATGACATCACCCTCCCCCAAGGTCTTATTTTCTTTATAGGTTCAGTCTCTCAGGTGGTCTACGCTCTCGCGTGGAGCGTCCGAGTTGTGGTTCAGTTGTTTGCCTTGGTGTCTGTTTTTCTTTGGGTGTGGTTGCTGGTATCTCGCCTGGGCTGTCTGTTTTGATTGGTGTGATTGTTGTTGACTCACCTGGGCTGTCTGTTGGGATTGCCCTTTCCTCAGGTTGTTCCCTCTGTCTATCCACCAGGTGTGGTGCGAGTTCCACATTGTAGTTGGTAAATCTGCTTTTGACATGGTCTACATGCCTCCGGCAGGTTTTGCCATTGTCCATTTGTATGACCAGTAGCCTGTTTCCTTCCTTGCCTGTTACTGTCCCTGCAAGCCATTTGGGACCCCTGCCATAGTTTAGTACAAACACTTTGTCCCCTATCTCATTCCATCTCCACCCTCGAATTTCTGTCATGGTACTCAGTCAGCTTACGGCGCTTTGCCTCAATGATTTTGTGCATGTCTGGGAGGATTAACGAGAGCCTTGTTTTTAAAGTCCTTTTCATCAACAGTTGCGCGGGGGGGGGGGGGGATCCCAGTCAGTGAGTGCGGACGAGATCTGTATGCCAGCAGCAGTCGCGACAGGCGCCCCTGCAACGTGGGACCTTGGATTTTAAGCATGCCTTGTTTAATGATTTGCACTACTCTCTCCGCCTGGCCATTGGAGGCCGGCTTGAACGGTGCCGTCTTGACATGATTTATGCCATGGTCAATTATAAAGTCTTGGAATTCTGCGCTGGTGAAGCATGGATCATTGTCACTGACCAATATGTCAGGGATTCCGTGCTTTGCAAACATGGTTGCGAGGCTCTCCACAGTGGTGGAGGTTGTGTTCGAGTTTAAAATGGTGCATTCGATCCACTTTGAAAATGCATCTACAACTACGAGGAACATTTTACCCATGAATGGGCCCGCATAGTCTACATGCACCCGCGACCATGGTTTGGTAGGCCGGGGCCAGGGGCTCAGTGGAGCTTCCCTGGGGCCATTGCTGAGTTGGGCACAAATGGTGCACCTTCGGATGCAGAGCTCCAAGTCTGCGTCAATACCAGGCCATCAGACGTGGGATCTGGCTATGGCCTTCATGAGAACGATCCCCGGGTGCTCACGGTGGAGCTCCCGGACAAATGCCTCTCTGCCTCGCAGAGGCATGACTACTCGGCTGCCCCACATCAGGCAGTCTGCTTATAGTGATAACTCATGCATGCGCCTGTGAAAGGGTTTTAATTCCTCGGGGCAGGCATCGCGATTCTCTGCCCAGTCACCGGTTAGGACACATCTTTTTACTAAGGATAACGTGGGGTCGCTGGCCGTCCAGGCTCTGATTTGGCGAGCCGTCATGGGCGAACCTGTGGACTCAAAGGCATTGATTGCCATGTCTATCTCACAGTCCTGTTCGTCAGACCCTTCCGTGGTCGCCAGGGGTAGCCTGCTGAGCACGTCGGCACAGTTGTCTGTGCCTGGTCTGTGCCTTATGGTACAGTCGTAGGACGCCAGCATGAGTGCCCACCGTTGAATTCGCGCCGAGGCGTTGCCGTTTATTGCCTTGCTCTCGGATAGGAGAGACGTGAGGGGCTTGTGGTCGGTTTCTAATGCGAACTTGGCCCCGAAAAGGTATTGGTGCATCTTTTTGACACCGTACACGCACGCGAGCGCCTCCTTCTCTACCATTCCGTACCCGCGCTCCGCCCGCGAAAGTGACCTGGAGGCATAAGCTATGGGTTGTAATTTGCCCGCACTATTGACATGTTGCAAAACGCACCCGACCCCATACGCTGACGCATCGCATGTGATAACTAGCTTTTTACCTGGGTCAAAGAAAGTCAAAACACTGTTGGAACACAGAAGTTTGCATGCCTTTTTGAAGGCGCGTTCCTGGGCGTCCCCCCAAAACCAATCGCACCCCTTCCTGAGTAGCACGTGGAGAGGCTCCAGCAGCGTGCTCAAGTTCTGCATAAAGTTCACAAAGTAACTGAGTAGCCCGAGAAAGGCGCGCAGTTCTGAGACATTCCGGGGCCTGGGTGCCAGGCAAATTGCTTCTGAGTTGGACTCTGTTGGGCGGATTCCATCAGCGGCAATCTTTCCGCCCAAAAATTCAACCTCGGGTGCGAGAAACAGGCACTTGGATTTCTTGACTCGTAGGCCTACCCGATCCAACCGCTTTAGTACTTCCTCCAAATTACAGAGATGGGAGTCGGTGTCCCTGCCCGTGATAAGTATGTCGTCTTGAAATACAACCGTCCCCGGGATGGACTTGAGCAGACTCTCCATGTTGCGCTGGAATATGGCAGCTGCTGACCTGATGCCGAATGGGCATCGATTGTACATGAAAAGGCCTCGATGTGTGTTGATGGTGGTGAGTAGTTTGGATTCCTCGGTCAATTCTTGCGTCATATACGCAGATTTTGAGAAAAGTTTACCTCCAGCCAATGTGGCAAATAAGTCCTCTGCTCCTGGCAGCGGGTACTGGTCCTGTAGGGAGACTCTGTTTATGGTAGATTTGTAGTCCCCACAGATTCGTACGGATCCATCAGGCTTCATGACTGGGACGATGGGACTTGCCCAATCGCTAAATTCCACAGGTGATATAATGCCTTCCCGCAGAAGCCTGTCTAGTTTGTGTTCAATCTTTTCCCTCATCACATAGGGTACAGCTCTGGCCTTGTGATGGACCGGTCTATCATCCTGTGTGATGTAGATTTTGACTTTGGCCCCTTTGAAAGTGCCCACACCTGGCTGAAAGAGATGTTCAAATCGCTTTATAACTGTTGAGCAGGAGATCCGTTCCTCTAATGACATGGCATGGACATCATCCCATTTCCAGTTTAGTTTTGCCAGCCAGCTTCTCCCCAGCAGTGCTGGGGGGTCTCCGGGGACAATCCACAGGGGAAGTCGGTTCACTGTCCCTTTGTTTGTGACAGAGAGCATGGTGTTGCCGAGGACTGGTACGATTTCTTTGGTATAGGTCCTTAGTTTGGTGTCAACCCTTATGAGTTTTGGTCTGTCTCTTTTATGCGGCCACAGTTGTTCAAATTGTTGAGCGCCCATGAGAGATTGACTCGCTCCCGTATCCAGCTCCATGTTGACAGATATCCCGCTGAGTAGGACCCTCATCATTATAGGAGGCGTCCTGTTGTAGGAGCAGCGGCCATTGATCGTGTTGACCCGCTGTACATCGGTGTCCCGGGTACTGTACCCACCATCTTCTGGTCCGCTTTCTGACGCATCCGATTCGTATACCAGCCGAGCTGCTGTTTTTTTGCACATGCGGGCCAAATGTCCTGTATATTCACAATTTCTGCAAACAGCCTGCTGAAATCGACATCCCCTTGACGAGTGCCCACCCCCACACCTCCAGCACAGACCTGTTCCATTGTTCAAAGTGTTTCCAAAGAATGAGCTGTGTCTGGCTGATCTCTCTTGAGCTTCTCTCAGTTTGTAGTTGATTGCTCGCATTGTGGGTTGATGAGTTGTGAACGGCCATTCCTGTGGCCCTTGATGGCTTCTGCCTGCTGTCGAGAGCCTGTTCTCCCGGTTTTGTCTGTGTGTGGGGGTAGCAGCTTGTTTAGTGCTGTGAACTTCTTGTTCCGATATTTCGTTAGTTGTCGTACCTGCATTGTAAATCAACCTCGTTTCTTCTTCCCCTACCAAGAATGTTTGTGCAACCAGTGCTGCTGCCTCTAAGGTCAGGTTCTTGGTCTCTATGAGCTTTCGGAATATGCCTGCGTGGCCTATTCCTTCAATGAAAAAGTCTCAGCATTTCTCTCCTCAGTTCATCGGAGAACTCACATAAACTAGCCAACCTCCGAAGTTCGGCCACGAAGTCGGGTATGCTCTGGCCCACACAGCGTCTGTAATTGTAGAACCTGTGTCTGGCCATGTGTCGGCTGCTCGCTGGCTTCAGGTGGTCTCTTACCAGTGTGCTGCATTCTTCAAACAACTTGCTTGCTGGTTTCTCGGGTGCCAACAGATCCTTCATTAAAGCGTATGTTTTCGAGCCACAGCTGGTCAAGAGATGGGCTCTTCTCTTGTCTGCCTTATCGTCACCTAACCAGTCTTTGGTTACAAAGCTTTGCTGGAGCCTTTCTATAAAGTCCTCCCAATTGTCTCCCGCATTGTACTTTTCATCTGATCCGTTGTTCGCCATTCTGTGGATTCTGTAATCTCCTAACTCGTCGCCACTGTAAAGTCCTGTCCCCTCAGTACAGATTCACACGAGGCATGTAGTGAAGTCAAGGTCACTCTGGATCTGCACCTTTATTTCACAACACTGGAATGCTGCACTTACCTGAGACCTGTCCTTATATACCTGTCTCTTGCAAGTGCACCCCTGGTGGTAAAGTATGCTGGTGGTTACAGGTCATATCTTATTACAGTCATGTATAGCATGTTAGGATACAGTTATATATAATAATGTAAGATACATGACACCGATGAACCCTCTCTCTCTCTCTCACTCCCCGATGACCCCTCTCTCTCTCTCTCTCACTCCCCCGATGACCCCTCTCTCTCTCTCTCTCTCCCTCTCTCTCCTCCCAATGGCCTCTCTCTCTCTCTCTTTCTCTTTCTCTCATTCCCCGATGAGCCCTCTCTCTCTCTCTCACCCCGATGACCCCTCTCTCCCTCTCTCTCCAACCGATGACCCCTCTCTCTCTCTCTCTCTCACTCCCCGATGACCCCTTTCTCTCCCTCTCTTTCTCCCCGACGACCTCTCTCTATCTCTCTCCCTCTCTCTCCCCCCAATGGCCTCTCTCTCTCTCTCTCTCTTTTTCTCTTTCTCTCATTCCCCGATGACCCCTCTCTCTCTCTCTCCCCCCGATGACCCCTCTCTCTCTCTCTCACTCCCCGATGACCCCTCTCTCTCTCTCTCTCTCCCTCTCTCTCCCCCCAATGGCCTCTCTCTCTCTCTCTTTCTCTTTCTCTCATTCCCCGATGAGCCCTCTCTCCCTCTCTCTCCCCCCGATGACCCCTCTCTCTCTCTCTCTCTCACTCCCCGATGACCCCTCTCTATCTCTCTCCCTCTCTCTCCCCAATGGCCTCTCTCTCACTCTCTCTCTCTCTTTTTCTCTTTCTCTCATTCCCCGATGACCCCCCTCTCTCTCTCTCCCCCCAATGACCCCTCTCTCTCTCTCTCTCACTCCCCGATGACCCCTCTCTCTCTCTCTCTCTCTCTCCCCCCCAATGACCCCTCTCTATCTCTCTCTCTCTTCCCCCGATGACTCCTCTCTGTCTCTCTGTCTCTCCCCGATAACCTCTCTCTCTCTCTCTCCCCCTCTATCCCTGATGGCCTCTCTCTCTCTCTCTCTCTCCCCGATGACCTCTCTCTCTCTCTCTTTTCCCGATGGCCCCTCTCTCTTTCTTTCTCTCTCTCTCACTCCCCGATGACCCCTCTCTCTCTCTCCCTCACTCCCCGATGACCCCTCTCTCTCTCTCTCTCTTCGATGACCCCTCTCTCTCTCTCTCTCTCTCCCCCACTGACCCCTCTCTCTCTCTCTCTTCTCCCGATGACCCCTCTCTGTCTCTCTCTCTCTCTCCCCGATAACCTCTCTCTCTCTCTCTCTCTCTCCCCCTCTCCCTGATGGCCTCTCTCTCTCTCTCACTCCCCGATGACCCCTCTCTCTCTCTCTCCTCGATGGCCTCTCTCTCTCTCTCAGACCCCTCGATTGCCTCTCTCTCTCTCTCTCTCTCCCTCTCTCCCCCCCAATGGCCTCTCTCTCTCTCTCGCTCTCTTTCTCTATCTCTCATTCCCCGATGAGCCTGCTCTCTATTTCTCTCACCCCGATGGCCTCTCTCTTTCTCTCTCTCGCTTTCTCTTTTTCTCATTCCCCGATGGACCCTCTCTTTTCTCTCCCCCTCTCTCCCCCCAATGGCCTCTCTCTCTCTTTCTCTTTCTTCACTCCCCGATGACCCCTTTCTCTCTCTCACTCCCCGATGACCCCCCTCTCTCTCTCTCTCTACCCCCGATGACACCTCTCTCTCGCTCTCCCCCCCGATGACCGCTCTCTCTCTCTCAATCTCTCTCTCTCTCTCTCCCCGATGACACCTCTCTCTCTCACTCTCTCTCTCTCTCACTCCCCGATCACCCCTCTCTCTCTCACTCCCCGATGACCCCTCTCTCACTCTCCCCGATGACACCTCTCTCTCTCACTCTCTCTCTCTCACTCCCCGATGACCCCTTTCTCTCTCTCTCACTCCCCGATGACCTCAATCGCTCTCTCACTCTCTCTCCCTCTCTCTCCCTGATGGCCGCTCTCTCTCTCTCTCTCTCTCTCTCCCCGATGGCCTCTCTCTCTCCCTGATGACCTCTCTCTCTCTCTCCCTCTCTCTCCCTGATGGCCTCTCTCTCTCTCTCTCTCTCTCCCCCCGATGACCCCTCTCTCTCTCTCTCTCTCCCCCGATGACACCTCTCTCTCTCACTCTCTCTCTCTCTCACTCCCCGATGACCTCAATCGCTCTCTCACTCTCTCTCCCTCTCTCTCCCTGATGGCCTCTCTCTCTCTCTCTCTCTCCCTGATGGCCTCTCTCTCTCTCCTCTCCCTGAAGGCCTCTCTCTCTCTCTCTCTCTCTCTCTCTCCCTGATGACCTCTCTCTCTCTCTCTCTCACTTCCCGATGACCCCTCTCTCTCTCTCTCTCTCTCCCCGATGACCCTTCTCTCTCTCTCTCTCTCTCTCTCTCCCCGATGACCTCTCTCACTCTCTCTCTCTCTCTCTCTCCCTGATGGCCTCTCTCTCTCTCCCCCCGATGACCCTTCTGTCTCTCTCTCTCTCTCTCCCCGATGACCTCTCTCGCTCTCTCTCTCTCTCTCCCTGATGGCCTCCCTCTCTTTCGCTCTCTCTCCCCCCGATGACCCCTCTCTCTCTCTCTCCCTCTCTCCCCGATGACCCTTCGCTCTCTCTCTCTCTCACCGATGACCTCTCTCGCTCTCTCTCTCTCTCTCTCCCTGATGGCCTCTCTCTCTCTCTCTCTCCCCCCCCGATGACCCCTCTCTCTCTCTCCCCCCGATGACCCCTCTCTCTCTCTCTCTCTCCCCCCGATGACCCCTCTCCCTCTCTCTCTCCCCGATGACCTCTCTCTCTCTCTCGCTCTCTCTCTCCCTCTCTCCCTGATGGCCTCTCTCCCTCTCTCTCCCCCCGATGACCCCTCTCTCTCTCTCACTCCCCGATGACCCCTCTCTCTCTCTCTCTCTCCCCCGATGACACCTCTCTCTCTCACTCTCTCTCTCTCTCACTCCCCGATGACCTCAATCGCTCTCTCACTCTCTCTCCCTCTCTCTCCCTGATGTCCTCTCTCTCTCTCTCTCCCTGATGGCCTCTCCCTCTCTCCTCTCCCTGAAGGCCTCTCTCTCTCTCTCTCTCCCTGATGACCTCTCTTTCTCTCTCTCTCTCACTTCCCGATGACCCCTCTCTCTCGCTCTCTCTCTCCCCGATGACCTCTCTCACTCTCTCTCTCTCTCTCCCTGATGGCCTCTCTCTCTCTCTCCCCCCGATGACCCTTCTGTCTCTCTCTCTCTCTCCCCGATGACCTCTCTTGCTCTCTCTCTCTCTCTCCCTGATGGCCTCCCTCTCTCTCTCTCCCCCCGATGACCCCTCTCTCTCTCTCTCCCTCTCTCCCCGATGACCCTTCTCTCTCTCTCTCTCTCACCGATGACCTCTCTCGCTCTCTCTCTCCCTGATGGCCTCTCTCTCTCTCTCTCTCTCCCCCCGATGACCCCTCTCTCTCTCTCTCCCCCTGATGAACTCTCTCTCTCTCTCTCTCCCCCCGATGACCCTTCTCTCTCTCTCCCCGATGACCCCCCTCTCTCTCTCTCTCTCCCCCCGATGACCCCTCTCCCTCTCTCTCTCCCCGATGACCTCTCTCTCTCTCTCGCTCTCTCTCTCCCTGATGGCCTCTCTCCCTCTCTCTCTCCCCGATGACCTCTCTCCCTCTCTCTCTCACTCCCCGATGACCCCTCTCTCTCACTCACTCCCCGATGACCTCTTTCGCTCTCTCTCTCACTCCCCGATGACCCCTCTCTCTCTCTCTCACTCTCCGATGACCTCTCTCGCTCTCTCACTCTCTCTCACTCTCTCTCCCTCTCTCTCCCTGATGGCCTCTCTCTCTCTCTCTGCCCGATGACCCCTCTCTTTCTCTCTCTCTCCCCACGATGACACCTCTCTCTCTCTCTCTCTCCCCACGATGACCCCTCTCTCTCTCTCTCTCTCTCGCTCCCCGATGACCCCTCTCTCTCTCTCTCTCTCTCAGTCCCCGATGACCCATCTCTCGCTCTCTCACTCCCCGATGACCCCTCTCTCTCTCTCTCTCTCTCTCTCTCTCTCACTCCCCGATGACCCCTCTCTCTATCTCTCTCACTCCCCGATGACCCCTTTCTCTCTCTCTCTCTCTCTCTCTCGCTCCCCGATGACCCCTCTCTCTCTCACTCCCCGATGGCCTCTCTCTCTCTCTCTCCCTGATGGCTTCTCTCTCTCTCTCTCTCCGCCCGATGACCTCGCTCTCTTTCTCTCTCTCCCCGATGATCCCTCTCTCTCTCTCTCTCTCTCCCCTATGACCTCTCTCGCTCTCTCTCTCCCTGATGGCTTCTCTCTCTCTCTCTGTGCCCGATGACCTCTCTCTCTCTCTCTCTCTCCCCAATGATCCCTCTCTCTCTTTCTCTCTCCCCGATGACCCTCTCTCTCTCTCTCTCCCTCTCTCCCCGATGACCCTTCTCTCTCTCTCTCTCCCCCCGATGACTCCTCTCTCACTCTCTCGCTCTCTCTCTCCCTCTCTCCCCGATGACCCTTCTCTCTCTCTCTCTCTCTTTTCCCGATGGCCCCTCTCTCTTTCTTTCTCTCTCTCTCATTCCCCGATGACCCCTCTCTCACTCTCTCTCTCCTCGATGGCCTCTCTCTCTCTCTCTCTCTCTCTCACCCCGATGGCCTCTCGCTTTCTCTTTTTCTCATTCCCCGATGAATCTTTTCTCTCTCTCTCTCCCCGATGACCCGTCTCTCTCTCTCTCTCCCTCTCTCTCCCCCCAATGGCCTCTCTCTCTCTCTCTTTTTCTCTTTCTCTCTCTCCCCGATGAACTCTCTCTCTCTCTCTCTCCCCCCCATGGCCTCTCTCTCTCTCTTTTTCTTTCTCTCACTCCCCGATGGCCTCTCTCTCTCTCCCTGATGACCTCTCTCTTTCTCTCTCTCCCCGATGACCCTTCTGTCTCTCTCTCTCTCTCTCTCTCCCCGATGACCTCTCTCGCTCTCTCTCTCTCTCTCCCTGATGGCCTCTCTCTTTCTCTCTCTCCCCGATGACCCTTCTGTCTCTCTCTCTCTCTCTCTCTCTCCCCGATTACCTCTCTCGCTCTCTCTCTCTCTCTCTCTCTCCCCCCGATGACCCTTCTGTCTCTCTCTCTCTCTCCCCGATGACCTCTCTCGCTCTCCCTCTCTCTCTCCCTGATGGCCTCCCTCTCTCTCTCTCTCTCCCCCCGATGACCCCGCTCTCTCTCTCTCCCTCTCTCCCCGATGACCCTTCTCTCTCTCTCTCTCTCACCGATGACCTCTCTCGCTCTCTCTCTCTCTCTCTCCCTGATGGCCTCTCTCTCTCTCTCTCTCTCTCTCCCCCCGATGACCCCTCTCTCTCTCTCCCCCTGATGACCTCTCTCTCTCTCTCTCTCTCTCTCCCCCCCGATGACCCCTCTCCCTCTCTCTCCCCCCGATGACCTCTCTCTCTCTCTCGCTCTCTCTCTCCCTCTCTCCCTGATGGCCTCTCTCCCTCTCTCTCTCCCCGATGACCTCTCTCCCTCTCTCTCTCACTCCCCGATAACCCCTCTCTCTCTCACTCACTCCCCGATGACCTCTCTCACTCTCTCTCACTCTCCAATGACCTCTCTCGCTCTCTCACTCTCTCTCCCTCTCTCTCCCTGATGGCCTCTCTCTCTCTCTCTGCCCGATGACCCCTCTCTTTCTCTCTCTCTCCCCACGATGACACCTCTCTCTCTCTCTCTCTCCCCCCGATGACCCCTCTCTCTCTCTCTCTCTCTCTCGCTCCCCGATGACCCCTCTCTCTCTCTCTCTCTCTCTCTCTCTCACTCCCCGATGACCCATCTCTCGCTCTCTCACTCCCCGATGACCTCTCTCTCTCTCTCTCTCTCTCTCTCGCTCTCTCTCTCACTCCCCGATGACCCCTCTCTCTATCTCTCTCACTCCCCGATGACCCCTTTCTCTCTCTCTCTCTCTCTCTCTCGCTCCCCGATGACCCCTCTCTCTCTCTCTCACTCCCCGATGACCCATCTCTCGCTCTCTCACTCCCCGATGACCCGCTCTCTCTCTCCCTCTCTCTCTCTCTCTCTCGCTCTCTCTCTCTCTCACTCCCCGATGGCCTCTCGCTCTCTCTCTCCCTGATGGCTTCTCTCTCTCTCTCTCCGCCCGATGACCTCTCTCTCTCTCTCTCTCTCTCCCCAATGATCCCTCTCTCTCTCTCTCTCTCTCTCTCTCCCCCCGATGACCCCTCTCTCTCTTTCTCTCTCCCCGATGACCCTCTCTCTCTCTCTCTCCCTCTCTCCCCGATGACCCTTCTCTCTCTCTCTCTCTCTCCCCGATGACCTCTCTCTCTCTCTCTCCCCCCGATGACCTCTCTCTCTCTCTCTCTCTCCCCCCGATGACTCCTCTCTCACTCTCTCGCTCTCTCTCTCCCTCTTTCCCCGATGACCCCTCTCTCTCTCTCTCTCTCACCGATGACCTCTCTCGCTCTCTCTCTCTCTCTCTCCCTGATGGCCTCTCTCTCTCTCTCTCTCTCCCCCCGATGACCCCTCTCTCTCTCTCTCCCCCTGATGACCTCTCTCTCTCTCTGTCTCTCTCCCCCCGATGACCCCTCTCTCTCTCCCCCCGATGACCCCTCTCTCTCTCTCTCTCTCCCCCCGATGACCCCTCTCCCTCTCTCTCTCCCCGATGACCTCTCTCTCGCTCTCTCTCTCCCTCTCTCCCTGATGGCCTCTCTCCCTCTCTCTCCCCCCGATGACCCCTCTCTCTCTCTCACTCCCCGATGACCCCTCTCTCTCTCTCTCTCTCCCCCGATGACACCTCTCTCTCTCACTCTCTCTCTCTCTCACTCCCCGATGACCTCAATCGCTCTCTCACTCTCTCTCCCTGATGTCCTCTCTCTCTCTCTCTCTCTCCCTGATGGCCTCTCCCTCTCTCCTCTCCCTGAAGGCCTCTCTCTCTCTCTCTCTCCCTGATGACCTCTCTTTCTCTCTCTCTCTCACTTCCCGATGACCCCTCTCTCTCTCTCTCTCCCCGATGACCCTTCTCTCTCTCTCTCTCTCTCTCCCCGATGACCTCTCTCACTCTCTCTCTCTCTCTCCCTGATGGCCTCTCTCTCTCTCTCCCCCCGATGACCCTTCTGTCTCTCTCTCTCTCTCCCCGATGACCTCTCTCGCTCTCTCTCTCTCTCTCCCTGATGCCCTCCCTCTCTCTCTCTCCCCCCGATGACCCCTCTCTCTCTCTCTCCCTCTCTCCCCGATGACCCTTCTCTCTCTCTCTCTCTCACCGATGACCTCTCTCGCTCTCTCTCTCTCTCTCTCCCTGATGGCCTCTCTCTCTCTCTCTCTCTCCCCCCGATGACCCCTCTCTCTCTCTCTCCCCCTGATGACCTCTCTCTCTCTCTCTCTCCCCCCGATGACCCCTCTCTCTCTCCCCCCGATGACCCCTCTCTCTCTCTCTCCCCCCTATGACCCCTCTCCCTCTCTCTCTCCCCGATGACCTCTCTCTCTCTCTCGCTCTCTCTCTCCCTCTCTCCCTGATGGCCTCTCTCCCTCTCTCTCTCCCCGATGACCTCTCTCCCTCTCTCTCTCACTCCCTGATGACCCCTCTCTCTCACTCACTCCCCGATTACCTCTTTCGCTCTCTCTCTCACTCCCCGATGACCCCTCTCTCTCTCTCTCACTCTCCGATGACCTCTCTCGCTCTCTCCTCTCTCTCCCTCTCTCTCCCTGATGGCCTCTCTCTCTCTCTCTGCCCGATGACCCCTCTCTTTCTCTCTCTCTCCCCACGATGACACCTCTCTCTCTCTCTCTCTCCCCACGATGACCCCTCTCTCTCTCTCTCTCTCTCTCTCTCGCTCCCCGATGACCCCTCTCTCTCTCTCTCTCTCTCACTCTCTCTCTCTCTCACTCCCCGATGACCCATCTCTCGCTCTCTCACTCCCCGATGACCCCTCTCTCTCTCTCTCTCTCTCTCTCTCTCTCTCTCTCACTCCCCGATGACCCCTCTCTCTATCTCTCTCACTTCCCGATGACCCCTTTCTCTCTCTCTCTCTCTCACTCCCCGATGACCCATCTCTCGCTCTCTCACTCCCCGATGACCCCTCTCTCTCTCTCTCTCTCTCTCTCTCTCTCTCACTCCCCGATGACCCCTCTCTCTATCTCTCTCACTTCCCGATGACCCCTTTCTCTCTCTCTCTCTCTCGCTCCCCGATGACCCCTCTCTCTCTCTCTCCCTCTCTCCCCGATGACCCTTCTCTCTCTCTCTCTCTCTCCCCGATGACCTCTCTCTCTCTCTCTCCCCCCGATGACCTCTCTCTCTCTCTCTCTCTCCCCCCGATGACTCCTCTCTCACTCTCTCGCTCTCTCTCTCCCTCTCTCCCCGATGACCCCTCTCTCTCTCTCTCTCTCACCGATGACCTCTCTCGCTCTCTATCTCTCTCTCTCCCTGATGGCCTCTCTCTCTCTCTCTCTCTCTCCCCCCGATGACCCCTCTCTCTCTCTCTCCCCCTGATGACCTCTCTCTCTCTCTGTCTCTCTCCCCCCGATGACCCCTCTCTCTCTCCCCCCGATGACCCCTCTCTCTCTCTCTCTCTCCCCCCGATGACCCCTCTCCCTCTCTCTCTCCCCGATGACCTCTCTCTCGCTCTCTCTCTCCCTCTCTCCCTGATGGCCTCTCTCCCTCTCTCTCCCCCCGATGACCCCTCTCTCTCTCTCACTCCCCGATGACCCCTCTCTCTCTCTCTCTCTCCCCCGATGACACCTCTCTCTCTCACTCTCTCTCTCTCTCACTCCCCGATGACCTCAATCGCTCTCTCACTCTCTCTCCCTCTCTCTCCCTGATGTCCTCTCTCTCTCTCTCTCTCCCCCCGATGACCCCTCTCTCTCTTTCTCTCTCCCCGATGACCCTCTCTCTCTCTCTCTCTCTCACTCCCCGATGACCCCTCTCTCTCTCTCTCTCTCCCCCGATGACACCTCTCTCTCTCACTCTCTCTCTCTCTCACTCCCCGATGACCTCTCTCGCTCTCTCACTCTCTCTCCCTCTCTCTCCCTGATGGCCTCTCTCTCTCTCTCTCTCTCCCCCCGATGACCCCTCTCTCTCTCTCTCCCCCTGATGACCTCTCTCTCTCTCTGTCTCTCTCCCCCCGATGACCCCTCTCTCTCTCCCCCCGATGACCCCTCTCTCTCTCTCTCTCTCCCCCCGATGACCCCTCTCCCTCTCTCTCTCCCCGATGACCTCTCTCTCGCTCTCTCTCTCCCTCTCTCCCTGATGGCCTCTCTCCCTCTCTCTCCCCCCGATGACCCCTCTCTCTCTCTCACTCCCCGATGACCCCTCTCTCTCTCTCTCTCTCTCCCCCGATGACACCTCTCTCTCTCTCTCTCTCTCTCTCTCTCTCCCCCCGATGACCCCTCTCTCTCTTTCTCTCTCCCCGATGACCCTCTCTCTCTCTCTCTCCCTCTCTCCCCGATGACCCTTCTCTCTCTCTCTCTCTCTCTCTCTCCCCGATGACCTCTCTCTCTCTCTCTCTCCCCCCGATGACCTCTCTCTCTCTCTCTCCCCCCGATGACTCCTCTCTCACTCTCTCGCTCTCTCTCTCTCCTTCTCTCCCCGATGACCCTTCTCTCTCTCTCTCTCTCTTTTCCCGATGGCCCCTCTCTCTTTCTTTCTCTCTCTCTCATTCCCCGATGACCCCTCTCTCACTCTCTCTCTCCTCGATGGCCTCTCTCTCTCTCTCTCTCTCTCTCACCCCGATGGCCTCTCGCTTTCTCTTTTTCTCATTCCCCGATGAATCTTTTCTCTCTCTCTCTCCCCGATGACCCGTCTCTCTCTCTCTCTCCCTCTCTCTCCCCCCAATGGCCTCTCTCTCTCTCTCTTTTTCTCTTTCTCTCTCTCCCCGATGAACTCTCTCTCTCTCTCTCTCTCCCCCCATGGCCTCTCTCTCTCTCTCTTTTTCTTTCTCTCACTCCCCGATGGCCTCTCTCTCTCTCCCTGATGACCTCTCTCTTTCTCTCTCTCGCTTTCTCTTTTTCTCACTCTCCGATGAACCCTCTCTCTCTCCCCGATGACCCCTCTCTCTCTTTCTCTTTCTCTCACTCCCCGATGAACCCGCTCTCTCTCTCTCTCCCCGATGGCCTCTCTCTCTCTCCCCAACGACCCCTCTCTCTCTCGTTCCCTCTCTCTCCCCCCAGTGGCCTCTCTCTCTCTCTTTCTCTTTCTCTCATTCCCCGATGAACCCTCTCTCTCTAATGCCGATGGCCTCTCTCTTTCTCTCTCTCGCTTTCTCTTTCTTTCACTCCCCGATGAACCCCCTCTCTCTCTCTCTCCCCGATGACCCCCTCTCTCTCTCTCACTCCCTGATGGCCTGCCTCTCCCTCCAAATCCCAATCGCTGACCTTCCTATGATATCTGTACAGAGACCACTACAGCACACAGTACAAGATGGCTCCTTAACAGAAACTGTCATCATGTGACTTTGCCACATGATCTTTTATTGTTAATGCATCAGTAGTATCATTACATCAGTAGTCTGCTAGTTGGAGCTCTATTACACTTCTTCCTCCTTATTGAAGAAGTAATCATAACAAAGTAATCATTATATATAACTTGCATGGTTATACACAACAAACGATATTAACTTATTTTTCTATATTTACAAATCAAACTTAACCACTGGTTTTCTGTTTTGAAGAGGATACCTTCATTCTTGAATAGAAATTTCTGATCTTGTTTTAGGACTTAGACTCATTGTAAGCTGAGCCTGAGGAGAGTTTTTCTCCAAGGGCAACCGATGATCTACATTCAGACTCGCTACAACATCAGACTGTTGGCTGCCTGACTCAGGCTCTGACTTAAATTCTGACTTTCTCTTGGACTTGTTTCTAGTACATCTGTTGTCGAATTTGTTATTGGTTCTCTATTTGTAACAAGACTATCTGACTCATCAGAAATAATCATTCCAACAGTCAACTCCCTCCATATCTGTAGGTAAAATATAATCAATGTGAACAAACCTAACCTTTCCGTGATCAAACATCTTGACCAAACATGCGCGAGTGCCACATATCTTCACTAGTCATCCTGGTAACCACTTTAACCATTTATGGTAATGGTTCTTCACTCTAACCTTCTGATTCAATTTCACACTTCTCTCTCTTACTCTACCTCTACCATGATTCACGGTCTGGATTGTTTCTCTTCTACTGACTATGATAAGTTTGGCTTTAACAACAAGAACCTGGTTTATGGCTGTTTTTTGAGAAACAACTTTGCTGATGTTCTACCAGTAGTGGTATGAAGAGTATTTTGATAAGATATCAGAAGATTTTCTAGTTTGTGGTCCAATGACAACTGACATTTCCTTTGATTTGGATCCAACATTTGTTTGATGAGGGCACGTTTTACAACTTGTATTGTACGCTCTGCTGCACCATTTGAAGCAGGGTGGTATGGTGGAACCTTGGTATGTTTCACACCATTTCTGCTCATGAACTGTGCAAATTCTTCTGAACAAAATTGCGGCCCAATATCAGACACAATTTCTTCTGGAAGAAAACAATCTTCACAAATTATCTAGTGTTTTACTTGTTGTTATTTTCCGCATCGGAAACACCTCTACCCACTTCGAATGACTATCTATCACGATGAACAATTGTCCTTCTAGCTCAACAATATCTACAGGTAACCTTTGCCATACCCTGGGAGGCCATTTCCATGGCTGTAATGGTACTGATGGTGGTTTCTTGCTTACCGATTGACACTGACTGATGATGTACTTTACGGGGCCAAAATTTGCCCCCTTCTTTAAGGTACATTACTGCCTCTAAGAGGTGGTAATGAGGCGGTAAGGCCTTCTCTGATTGGGGGCAGGCGGAATTGCCCCTGGGCCGGCGGCAGAAACAGGTTTCCGCCCTGTTGGGCATGCGTCGACCCCTTATATACCGGCGGCGACCCGTTTCCACCCCGCGAGGGAAATTACCCCGTGGGAGCAGAGCTGCCGCCGCTCGGTGTCCCCGACAACTTTTTCTGCCGGGAAGCTGCCAGTGGCTGGGCGCTGGGTCTGCCCTTAAAGGGGAGTGCGCTCTGCCGCGGCGGCCATTTTATTTTCATTGTCGGTCGACTCTGAAGTTGGCCCGACAATGGCGGCCACAGGTTCGGCCATGACGCGAACAGGCAGCCTGGCACCCCCCCCCCCTCCTTGGGTGCCGGACCACTGGGCCCGGCCGAAGCCCTCCCTGGTGGTCCAGTGGGAACCACTAATGTGGCTGCAACGCTCGCAGTGGCCTTCCCCTTTAACTGAAGGGGAGGGACGTTGCTACGCGCCGCATCGCGCTGACGACACCGCTCGCCTTCCAAGCCTCTCCCGACGCACTTCCGCCTTGCAGCCGCCCGAAATACCGCCCGGACAATTTGAAGAAGTTTTAGAGGGCAAAATCCCTCTCTTCTCCGCCCCATGGATTCGGGCAGAGAATAATCATTTAATTCGAATTATCCGCCCCGTTTGGGGCGGAGGGCAAGTTTATCCCGTATATCTTTATCTAAACCTGGCCACCATAAATAACTGCATGCAAAACTCTTGGTTAAGCACATTCCCAGGTGCTGGTCATGAAGATCTCCCAGCAATATGAACCTGAGCTTATTTGCGATAATGGCCCCAAAATTCAGTGCAGCCAGAAAGCTGGTGGTATTAAGGCTTTTTTTTCTCCGATTAGCGCCGCAAAGTTTGTGGCGGCCATTGGATCCAAATTCAGCTTTTTGACCACAAAAAGTGTTTGTGTTATTTTAGCCCCTCAAACCTGAAAGTTTGCCGTCTTAATTGGGGCGTTATTCCCACGGTACATTCACCCTCGGGGTGATGTGGCAGCTGCCATTGCAGCATGACGCGAGGTAACGAGCGAATCGGTGCTGCTTTGGAGAGGATGGCCGTGGCTCTGCAAGAGACGATGGAGCGTCTAAGTGCTGTCATATCTGGTGGCTTTCAGACTGTGGTTGCTTGTATGCAGTCTCAGCTGGATGCCCCCCCCCCCCCCCCCCCCCGGGGGGCTGGGCCCACCATGGGCCACGGGGGACCTTCCAGTGTGGGGCCACAGCACCGACCTGAGCTCCCTCAGATTGGTGGTGGTGGTATTGTGCCGACCCTGGTGAGTTATTCAGGCTCCTCAGGCCAGGATACGGATGATGCGCTCCCTCAGGATCGTAGCATTCCTGGCCCCAGACCTGTCACTCCGCCAGTGCCTCCACGCATGGCCTCGCCCGAGCCAAGCCAGACCGAACCTTCCCAGGAGGGTGTTGACCAGTCTCCAGCCAGCCCCTCCAGGCCCAAAGCTGCTCGAGGGCGTCCTGGAAGGATATCTGCAGCTTCCACACAGGGAACACAGCAGCCTTCACAGACCCATGAGGCAGCCACAGGGGAGATACTGAGATGAAGTCGCAGGTTAAGCACGCATAAGATCATCATAGGCAGTCCCTCGAAGTCGAGGATGACTTGCTTCCACTCCAAAAGTGAGTTCTCAGGTGGCTGAACAGTCCAATGCAGGACCTACAATCTCTGTCATAGGTGGGGCAGACAGTGGTTGAAGGAAAGGGTAGATGGGGAGCCTGGGTTGACGCACGCTCCTTCCGCTGCCTGCGCTTGGTTTCTGCATGCTCTCGGCGACGAGACTCGAGGTGCTCAGCGCCCTCCCGGATGCTCTTCCTCGACTTAGGGCGATCTTGGGCCAGGGACTCCCAGGTGTCGGTGGGGATGTTGCACTTTATCAAGGAGGCTTTGAGGGTGTCCTTGAAACGTTTCCTCTGTCCACATGGGGCTTGCTTGCCGGTGTCGAGGCTCCGAGAAGAGCACTTGTTTTGGGAGTTTCGTGTCAGGCATGCGGACGATGTGGCCCGCCCAACAGAGCAGATCGAGCGTGGTCAATGCTTCGATGCTGGGGATGTTGGCCTGAGAGAGAACACTGACATTGGTGAGCCTATCCTGCCAATGGATTTGCAGGATCTTGCGGAGGCAGCCCTGGTGGTACTACTCCAGTGTTTTGAGGTGTCTGCTGTATATGGTTCACGTCTCTGAGCCATATAGGAGGACAGGTATCACCACTGCTCTGTAGGCCATAAGCTTGGTGCCGGATTTGAGGTCCTTGTCTGCAAACACTCTTTCCCTCTCTTTCTCTGTCCCTCGCTCTCTCCCTCCCCGTGAATGCTGATTCTGTGTTGATCTCCTCTGGTACATTGAAGAGGCTCCTGGACTTGTTGCTGAGCAATGCGAAGCTGGCTCTGGGGTCTCGCCCGGATGATCACCCCCAGATGATCTCTTACTGGACTTCTCTGCTGCGGACTCAGCTGCTGTTGTCGAGCTAAACCGGCTCCGAGATCTCTGCCACTCTGCCCCAGCCGTAAAAGCTGGCAGGGGCACCGTCAGCTAAAGCGCCGGCTTCTTAACCGTGAAAATGGGTCCGGGGACGGAGCGGCAGTGGTGTGCACTTTTACTGCCACAAGCCCCACACCGCCACAAAAGTCAGTCGATCGTGGCAGTGGCCCACACTGTTGCAAGACCTCCCCCGGGCCTAATCTATGTTGGGGCGTCCATTTGAGCCCAAAGCAGCGGCCATTCGATTTTGATGAATGGACGTCGCAAACGACAGTAACGGTCCTTCCCGGGACCATGAATTTCGGGGCCCACACTCTTGCTCCCCACATGATACAATCTTTATCCACTGACAACTCATTCCTACGAATGAAGTAGGGATGAATATCTTCATCTGCTATCTGGTTTGGCCAGCCATTTGTGATGTAATCATACACCTTTGATATCACTGGGTCACGTTTGGTTGCTCTACCAATCTCTTCAGCTGTGACTGGCAGTTTATCAATGTATGAGAAATAGAGCACATCTCCCCTATCGGGTGTAACTTGTGATGGGGAAGGCAATCTAGACATTGCATCAGCATTACTGTGATCAGCTGATCGTCTGTATTCAAATATGTATATGCTGACAAATATCAAAGGCCATCTCTGCAGCTAATGTTGGAACTGGGGACTTTAGATGGAGGATTGCTGTCAGGGTCTTATGGATTGTAACAATGGTAAATTTACGACCATACAAGTATTTGTGGAACTTTTTGACCCCAAAAATCAATGCCAAAGCTTCCCTTTTGATCTGTGCATAATTCCGCTCACTGACACTGAGAGTGCGTGAAGCTAAAGCAATTGGTCTCTCCGCCCCACTTACTAGTACATGAGAAACCACTGCTCCAACTCCGTACGGAGAGACGTCACATGCTAGCTTGATCTACGTAGATACATCATAGTGAACTAACGTGGTGCTCTCTACCAATTGGTTTTTACACACTTTGAATGCTGTGTCTCATTCTTCTGACCATTTCCAATCGAGCTGTTTTTTCAATAGTTCATTCAATGGTTATAATACAGTAGCCAAATTTGGTAGGAACTTCCGATAATAGTTCAAAAGTCCCAAAAATGATCGAAGTTCAGTGACATTCTTGGGAGTGGGTGCATTTCTGATTGCATCCAGCTTTCCCTTGGTTGGCTGTAAACTATCTTTGTCTACTCTGTACCCTAAGTACTCCACTGAGTTTTGAAATAACTCACACTTGCGAGCAGTCACTTGGTGCTGAAATGAGTATGTCATCTAAATAACATACTACCCCTTCAATACCTTGCAAAATCTGGTTCATCACCCCTTGGAACATGGCAGGGGCAGAAGACACTCCAAATGGTAGCCTATTAAATTGATATAGGCCTAGATGAGTATTTATAGTCAAGCATGACTTGGACTCCTCATCGAGCTCAAGTTGTAAGTAGGCATTTGTAAGATCTTTGAGAAGATCTGGCCACCTGTCAGCGTTGTGAACAAATCTTCCACATTTGGCAATGTATTGTGTAGGTTACCCTCAAGACTTGGTTTATGGTTACTTTATAATCACCATGCAACCTTACCTTACCATTTGACTTATGTACAACAATAATGGGTGTAACCTAATTACTTAGATCTACCTTAGAGACAATGTTCTCAGTTTCTAGTCTTTTGAGTTCTGCTCAACGTTCTCCTTGAGTGCATATGGTACGGGATGTGACTTGCAGTAAACTGATCTTGGATCAGACTGCCTGTTTTGCAGAACACCTTCGGATTCTGCTTGATGACATCTTTCGATGCAAATTTCGTTTCCACACGAAAAATCTCATTCCAATCCAGCTTCAGTGATCCCAACCTATCAAGGCAGGCTTGTTTCCTGCTACTACTGTGAGAGGTAAGCTCTGAAATTGATCCTTGCATGGTGATACTTCCTACAACAGGGATTTGCTCTCCCGAGTAGCCTCGCAGTTCTATCTTCGATTTCTCCAGTCGAAAATCACGCAACTTGTCGAGATATAACGATTCTAGTACTACGCTCACAGACGCACCAGTGTCAATTTCCATGGTATCCTGGTTCCTGCAACATCTATTTGGATGATGATACTTCGCGAATCGCTGTTAGATACCTTTGTACTCCTGATGACGTGTATCTCCGGAGCTTCCTCATCCTGTTGTTTCTATTCCATGCTATTTAGTGTCTGGTGACTTCTACTGATAGCATTGAAAATTGGTTTACTCTTCAGTTGGCATGCCTTCGCAAGATGCCCAGTTTTCTTGCAGAAGAAACACTCTGCTTTCACATATGGACAGCTTTGAGCGATGTGTTGTCTCAGGCACTGACAGCACAACTTCAATTTAATGGTACGTTGGCCAGCTGCTGAGGCCTTGGGGCCTAACTGCCTTTTAATTTTTATCTGCAGGCGATTCACCTTGGTTGCCAAATGACTGGAAGTGGCGCAAAATTTTTGGCGAGTATTGGTCGGCCATATCCGTCGACATAGCTGTCTGACAAGCTAAATCAAAAGTCAAGTTAGGGGTTGTCAACAACTTCCTTCTGATTGTTTCGTTTTTCATCCCACAAACAAAGCGGTCACACAAAGCTTGGTCCTGAAAGTTTCTGAAATGACAGTGAATGGATTAAAGCTACAATGTACTCACTGATACCCTCGTCAATTGATTTTGTGTTCTAAAACGATAACTTTCAGCAATTTCCAGGGGCTCAGAACTGTAGTGCTGAATCTCTGTCAGTGGTGTATCCTTTGACGTGACAGGGCCAAGCAAATTTTTCAAGATTTCATACACCTCGGGGCCTGCTTCAGTCAAGAAAATAGCCTGTTTCCTTTCTAAAATCGCCCGGTTACAGTTTTCATCGGGGAATTTGTTGATACTATTTGCAGTGAAAA
Source organism: Pristiophorus japonicus (assembly GCF_044704955.1). NCBI lineage: Eukaryota > Metazoa > Chordata > Chondrichthyes > Pristiophoridae > Pristiophorus > Pristiophorus japonicus. The sequence goes on along the minus strand of NC_091983.1, from coordinate 217,742,287 downwards.
ACATTTATAGCCGCTCCACATATGCTCCGAAAGTCTCTCAGTCATGATGGAACTCACACAAGCGCCCTATTATTTCCATAATGGACTCTGGCAGTGTCTACAGTTCAGCCAAGTGTGCTTGAAATTTACCTTGGATTTTTTTTTAGCTGTTCTGCAAAACAAAGAACCTCTCAAAGTATCTCTGTCGATTGGCTGGATTATCCACCAACAAAAATTTCAGCTAGGGAATCCAAATATCCTATTCTCGTCACCACCTGTGATATCTTTACAGAGACCACTAACATAGCACACGCTACAAGATGGCTCCTTAACAGAAACTGTCATCATGTGACTTTGCCACATGACCTTTTATTGCTATTACATCAGTAGCTGCATTACACCAGTAGTCCACTAGGTGGAGCTCTATTACACTTCCCTATCCTGATAGCTGGGGACTGCCCCCAAGTGACCCTGACAGCAGCCTCCTGTCGCTGGGGTTCCCACCCGGCCAGGTTGTCTACTTTGTCGGACGGGATATGAAACAAAAACAGAGAAAGATGTCCAGCCGTTAAGTTTGTCTGGACCTCTGTGTCCCAGGCCTTGACGAGGTCCTCGGGCGTTTTCGTCATCCCCCGCACCCATCCGTCTTCCCATAAATATCAGGCCCATAAACCTTTCATTCACCCGTTCTCCCGCCTCACGACCTGCAACCTTCTACAGTCATCATCCAGTGTTCTCCTGGCCAGCCTCCCATCTCCCATCCTCCAGAAACTTGTGCTCATCTAAAATTCTGCCTGTGTCCTAACTCGCAACAAGACCACTCGCCCATCACCCTTGTCCAACCTACGCTGGCACTCGGTCCAACAACGCCTCGATTTTAAAATGCTCATTCTCATGCTCAAATCCCTCCATGTCCACACCCCTCCCTATCCTGAACTTCCTCAATCCCTACAACGTCCCTAGATATCTGCACTCCTCCAATTCTGGTCTCTTGAGCATCCCTGATTTTAATCGCTCCACTATTGGCGGCCGTGCCTTCAGCTGTCAAGGGCCTAAGCTCTGGAATTCCTTCCCTAAACCTCCCCGCCTCGCTACCTCTCTGTCCTCCTTTAAGACGTTCCTTAAAACCTACTTCTTTGACCAAGCTTCTAGCCAGCTGTTCTAATACCTCCTTCTGTGGCTTGGTGTCAAATTGTGTTTAATAACGCTCCTGGGGTGTTTACTATGTTAAAGGCGCTATATAAATACAAGTTGTTGTTGTAGAAGTTTCCAGTCTACACGTGGCTGTGTCCCACAGTGAGCCTTGGCTCCTCACACCATCTGCTCAGCGTTAGGGACTGACCTGCCGCCTAGTGCTGTGATACTGACATTACAACATCGACTCGACTTTAAAAAGTACTTCATTGACTGTAAAGCGACTTGCGACGTCCTGTGGTCGTGAAAGGCGCCGCATAAATGCAAGTCCGCCACAGTCACGATGGGCCGAATGGCCTCCTTCTGTGCTGTATCATTCTATGATAGGTTCTTTCTTTACACAGCAGTGCAGGGAGTTGCCGATTTAACACAGACTCAAAGGATTTGGGTTGGAGTGGTGAGAGCATTATTGTTAAATGGTTGTACAGCCCCTGTTGGGAACAGGAGTTTCTCAGTGTATTGCTGGTCTGTGCAGGCAGGAAGGCTGTGGATTGGGTCCCCAGTCTGTGCCGAGTTAGCTGATCACAGTCAGGGTAGCGATTGAGGCACAGTAACTGCCCTCAACTGGTCCCCGGGTCAATGAGCCAGGATTCCCACTCCCGATCTTTACCCAATGACTCCTGCTGGAATGTGAGCGCCTTGTGGGTGTCGTGTGAGGGCGGGGTCCTGAGCACTTGTCAAGATGCTTTTGTAGCTGAATAGCCTGCAGACGCTGACTGACTGATAACACTTCAAAAGTATCTCAATGGTTGTCATGTGATAGGCTCTTTATAAATACAACTCACTCCTTCCTTCCTTCCTTCCTTCTATTGTGTTCCTAACACAGATGGGGCTGCACACAGGGAGGTTAAAATAACAGTGACCTCAGTCTTTATTAAGACACTCCAGAGTGAGGAACAGGCCTTAGGGGCCGGCTTATATACACTGCTCCCAAGGGATGCTGGGATCCCTTGGGACTTTAGGGGATGAGCTCCCTGGTGGCGGAACATGGGAGTGCATGCTTTGCAGATACACAACATCACTTCCCCTCCCAAAGTCAAAGTGAAAACTATTTACAAGGTGAGGCGGTCGGGAGCCTTTCTTTCCCTGGTGGACCGCCTCGGTACAAATGTCTGTTCTGGTGTGTTGGCTGTGCCCTCGCTGGGCTGGCGTGTTGGCCCTGCAGAGCTGCTGGGTGAGCCTGGCCTTGCTGGGCTGTTGGGCGTGATGGGTTCGATTTCCTGGTCCGGGGTAGTGTCATTGATCGTTTGGGTGTGTGTTGTGGGCTCGAAAAAGGTGGTGTCTGCTGTGGGTTGTTCAGGGCAGTCTGTGAACCGCAGCCTCATTTGGTCCAGGTGCTTTCTGCAAATTTGTCCATTGTCTAGTTTAATGACAAACACCCTACTCCCTTCTTTAGCTATCACCATGCCCGCGATCCACTTGGGACCATGTCCATAGTTTAGCACATATACAGGGTCATTCAGATCAATTTCCCATGACACAGTGGTGCGACCATCGTTTACATTTTGTTGCTGCCGCCTGCTCTCTACCTGATCATACAGGTTGGGGTGAACCAGCGAGAGTCTGGTTTTAAGTGTCCTTTTCATGAGTAGCTCAGCCGGGGGCACCCCTGTGAGCGACTGGGGTCTCGTACGGTAGCTGAGCAGTACTCGGGACAGGCGGGTTTGGAGTGAGCTTTCTGTGACTCGTTTAAGGCTCTGTTTTATGGTTTGTACTGCCCGCTCTGCCTGCCCATTGGAGGCTGGTTTAAACAGGGCCGAGGTGACATGTTTGACCCCATTGCGGGTCATGAGTTCTTTAAATTCGGCACTGATGAAACATGGCCCGTTGTCACTGACCAGTATGTCAGGTAGGCCGTGGGTGACAAACATGGCCCTCAGGCTTTCAATGGTGGCAGTGTTGGTGCTTCCCGACATTATTTCACATTCAATCCATTTTGAAAATACATCCACCACCACCACCAGGAACATTTTACCGAGAAACGGGCCCGCATCGTCGACATGGATCCTCGACCATGGTCTGGAGGGCCAGGACCACAAACTTAGTGGTGCCTCTCTGGGCGTGTTGCTCAGCTGAGCACATACGCTGCATTGCCGTACACAGGACTCTAAGTCAGAGTCGATACCGGGCCACCACACGTGGGATCTGGCTATCGCTTTCATCATTACTATACCCGGGTGTGGGCTGTGGAGATCCGAGATGAACGTCTCCCTGCCCTTTTTTGGTAGCACTACGCGGTTACCCCACAACAGTCAGTCTGCCTCAATGGACAGCTCATCCTTTCGCAGCTGGAACGGCTTGATTGGCTCTTGCATTTCAACGGGGATGCTGGCCCAGCTCCCATGCAGTACACAGTTTTTTTACTAGGGACAGCAGAGGATCTTGGCTGGTCCAAGTCCTAATCTGGCGGGCTGTGACAGGTGATCTATCATTTTCAAACGTTTCCATGACCATCAACAACTCTGCGGGCTGCACCACCATCAACAAGTCTGCAGGCTGCGCCATTTCCACCCCCGTGTAGGCAATGGTAGCCGACTGAGAGCATCCGCACAGTTCTCAGTGCCTGGCCTGTGGCGGATGGTATAGTTATACGGTGATAGCGCGGGTGCCCACCTTTGCATGCTGGCTAAGGTATTTATCCCCTTGTTTTCAGTGAACAGGGATATGAGGAGTTTGTGATCGGTTTCCAGCTCAAATTTGAGGCCAAACAGGTACTGATGCATTTTCTTTAACCCGAACATACACGCTAATGCCTCTTTCTCAATCATGCTGTAGGCCCTCTCGGCCTTAGACAAGCTCCTGGAAGCATAGGCGACAGGCTGCAACTTCCCCGCAACGTTAGCTTGTTGTAATACACACCCGACTCTGTATGACGATGCGTCACATGCTAGCACAAGTCTTTTACACGGGTTATACAATACAAGCAGCTTGTTGGAGCATAAAATGTTTCTGGCTTTCTCAAAAGCAATTACTTCATTTTTTCCCCCCATACCCAGTTCTCACCTTTGCGCAATAACACAGGTAGGGGCTCTAAAAGGGTGCTTAATCCTGGTAGGAAGTTACCAAAATAGTTGAGGAGTCCCAGGAATGACCGCAGCTCCGTGACGTTCTGTGGCCTGGGTGCATTACTGATAGCCTCTGTCTAGGCGTCTGTGGGCCGAATGCTATCTGCCGCGATCTTTCTCCCCAAAAACTCCACTTCTGTTGCCATGAAGACGCATTTCGACCTCTTCAGCCGCACCCCTACGCGATCCAGTCGCTGGAGGACCTCCTCCAGGTTTTGTAGGTGCTCGGCGGTGTCCCGACCCGTGACCAATATGTCGTCCTGAAAGACCACCGTGTGTGGTACCGACTTGAGTAGTCTCTCCATGTTTCTCTGGAAGATCACTGCAGCTGACCGAATTCCAAACGGGCATCTGTTGTAGATGAACAGTCCCTTGTGCGTGTTGATGCAGGTGAGGCCCTTCGAAGACTCCTCCAGCTCCTGCGTTATGTAGGCCGAAGCCAGGTCGAGCTTGGTGAATGTCTTGCCTCCTGCCAACGTCGCAAATAGGTCGTCTGCCTTAGGTAGCGGGTATTGGTCCTGTAGCGAGAAACGATTAATAGTTACTTTATAATCGCCGCAAATCCTGACCCTGCCATCACTTTTGAGTACTGGAACAATCGGGCTGGCCCACTCGCTGAATTCCACTGGGGAGATGATACCCTCGAGTTGCAGCCTGTCCAGCTCGATTTCCACTCTCTCCCTCATCATGTGAGGTACCGCTCACGCCTTGTGGTGGATGGGTTGTGCCTCTGGGACCAAGTGGATCCGCACCTTCGCCCCGGAAAAGTTTCCAATGCCTGGCTCAAAAAGGGAAGGAAATTTGTTTAGAACCTGGGTACATGAGGCCTCATCGACATGTGATAGCGCTCGGATGTCATCCCAGTTCCAGCGGATTTTGCCCAGCCAGCTCCTTCCAAGTAGTGTGGGGCCATCGCCCGGGACAATCCAGAGTGGCAGTTTGTGGACCGTGCCCTCGTAGGTGACCTTGACCATGGTGCTGCCCAGGACAGTGATAAGCTCTTTGGTGTATGTTCTCAGTTTCGTGTGGATGGGGCTCAGGGCTGGTCTGAATGCCTTGTTGCACCACAGTCTCTCAAACATCTTTTTACTCATGATGGATTGGCTAGTGCCAGTGTCCAGTTCCATGACTACGGGTAAGCCATTCAGTTTTACGTTTAGCATTATAGGTGGACATTTCGTTGAAAATGTGTGCACCCCGTGTACTTCAGCATCTGCCTCCTCTCTCTGAGGCTCGAAATTGCTATGATCCACCATGGACCGATCTTCCTCTGCCACATGGTGGTTAGCAGGTTTTGCAGAGCTTGAAGCTCATTTGCAAGCTCATTGGAGGTGCCTCCATTATTCCACAGCTCTTGCAAACATACCCTTTGAAGTGGCATGAATAGGCTGAATGGAAGCCTTCACAACGCCAACAAGGTGTGAATTGCCTTGCATTCATCCTTTGTTGGGGACTCTGAGTCATCTGGGTCACCTGAGGCCTGCTGGCAGTTGCAGACTCTTGGGTTCTGCCCTGTACATTTCTGCTTGCAAACACAGTTCCAGTTAATTTATGAACATTGCTAGCACTTGTGTGCTGAGAGATTTGTTTGATGTTATCACTGCTGGACATAAACGCCTGTGCTATCGCAATGGCCTTACTGAGCGTCGGTGTCTCTACAGTCAAAAGTTTTCATAGGATGGTTTTGTGGCCAATGCCCAGTACAAAAAAGTCTCTGAGCATTTGCTCCAGGTAGCCATCAAACTCACATTGTCCTGCAAGTCGCCTTAGCTCGGCGACGTAGCTCGCCACTTCCTGACCTTCAGATCACTGGCACGTGTAGAACCGATACCTCGCTATCAGCACGCTCTCCCTCGGGTAAGATGCTCCTGAACCAGTGTACACAGCTCCTCATATGACTTATCTGTGGGTTTCACTGAAGCCAGAAGATTCTTCATGAGGCTGTAGGTCGGTGCCCCGCAGACCATGAGGAGGACCGCTCATCTTTTTGCAGCGCTTCCTTCTCCGTCCAGCTCGTTGGCTACAAAGTACTGGTCTAGCCGTTCGACATAGGCTTCCCAGTCCTCACCCTCCGAGAACTTCGCCAGGATGCCCACAGTTTGCTGCATCTTTGCGTTGGATTCGTATTCTCGTCGCCAGTTATTGTGTTCCTAACACAGATGAGGCGGCACACAGGGAGGTTAAAGTAACAGTGACCTCAGTCTTCCTTCCTTCCTTCCTTCCTTCCTTCCTTCCTTCCTTCCTTCCTTCCTTCCTTCCTTCCTTCCTTCCTTCCTTCCTCCCTCCCTCCCTCCCTCCCTCCCTCCCTACCTTCCTTCCTTCCTTCCTTCCTTCCTCCCTCCCTCCCTCCCTCCCTCCCTCCCTTCCTTCCCTTCCTTCCCCAATTTAATCCCCCCCACCCGCCCCCCCGCCACTCCCTCTGACGATTGGTAATCAAGCAAAATTGCAGACTATTCATCCACCCTCACAGATGCACTGTCCAGCCCAGCATTCCCCTTGGACCTGCAGTCCTTGGACCTGGCACTGAATGACTGTTGAGTTGTGCCCATGGGGCTAGATTTTCGAGGGGTTTGCGACCAGTTTAGCGCCTGGGCGGGGCGCAAAAACACTTTTTTTTGGCACGAATCGAGGCGCACAACATTTGGCACCCGGGTGGAACTTTTGGCAGTGGTTTCACGGCAGTGCTAAAACGTAGCGCCCACTCAATGTTGTCACCGTTTGGATGACTCCAAGCGGCATGCAACGCTGCACTAGCACCCCGGCGGAACTTTCAAGCAGCCGATTTAGCGTCCGCCCAGGAACTCGCCGGCAAAACACATTCGCACCTGACGCTAACGGCGCCATCTCGAAAACGGAGCAGAAGTTGAGTGCAGAAAAGGATTGGCAGAAGAAGCCTATGTTTTTCATAGTGAAGTTTTATGTGAGCTTATAGTTCGTTTTAAAGGACATTTTAGGACATTTTGAAAGATGGGAGCTATACTATGTCAGCCATTATTCTTGGCTGCTATATTTATACAGCATCTAGCTGCAAGAAGGCTTATTGATGATCATTTTGAACGTAATTGAAGACTTTGCAGATGTATAGGGAGGAGGCCTTACCCCCAACGAGTTTACAGGGAACAGCGCTCCGACCTGCAGCTCTCTGAGGCACAGTGCGTTAGAAGGCTGCGCTTCTGAAAAGAAGTGCTGACCGAGCTATGTCAGCTCACAAAGGCAGGCCTACAACCTACCAGCAGCAACAGGACTGCACTGCCGGTCGAGGTGAAGGTGACTGCGGCACTTGCCTTCTATGCCAGCAGCTCCTTTGAGATATCAACAGGGGACATTCTCTGGTTGGCAACCAGTAACTGGTGGGGTGCCGCAGGGATCAGTGCTGGGACCCCAACTATTTACAATCTATATTAATGACTTGGAAGAAGGGACTGAGTGTAACGTAGCCAAGTTTGCTGATGATACAAAGATGGGAGGAAAAGCAATGTGTGAGGAGGACACAAAAAATCTGCAAAAGGACATAGACAGGCTAAGTGAGTGGGCAAAAATTTGGCAGATGGAGTACAATGTTGGAAATGTGAGGTCATGCACGTTGTCAGAAAAAAATCAAAGAGCAAGTTATTATTTAAATGGAGAAAGATTGCAAAGTGCTGCAGTACAGCGGGACCTGGGGGTACTTGTACATGAAACACAAAAGGATAGTATGCAGGTACAGCAAGTGATCAGGAAGGCCAATGGTATCTTGGCCTTTATTGCAAAGAGGATAGAGTATAAAAGCAGGGAAGTCTTGCTACAGCTATATAAAGTATTGATGAGGCCACACCTGGAATACTGCGTGCAGGTTTGGTTTTCATATTTACGAAAGGATATACTTGCTTTGAAGGCAGTTCAGAGAAGGTTCACGAGGTTGATTCCGGGGATGAGGGGGCTGACTTATGAGGAAAGGTTGAGTAGGTTGGGCCTCCACTCATTGGAATTTAGAAGAATGAGAGGTGATCTTATCGAAACATATAAGATTATAAGGGGGCTTGACAAGGTGGATGCAGAGAGGATGTTTCCACTGATGAGGGAGGCTAGAACTGGAGTGCATGATCTTAGAATAAGGGGCTGCCCATTTAAAACTGAGATGAGGAGAAATTTCTTCTCTCAGAACCAGGGGTCACAGTCTGAGGATAAGGGGTAAGCCATTTAGGACCGAGATGAGGAGAAACTTCTTCACCCAGAGAGTGGTGAACCTGTGGAATTCTCTACCACAGAAAGTAGTTGAGGCCAATTCACTAAATATATTCAAAAGGGAGTTAGATGAAGTCCTTACTACTCGGGGGATCAAGGGTTATGGCGAGAAAGCAGGAAGGGGGTACTGAAGTTTCATGTTCAGCCATGAACTCATTGAATGGCGGTGCAGGCTAGAAGGGCTGAATGGCCTGCTCCTGCACCTATTTTCTATGTTTCTATGTTTCTAAATCTATGGAATTCGCTGCCTCAGAGAGCTGTGGAAGCTGGGACATTGAATAAATTTAAGACAGAAATGGAGTTTCTTAAATGCTAAGGAGATAAGGGGTTATGGGGAGCAGACAGGGAAGTGGAGCTGAGTCCATGATCAGATCAGCCATGATCTTATTAAATGGTGGAGCAGGCTCGAGGGGCCGTATGGCCTACTCCTGTTCCTATTTCTTATGTTCTTATGTTCTTATGACATATGCTCCACCTCGCAGCACGCTACACATTTACACATTGCAGCATTCGCCAGCTGACTACTGCACTGTACGTACGCAGGATGGACTTCATAAACTTCCCAATGACCAACGAGGCCCAGAATGAAAGGGCTGTAGGTTTTTGACGATTTGCTGGCTTCCCCAAGGTTCAAGGTTCCCCATTGACTGTACGCACATCAGTCTGCGAGCACCTTTACACAATCCAGAGGTTTACCGAAACTGAAAGGGATTCCACTCCATGAACGTACAGATCGTCTGCGACCATACTCAGCGCATCACGGCAGTCAATGCCCATTATCCAGGGAGCATCCATGTTGCTTTCATCTTGTATGAGAGCACTGTTTTAGGCATGTTCCACTGTCAATCGCAAGGCCAGAGCTGGATTCTGGGGGACAAAGGTTACGGTCTCGCCACCTGGCTCATGAACCCCTCCGGAACCCTCAGACAGAAGCCGAGCGTCGCTATAATGAGAGCCAGGCAGCCACATGCAACATCATCGAACAGACAATTGGAGTGCTCAAGCAGCGCTTCCAATGCCTGGATCGATCTACAATACTCCCCTCAGCAGGTCACTGAGTTCATTGTGGTGTGCTGCATGCTACACAAGTTTGCCATCATGAGGGGACAGGATTTGCCAATGGGGATTGAAGGAGCACCGCGAGAGAGAGGGGCTGGGGAGGGGGGGCGGGGTGGTGCAGGGGTGGGGTGGAGGAGGAGGATGAGGAAGAGAAGCCTGGTGAGGAACCCATGTTGCCACCACCACCACCACAGGGGAGGCCTCGTGGAGCTTTCCCCGCTGCAAAAGCCTTATGCCAGCAGCTCATAATTCAACGCTTTGCTTGAAGAGTGAATTGACTAGAATAGACTGGCGAATGATACTTAAAGGGTTGACGGTGGATAGGCAATGGCAAACATTTAAAGATCACATGGATGAACTACAACAATTGTACATCCCTGTCTGGAGTAAAAATAAAACGGGGAAGGTGGCTCAACCGTGGCTAACAAGGGAAATTAAGGATAATGTTAAATCCAAGGAAGAGGCATATAAATTGGTCAGAAAAAGCAGCAAACATGAAGACTGGGAGAAATTTATAATACAGCAGAGGAGGACAAAGGATTTAATTAGGAGGGGGGAAATAGAGTATGAGAGGAAGCTTGCTGGGAACATAAAAACTGATTGCAAAATCTTCTTTAGATATGTGAAGGGAAAAAGATTAGTGAAGACAAACGTAGGTCCCTTGCAGTCAGATTCAGGTGAATTTATAATGGGGGAAAAAGAAATGGCAGACCAGTTAAACAAATACTTTGTTTCTGTCTTCACGAAGGAAGACACAAATAACCTTCCGGAAATACTAGGGGACTGAGGGTCTAGTGAAAAGGAGGAACTGAAGGAAATCCTGATTAGGCAGAAAATTGTGTTAGGGAAATTGATGGGATTGAAGGCTGATAAATCCCTGGGACCTGATAGTCTGCATCCCAGAGTACTTAAGGAAGTGGCCCTAGAAATAGTGGATGCATTGGTGATCATTTTCCAACAGTCTATCGACTCTGGATCAGTTCCTATGGACTGGAGTGTAGCTAATGTAACACCACTTTTTAAGAAAGGAGGGAGAGAGAAAACGGGTAATTATAGACCGGTTAGCCTGACATCAGTAGTGGGGAAAATGTTGGAATCAATTATTAAAGATGAAATAGCAGCGCATTTGGAAAGCAGTGACAGGATTGGTCCAAGTCAGCATGGATTTATGAAAGGGAAATCATGCTTGACAAATTTTCTGGAATTTTTTGAGGATGTAACTAATAGAGTGGACAAGGGAGAACCAGTGGATGTGGTGTATTTGGACTTTCAAAAGGCTTTTGACAAGGTCCCACTCAAGAGATTGGTGTGAAAAATTAAATCACATGATATTGGGGGTAATGTACTGACGTGGAGAGAGAACTGGTTGGCAGACAGGAAGCAGAGAGTTGGGATAAACAGGTCCTTTTCAGAATGGCAAGCAGTGATTAGTGGGGTGCTGCAGGGCTCAGTGCTGGGACCCCAGCTATTTACAATATACATTCATGATTTAGATGAAGAAATTGAGTGTAATATCTCCAAGTTTGCAGATGACACTAAACTGGGTGGCGGTGTGAGCTGTGAGGAGGATGCTAAGAGGCTGCAGGGTGACTCGGACAGATTAGGTGAGTGGCAAACATATGGCAGATGCAGTATAATGTGGATAAATGTGAGGTTATCCACTTTGGTGGCAAAAACACGAAAGCAGAATATTATCTGAATGGCGGCAGATTAGGAAAATGGGAGGTGCAACGAGACCTGGTTGTCACGGTACATCAGTCATTGAAAGTTGGCATGCAGGTACAGCAGGCGGTGAAGAAGGCAAATGGTATGTTGGCCTTCATAGCTAGGCGATTTGAGTATAGGAGCAGGGAGATCTTACTGCAGTTGTACAGGGCCTTAGTGAGGCCTCACCTGGAATATTGTGTTCAGTTTTGATCTCCTAATCTGAGGAAGGACGTTCTTGCTATTGAGGGAGTGCAGCGAAGGTTCACCAGACTGATTCCCGGGATGGAAGGACTGACATATGAGGAGAAACTGGATCGACTGGGCCTGTATTCACTGGAGTTTAGATGGATGAGAGGGGATCTCATAGTAACATATAAAATTCTGACGGGACTGGACAGGTTAGATGCAGGAAGAATGTTCCCGATATTGGGGAAGTCCAGAACCAGGGGACTTCGTCTAAGGATAAGGGGTAAGCCATTTAGGACTGAGATGAGGAGAAACTTCTTCACTCAGAGAGTTGTTAACCTGTGAAGTTCCCTGCCGCAGAGAGTTGTTGATGCCAGTTCATTGGATATATTCAAGAGGGAGTTAGATATGGCCCTTACGGCTAAAGGGATCAAGGGTTATGGAGAGAAAGCAGGAAAGGGGTACTGAGGTGAATGATCAGCCATGATCTTATTGAATGGTGGTGCAGGTTCGAAGGGCCGAATGGCCTACTCCTGCACCTATTTTCTATGTTTCTATGAACGGCACATTTGACCGTTGCCTGGCCACTCTATCCCACCATGTTGACTATTCCCCCTCGTATTCTGCAAATGAGACACTACACAGGAATGGTTAAGGTGAACAAAAGAATTTATTAAGCATTGTAAATTTTGTGAACTTTGTAAACGTAATTGTGAAGCTGTAATAAAATGTATTAAACATTGTGAACCTTTATAACTTTCTAAACAGAATCGGGAAACTTTGAAAACTTTAATATAATAACAACAACAACAACAAAACAACAACCCCCTTCCCCACTGTCTTTTACCCCGCTTACCCTTACCCTTCCCCCTTTACCCGTAGCCCCCTCCCTCGCCTGTTGCCCCTACCCAAAGTGGCACCAAGAGTTCGTGCAGCAAGGCGTCCAGAGTGCTGCTGAATTAGGGGGAGAGACATTGGAGACGCCGTCTGGGACGCATGGAAGGCCCAGCTTCTAAATGGCGAGCCTCGTGATCGGCGTCGCCAGTCGCAGGTGGTGTGGGGTTGGTGTCTGGGTATCACACTGGGGACTCCAGTGTGAATGGTGGAGGCCACCAGCCTCGCGTGGGCATTGATGGCTTCGCAGGTTTCGTGGCTTGCACCGACAATCTGCGACCCGACCCTACCTTCTCGATACTCGTGGGAATCTTCCCCAGGACATCAAGGAGCTGACTGGTGAGCGGGATGCTTTCCCTGGACAGTGCCACCATGTCCGAGTCAGCATCTGCCTGTCTGTCAGCAGACCGACTTTGCAGACTCGCCCTCCGGAGAGATGACCTATGGGATTCGACCCCAGAACTGCATTGCTGCATGCCACAATCCCAGGAGCCTCAGAGGTCTCAAAGCCCGGGAACGTACGATCATCCTCGGATGACGTGTTTGAAAGTGGCCAAAGAGGTGTCGAATGCATCTGCCCCTCCCCCTCCCCTGCGCTCCCCCTCACCCCGCCCCTGGGCTAGGCTGATCGGTGAACTCCTCTTCCTCCTCCCCCACATGATGGCCTGACATGGACGGTGGATGTGAGGGATGCGGTGCCTGTGTCTGGTCATCTGGAAGGAGAAAGCAACAGATGGGAGTGGTTAGCAGCAGGGGAGAGGGCAGGGTGACATCAGGAAGGTCACATAGCACAGGCTCATTTGAAGAACTGCCGCTACTGCATTATATGTCGTTCACAGACATGGAAGGACATTGCCTCAACCCTAGTCCACAGGTATTGCATCACATTGCCCCAATCCTAGACCACAGTCACTGCATCACATTGCCCCAACCCTAGTCCACACATACTGCATCACATTGCTCCAACCCTAGTCCACAGACACTGCATCACATTGCCCCAAGCCTAGTCCACACACACTGTATCACACTGCCCCAACCCTAGTCCACAGTCACTGCATCACATTGCCCCAACCCTAGTCCACAGTCACTGCATCACATTGCCCCAACCCTAGTCCACACACACTGCATCACATTGCCCCAAGCCTAGTCCACAGTCACTGCATCACATTGCCCCAACCCTAGTCCACAGTCACTGCATCACATTGCCCCAACCCTAGTCCACACACACTGCATCACATTGCCCCAAGCCTAGTCCACAGTCACTGCATCACATTGCTCCAACCCTAGTCCACACACACTGCATCACATTGCCCCAACCCTAGTCCACACACACTGTATCACATTGCCCCAACCCTAGTCCACAGTCACTGCATCACATTGCCCCAACCCTAGTCCACACATACTGCATCACATTGCCCCAACCCTAGTCCACACATACTGCATCACATTGCCCCAACCCTAGTCCACACACACTGTATCACATTGCCCCAACCCGAGTCCACAGTCACTGCATCACATTGCCCCAACCCTAGTCCACAGACACTACATCACATTGCCCCAACCCTAGTCCACACACACTGTATCACATTGGCCCAACCCTAGTCCACAGTCACTGTATCACATTGCCCCAACCCTAGTCCACAGACACTACATCACATTGCCCCAACCCTAGTCCACACACACTACATCACATTGCCCCAACCCTAGTCCACACACACTACATCACATTGCCCCAACCCTAGTCCACACACACTACATCATATTGCCCCAACCCTAGTCCACACACACTGTATCACATTGCCCCAACCCTAGTCCACACACACTGTATCACATTGCCCCAACCCTAGTCCACACACACTGTATCACATTGCCCCAACCCTAGTCCACACACACTACATCACATTGCCCCAACCCGAGTCCACAGTCACTGCATCACATTGCCCCAACCCTAGTCCACACACACTGCATCACATTGCCCCAACCCTAGTTCACACACACTACATCACATTGCCCCAACCCTAGTCCACACACACTACATCATATTGCCCCAACCCTAGTCCACACACACTGTATCACATTGCCCCAACCCTAGTCCACACACACTGTATCACATTGCCCCAACCCTAGTCCACACACACTGTATCACATTGCCCCAACCCTAGTCCACACACACTGTATCACATTGCCCCAACCCTAGTCCACACACACTACATCACATTGCCCCAACCCTAGTCCACACACACTACATCACATTGCCCCAACCCTAGTCCACACACACTACATCATATTGCCCCAACCCTAGTCCACACACACTGTATCACATTGCCCCAACCCTAGTCCACACACACTGTATCACATTGCCCCAACCCTAGTCCACACACACTACATCACATTGCCCCAACCCTAGTCCACACACACTACATCATATTGCCCCAACCCTAGTCCACAGACACAACATCATATTGCCCCAACCCTAGTCCACACACACTGTATCACATTGCCCCAACCCTAGTCCACACACACTACATCACATTGCCCCAACCCTAGTCCACACACACTACATCACATTGCCCCAACCCTAGTCCACACACACTACATCATATTGCCCCAACCCTAGTCCACACACACTGTATCACATTGCCCCAACCCTAGTCCACACACACTGTATCACATTGCCCCAACCCTAGTCCACACACACTGTATCACATTGCCCCAACCCTAGTCCACACACACTGCATCACATTGCCCCAACCCTAGTCCACACATACTGCATCACATTGCCCCAACCCTAGTCCACACACACTACATCACATTGCCCCAACCCTAGTCCACACACACTACATCACATTGCCCCAACCCTGGCCCACAGACACTACATTACATTGCCCCAACCCAGCCCAGGGAGTGTACAGGACTTGCCGTTAGTATCCAAGAGGGGGTCAGCACCCGCAGGGGCAGTTGCCCGACCTGAGACACTGATGAGACCGGCCACTTGCACTGCCACCTCTCCGCTGCTGCTCCCGACGGTTATGGGACTTCTTCCCCTGAAAAGATGAAAATATGAATGATTAACCAGAGGGTCCATCTGCTCTTGTGGCACACACTGATAGCCACCAAAACACTTATACCATACTGTGTGAATGTGTGTGGTTGCCGGTGTGCAACGATCACCCCACATTAAAAGAACTCACGCACAGGCATCTTCCACTCCTCTAACATGAAGTTCAGGACCTAGAACGTCAGGATCCTCATGGGCAACCCCAACAGCGACAGGCCGGAACGCCGCACTGCCATAGTTGCCTGGGAACTTAGACGCTTTGATATCGACATCGCCGCCCTAAGCGAGACCCGGCGGGCAGGGGAAGGCCAGCTCAAGGAACAAGGTAGAGGTTACACCTTCTTCTGGAAAGGGAAACCAGAAGAAGAACGCCGCCCCCACGGAGTTGACTTTGCCATCAAAAACGAGCTGGTCGACCGCCTCAAAGACTCCCCCTGTGGAGCTAACGAACGCCTCATGACTCTTCGACTCACCCTATCCCGGAACCAGTGCATCACAGTCATCAGTGTGTATGCCCCAACACTCGATGCAACTGATGAGGCCAAAGAGGGTTCTCACACCAACCTCAAAAAATCCCTGACCTGCCTCCCCTGCGGGCGACAAACTGATCCTCCTCGGTGACTTCAACGCCAGGGTGGGCAAGGACACAGACCTCTGGGGGGGAGGGGGGTGCGTGATTGACAGAGAGGGGGTAGGGAAAGCCAACTCCAGAGGTACCCTACTCCTGACAAAATGTCTCGAGCATGAACTCCTCATCACCAACACCTTGTTCCGCCAGAGGGACAAATACAAGGCATCGTGGCAACACCCTCGCTCCAAACACTGGCACCTGCTTGATTATGTCATCATCCGAGCCAGGGATTGCAAGGATGTGCGCATCACCCGCACCATGACAGGAGCTGACAACTTCTAGACAGACCATTGCCTAATCCGATCCATCATCGACATCAACATAGCCCCAAAGCGGAGGGGGCAGCAGAAGCAGTGCCACAAAAAAGTCAATGCTGGAGCACTTAAGGACCCAGCTAAGAGAGCCCTATACAGTCAGCGCCTCACAGCTAACCTGGCGTGCCTTGATGGCCCCAAGACGTAGAATGCCCACAGCGCTTGGTCTGCCCTCCAGGCCTCCATAACCAGTGCCTGCAAAGAGACACTCGGTTACTCAACCAGGAAACACCAGGACTGGTTTGAGGAGAATGATCAGGAGATCCAAGAGCTAATAGATCGCAAGCGCAGGGCATTTCTGAGCCTTAAACAACAACCCAACTCGGGAGCAGCAAGGCAGCATTACAGGTGGCTCAAGGCTGAGGTCCAACAAAAAACCCGGGACCTAAAGAACAGGTGGTGGATGGAGAAAGCACAGGAAATACAGCAGCTGGCCGACAACCATGATGTGCGAGGATTCTTCATCGCAGTCAAGGCCACCCAAGGGCAAACACCCAAAGCCCAGAACGGGGAAACACTCATCAAGGACACCAAGGCAGTCAAGGACCGCTGAAAGGAGCACTTCGAAGATCTCCTCAATCGAGACTCTGCCTTTGACTCGAGTGTTCTCGACTCCATCCCGCAGCATGCTACCCACCACCACCTCAGTGAGACCCCAACACTGCACAAGGTAGAAAAAGCCATAAGACAGCTTAAAAACAACAAGGCTACGGGTGCGGACAGAATCCCTGCTGAGGCATTGAAGTATGACAGAGGGGCACTGCTGGCGTGAATACACGACCTCATCTCTCTCATCTGGAGGGAGGAGAGCATGCCGGGTGATCTCAGAGATGCAGTAATCGTGACCAGCTTTAAAAAAGGGGACAAGTCCGACTGTGGCAATTAGAGAGGAATCTCCCTGCTATCAGCCACTGGGAAAGTCGTCGCTAGAGTCCTCCTCAATCATCTTCTCCCTGTGGCCGAGGAGCTCCTCCCAGAGTCACAGTGCGGATTTTGTCCCCTCCGGGGCACAAGGGACATGATTTTTGCAGTGCGACAGCTGCAGGAAAAATGTAGGGAACAGCGCCAGCCCTTATACATGGCCTTCTTCGATCTTACAAAGGCCTTTAACACTGTCAACCGCGAGGGTCTATGGAGCGTCCTCCTCCGTTTCGGATGCCCCCAAAGTTCGTCACCATCCTCCGCCTCTGATGCTTACAGGCCGTGATCCTTACCAACAGATCTATTACAGACCCAATCCACGTCCGGACCGGGGTCAAACAGGGCTGCATCATCGCTCCAACCCTCTTCTCAATCTTCCTCGCTGCCATGCTCCACCTCACAGTCAACAAGCTCCCCGCTGGAGTGGAACTAAACTACAGAAGCAGTGGGAACCTGTTCAACCTTCGTTGTCTCCAGGCCAGATCCAAGACCACACCAACCTCTGTCGTCGAGCTACAGTACGAGGATGACGCCTGCATCTGCCACATACAGAGGCTGAACTCTAGGACATAATCGATGTATTTACTGAGGCGAACGAAGGCATGGGCCTTACGCTAAACATCTGTAAGACAAATGTTCTCCACCAGCCTGTCCTCACTGTACAGCACTACGCCCCAGTCATCAAGATCCACGGCGTGGCCCTGGACACTGTGGACCACTTCCCATATCTCGGGAGCCTCCTATCAACAAGAGCAGGCATCGACGTCGAGATTCAACACCGCCTCCAGTGCGCCAGTGCAGCCTTCGGCAGCCTGAGGAAAAGAGTGTTTGAAGACCAGGCCATCAAAACTGCCACCAAGCTCATGGTCTACAGGACTGTAGTAATACCTGCCCTCCTGTATGGCTCAGAGACATGGACCATGTACAGTAGACACCTCAAGTTGCTGGAGAAATATCACCAGCAATGCCTCCGCAAGATCCTACAAATCCCCTGGGAGGACAGACGCACCGACATCAACGTCCTCACTCAGGCTAACATCCCCAGCATTGAAGCACTGACCACACTCGATCAGCTCCGCTGGGCAGGCCACATAGTCCACATGCCAGACATGAGACTCCCAAAGCAAGTGCTCTACTTGGAACTCCTTCACGGCAAACGAGCCAAAGGTGGGCAACGGAAACGTTACAAGGACACCCTCAAAGCCTTCCTGATAAAGTGCAACATCCCCACCGACACCTGGGAGTCCCTGGCCCAAGACCGTCCTAAGTGGAGGAAGTGCATCTGAGAGGGCGCTGAGCTCCTTGAGTCTCAATGCCGAGAGCATGCAGAAAACAAGCACAGACAGTGGAAAGAGCGTGCGGCAAACCAGTCCCACCCACCCCTTCCCTCAACAACTAACTGTCCCACCTGTGACAGAGACTGTGGCTCTCGTATTGGATTGTACAGCCACCAATGAACTCACTTCAGGAGTGGAAGCAAGTCTTCCTCGATTCCGAGGGACTGCCTATGATGATGATGATACAGTCCTCTGTTTAATGGCCTTGGAAGTTGCATGTGGTTCATCAGGAGGACATCGAAGTATGGAGACATCTTTTGAGAACTCAGAAAGCAATCTTAATAATGTGTAAAGACCATTCATGGCAAATAGGGTCAAACTAATAAATAGTCTGTCAGATTTATAATTTAAGTAATGAAGGAATGCATCAATAAAAATTGTACTCACTCTAACAACCCTCGAATGATCGTTGAATTTGCAGCACTGTGTTGCAGTCCTTTCCAAAGTGTCATAGAAACATAGAAAATAGGTGCAGGAGTAGGCCAGTCGGCCCTTCGAGCCTGCACCACCATTCAATAATATCATGGCTGATCATTCAACCTCAGTATCCCTTTCCTGCTTTCTCTCCATACCCCTTGATCCCTTTGGCCATAAGGGCCATATCCAACTCCCTTTTGAATATATCTAACAAATTGGTCTCAACAACCTTCTGCGGCAGGGAATTCCACAGGTTAACCACTCTCTGAGTGAAGAAGTTTCTCCTCATCTCAGTCCTAAATGGCTTATCCCTTATTTTTAGACTGTGACCTCTGGTTCTGGAACTCCCCAGCAACGGGAACATTCTTCCTGCCTCTAACCTGTCCAGTATCATCAGAATTTCATATGTTTCTATGAGATCCCCTCTCATTCTTCTAAACTTCAATGTATAAAGGCCCAGTTGATCCAGTCTCTCCTCATATGTCAGTCTTGCCGTCCCGGGAATCAGTCTGGTGAATCTTCGCTGCACTCCCTCAATAGCAAGAACGTCCTTCCTCAGATTAGGAGACCAAAACTGAACACAATATTCCAGGTGTGGCCTCACCAAGGCCCTGGACAACTGCAGTAAGATCTCCCTACTCCTGTACTCAAATCCTCTATGTCGGAGGCAGAGATTACCTCTGCAATTTGTCTCCAGATTCTGCTAAAGATTGATGGGAGTGGTCTAGATCCACCCCTCCTCTACAACTCAGGCCATCTCCGCTCCACAGCCCCCACTAGAGCCTTTTTTGCCTCTGGGCTAAATCGCCTGGCACACTGTATCAACTCTTCACAATCAAAATCCACAAGTAAAATGGCTGATTTAGCCCCGGGTGTACAGCGCATGCGCGCGGTCGCTCCCCGCATTAGCGTTTGCGATCTGACAGCAGACCAGAAACGCGGGAAGAAACGAAAGAAAAAACAATTCGCGCATGCGCAGAAGGGACAATTTATTTCGGAGCGCAAGTTTCGGCTGCAGTACACGAAACCTGTTGTGCAACGCTGGAGTTAGCGCCACCTGCTCGTCGGCAACTTTCATTTTGCTGAACATTGTGCGCTCTGGCGCTAACCCTAAGCCAGCGGTAAAAAACATTTTCGCTGCGATTTGCGCCCAAAAGTCCAGCCCATGGAATATTCAGATCCAAATGGCTGATTCCCAGCATCACCACAAGAGGGCGCCTGAATGTAGCTCTCAGTTTGGTCAACTATTGATCAACAACCTCCTGCGTGAGAAATTGTTCGATGTTACTGGGGAACAGGCTACCACAACGGAACAACAACTTGCATTTATATAAAACGGCTCAAGACGCTTTCTCAAACAATATTCGACACCGAGCCACATAAGGAAAAATTAGGGCAGGCGACCAAAAGCTTGGGCAAAAAAGGTCGGTTTTAAGGAGCGTCTTTAAGGAGGAAAGCGAAGTAGAGGCGGAGAGGTTGAGGGAGGGAATTCCAGAGATTAGGGCCTCGGCAGCTGAAGGCACAGCGCCAATGGTGGGGCAATTAAAATCGGAGATGTTCTTTATCTGCGCTCCGGAATTACCCCACGATATCCGTTGGGCAAGGCCTTGCATGAGACATCACCTCATTGCACAGCGCGTTAGGCTAATCTCCTCCTGTCTAACATTAACTCCACCGACTGCCCAGTTCCAGTTGTCTGTACTAGAATCATAGAAATTTATAGCATGGAAGGAGGTTATTTCGGCCCATCGTGTCCGTGCCGGCCGACCAAGAGGACCACCTCACTCTTACCTTCGGCACTGTGTCGCGTTGTGGTGACTACTTCGAAGGCACTGGCTACACAGACGGGATATGACCAATGTGGGTCCACATCTGAGGAGAGGCTGCAGACATTGGGGCAGGTGGCCTTACCCCCGCCCCCCCTCCCAGGGTTTACCGTGCGCATTCTTCGTACCTCGATATGTCCGAGGAGCAGTGCATAAGAAGGCTGCGATACCACAAGGAGGTGGTCACGGAGCTTTGCCATCTCCTGCACACAGACCTTGAAGCTGCAATAGGCACCAGGACCTCGCTGTTAATGTCAGTGAAAGTGACAGTAGCACTCAACTCCTACACAGCAAGCGTGCCCCAGGTGGGCAGAGGAAACGGTTCAAGGACACCCTCAAAGCCTCCTTGATAAAGTGTAACATCCCCACTGACACCTGGGAGTCCCTGGCCAAAGACCACCCTAAGTGGAGGAAGAGCATCCGGGAGGGCGCTGAGCACCTCGAGTCTCGTCACCGAGAGCATGCAGAAAACAAGCGCAGGCAGCGGAAGGAGCGTGCGGCAAACCAGACTCCCCACCCACCCTTTCCTTCAACCACTGTCTGTCCCACCTGTGACAGGGACTGGAATTCTCGAATTGGACTGTACATTCACCTGAGAACTCACTCTTAGAGTGGAAGCAAGTCTTCCTCGATTCCGAGGGACTGCCTACGATGATGTTGAGCACTCAACTTCTGTGCGACCAGCTCCTTCCAGTCTCCTGTAGGCGATGTATGCAACATCTCACAGTTTGCAGTAGATTGCTGCATTCGCCAGGTGACCGACGCTCTCTACGGACAACGATTCGCAGCATGTCAAGGAAGGACCTGGATGAGCGCACCCGTGCCTTTGCCAGGATAGTGGCCTTCCCCCCAGGGTTCAAGGAGCAATTGATTGTACGCATGTGGCATTGAGTGTCCCGCCCCGCAATGGAGAGATCTTTCAGAATCGCAAGGGATTCCACTCCCTCAACGTACAGCTGGTCTGCGATCACGGGCAGATGATCTTCGCTGTCAATGTCCGATATCCTGGCAGCTGCCACGATTCCTTAATCATGCGGGAGAGCACTGTGCCACGACTCTTAAAGCCACCGCATGAGGGCCATGGCTGGCTCCTGGGCGACAAAGAACATGGTGTGGCCCCCGAGTTGATGACACCACTCTGCAATCCCATCAGCCCTGGCGAGCAGCGCTACAACACCAGGGCGGGCCATTGTTGAGCAAACGATCGGGGTTCTGAAGCAGCTGTTCGACTGCCTTGACCGTTCTGGAGGGGCATTCCAGTACTCACCTGATAGTCTCCGTGTTCACCGTTGTCTGCTGCATGCTGATCGTTATGAGGGCCCAGCCATTACCACCAGGGATGAATGACCCATCTCAGGAGGACGATGAGGAGTGATACGAGGAGCTTCAGCCGTGGAGGAGGCAGCCTGAGACTGTTGCCGCTGCAAGGGTTGCTTGTCAGAGACTCATTGCTCAGCGATTCCAGTAAATGACGCAACGCAGGCCGAGTGGCCAACCTATTCAGCTGGCGATGTGCTGAAGACATCGCGCCCCACCCTCCAAGCCTCCATGTATATAAATCACAGCACAATAATGTAAAGTTGCAAATTCACCTTTATTAACATCAACAAGAGTGTGTGGTAAACAAGCACAACACAGAGCCAGCATCGGCAGCAAATTATGAATGAAACACCCCTGCAAACATAATCACCCAAGTGAAACTATATACATGGCTTAATGTTCAAATAAGGTCACCGGATATGGCCATGATGCTTAGTGGGACTTCCGCAGATATTTCGCACCCCTGCCCTTTCCCCCCCTCCCACGCCTATTGCTTCTCCTTAATGGGGTCGCAGGGGCCAAAATTCGCCACCATTTAGCTCCACATTTTTGGAGGCATCAGTGTTTTTTGGAGCTAACTTAATTTTGCAAGTTTCGGCAAGGGAATAACACCGTCCTTAACAGGTAATGGGCCGATTTTGTTACGTACCATTTTTATGACGTCACCTGGGGTCAAACCCACCCGTGACCTTTTTTGCCGGTTTTTGCGAGTTTCGCCAAAAATGATTTATTCAAAAACGACACGGGGGGGGGGGGGGTCACTGGAGACCGCCTTGATAAACCTCATCAAAGGGCTGCCCACCGAAATCGGTGTTACAGGCACCATCGTTCTAAACAGAGCTGACTTCTACCTATTGGAGGGAGGGAACAATTGTACTGTATCTAAAATACTTAAAACGCGTGGAGGGAAAAGACAACATTTATTCCAGTTGAAAAGTGAAATAGCGAGAGAGGTGCTTGTGTCCCACGATCACCATCCAGCTTTGGACATCCCGTCTCCTCCACTGCTCCGGGCAGGCTTGAGGCACACAGGGTCGGTGCACCGGCTGGCCGGTGAGATCGCTCCCTCGGCTGGACACAGGAGCTCAGTGCTTGGCTTCCAAAGAAGCCCGGGGGGGGGGGGGTAGGTGGAAGCCAAGCACGAGCTCCTGTGTCCGGCCGAGGGAGCGATCCTGCCGACTGGCCGGCGCACTGACCTTATGTGCCTCAAGCTCACCCGGAGCAAAGAAGGAGATGGGATGGCAACAGTTTTTTGCAAAATTGTACATTTTCACGCCCCCCCCCCACCCGCCCGCCCACCTGCCATCCCCCCGTGCCTGCCCCCTCCCCCCAGCATTGATTCTCCACACTGCATTTCTGGCCGAATTGTGCGTTGAGTCACCATGGAAGCCGACCTTCGAGTCGAGAGTTACGCATGCACAGAGCGGGTCCGATCGACCAGGGCATCGACCTTTGGGCGGGAAGGCTGTGTGTGCTTGCTTTTTGTGAGTACTGATTGCGAAGCAAATTTAAGCAACGGGGGCAATTCTAACAGCGCCAAATCTGCTGCATGCATATTGTATGCATGCTTTTCGAAGGAGAAGGCTAATTCGGCAGCAATATCTGAGGCATCAGAGAGCTCGCAGAATGATAGGGAGGAGGCCTTACCCAGATCGTGTGTACAGAGAAAGGCACTCATACCTGCACCTGAGTGAGGCGAGTGTGTCAGAAGGCTGTGCTTTCGGAAGAAGATGGTCGCCGAGATATGCCAGCTTATAAAGGCGGATATACAGCCTAGAAGCAGGAGGAGGACTGCACTGCCCGTAGAGGTAAGGCGAGTGCAGCACTTGCCTTCTATGCCTCCGGCTCCTTTCAGGCATCAACTGGGGATGCATGCTGCATCTCGCAGGACGATACACATAGCTGCATTTGCCAGGTGACTGCTGCACTATAGGCACACCTCCGCTGGTTTTTGCTTGCTCATGATTGTTGTGTGACAACTTCTTCTGCAAAGATGAAAATACAACTTTTTAAGAGAGGGGGCTTTCTGCTGTCATGGCACACACAGACAGTCACATTTATTGGTAGTCTGTCGTATCCAACAAAGACGTTGATGTGCTAATCATCAATGGCATGTGTCTTCAAGTGGCTGTATAGGCCAATTCTGGATGCACATAGTCTCTTGCACGTCAGACAAGGGAAGTTCGATGTGTCTGATGCTGACAGTACTGCCACCTGATGTCATCTATCTCTAGTGTCCCGCAGGCGTTGACATCGGCTTTCTTCGAAGGTCTGGCAGGCAGTCCTCGTGAGGGTTCGCCACTGGATTTTATTAGCTGCTGTATTCTCGAGGTCCTTTGGTCGGATGCCACAGTACTGGAGGTTAGCCTTGATGCAATCTTTGTAGCGCTTGCGGGGGCGCCCCTGGTGTCTTCGGCCTTCACAGAGCTCGCCGTGAAGAAGCTGACGAGGGATCCTTGACTCATCCATGTGGATGACATGTCCAGCCCACCGGAACTGGGCTCGCATGATCATCACCTCGATGCTAGTTGATTGTGCTCGCTCCAGTTTGACACCCGGTCTTGCCAGCGTATGTGGAGTATAGATCTGAGACTGCGCATGTGGAAAGCTTCCAACTTTTTGATGTGACGCCTGTAGGGTGTCCGGGTCTCACATCCATAAAGGAGAGATGAGAGAACGACTGCTCTATACAGCAACAGTTTAGTTGACAGTCGGATGTGGTGGTGACTCAACACCTTAGTGCACAAGCGACCAAGTGCCTGGCTGGCTTTACAGATCCTTGCATCAATCTCCTTGTCCAAGGACCCATCACTTGATATGGTGCTGCCAAGATACTTGAAGCTGTCCACTGACTTTAGTTATATACTGCTAGGTCTAAGCAATGGCACATGATAGACCATGTCATTGTAAGAAGGCGAGACATCAAGGATGTAAAGATCACAAGAGCCATGCGGGGAGCAGAATGCTGGACAGATCACCGTCTAGTCAGATCCACTCTCCAGCTGTACACTGCTCCACTTCAGCACAAGCGTCCAAAACTAGCAGAAGTGCCTTTAACACAGCTAGGCTGAAACATCAGTGTTAGCGTGAGCAGTTCCAGGATGACCTCAATAACAGGCTGATGTCTCACGGACCGCTCATCGGCAACACCATACAGAAGTGGACAAAGCTCAAACAGATGGTGACAGACTCAGCAAAGACAACTCTTGGACTTAAAAAGAAGGTACACCAAGACTGGTTCGATGAAAACAACGTTGAGATCTGCAAGACGCTGGATGAAAAGAAAAAAACATACCCTGAATGGCAATATGACCCTTCCTCAATTTCCAAGTGGGACCGCTACAGACACATGCAGAGCAAAGCACAAAGAGACCTTCGCCAGATGCAAGATAAATGGTGGCAGAGGAAGTGGAACATTTTGCTGAAACTCACAATACAAAGATGTTCTTCAGCGCCATCAAGTCAGTCTATGGACCATCAAAACCCAGCACTACTCCACTCCTTTCAGCAAATGGCAGCACTTTGATCAAAGACAGGACTGGCATAAATGAGAGGTGGAGAGAACACTTCAGTAATATTCTTAACTAACCTTCAACAGTGAACGAAGAAGCACTTGACTCCATACCCCAGCAACCTATCAAAGAACATCTTGATCTTCCTCCCAGCATGGACGAAGTAAAGAAAGCCATCAACCAGATGAGTACTGGACAGGCTCCAGGAAAGGATGGAATCCCTGCCGAAATCTACAAGGCAGTAGGCCCAGCAACTCTCGAGGCCTTTAATGACATAATAACTAACATCTGGGAAGATGAAGACATGCCACAGGACTTCCGTGACGCTATGATAGTTTCGCTCTACAAGAACAAGGGCAGTAAAGCAGACTGTGGCAACTACAGGGGAATATCGCTTCTGTCCATTGCTGGGAAGATCATCGCCCGCATAGTATTGAACCGACTCATAGCTAGTGTTGCAGAAGTAAATCTTCCAGAAACACAATGTGGCTTTCGACCTGGTCGGAGCACAGCGGACATGATCTTTGCACTCAGACAAGTGCAGGAGAAGTGCATTGAGCAGAACATGGACCTGTACGCTGTATTTATTGACCTCACCAAGGCTTTTGATACTGTCAACAGAGCAGCGCTGTGGTCAATCTTGAAGAAACTTGAGTGCCCAAGGAAGTTTGTCCACATCACCGAGCTGTTTCATGACAACATGACAGGTGAAGTGCTCTCAGACGGCACAACCACAGCCCCATTTGCCATCTCAAATGGAGTGAAACAAGGTTGTGTACTCGCTCCAGTTCTGTTCAACCTATTCTTTACCTGCGTCTTGAACTATGCCATAAAAGACTTGGAGTTTGGGATCTACCTGAAATATCGATTAGATGGTTCACTGTTCGACCTCCGCCGCCTTGCTGCAAAGACCAAAGTACGGAAACGACTCATCCTAGAGGCACTCTTTGCTGATGACTGCGCCCTTATGGCACACAAGGAGAGTGACCTACAATTCATACTCAGCAAATTTGCTGAGGCAACAGAATTGTTTGGCCGAACCATCAGCCTTAATAAAACCGAGGTTCTCTATCAGCCTGCTCCTGGCACCACAGCACCTTCTCCCACAGTCTCCATCGGCAGTATACAACTAAAGTCAGTGGACAGCTTCAAGTACCTTGGCAGCACCATATCAAGTGATGGGTCCTTGGACAAGGAGATTGATGCAAGGATCTGTAAAGCCAGCCAGGCACTTGGTCGCTTGTGCACTAAGGTGTTGAGTCACCACCCACATCCGACTGTCAACTAAACTGTTGGTGTATAGAGCAGTCGTTCTCTCATCTCTCCTTTATGGATGTGAGACCCGGACACCCTACAGGCGTCACATCAAAAAGTTGGAAGCTTTCCACATGCGCAGTCTCAGATCTATACTCCACATACACTGGCAAGACCGGGTGTCAAACTGGAGCGAGCACAATCAACTAGCATCGAGGTGATGATCATGCGAGCCCAGTTCCGGTGGGCTGGACATGTCATCCACATGGATGAGTCAAGGATCCCTCGTCAGCTTCTTCACGGCGAGCTCTGTGAAGGTCGAAGACACCAGGGGCGCCCCCGCAAGCGCTACAAAGATTGCAACAAGGCTAACCTCCAGTACTGTGGCATCCGACCAAAGGACCTCGAGAATACAGCAGCTAATAAAATCCAGTGGCGAACCCTCACGAGGACTGCCTGCCAGACCTTCGAAGAAAGCCGATGTCAACGCCTGCGGGACACTAGAGATAGATGACATCAGGTGGAGGTACTGTCAGCATCAGACACATCGAACTTCCCTTGTCTGACGTGCAAGAGACTATGTGCATCCAGAATTGGCCTATACAGCCATTTGAAGACACATGCCATTGATGATTAGCACATCAACGTCTTTGTTGGATACGATAGACTACCAAGATACTTGCTTTGGACGCAGTTCAGAGAAGGTTCATTAGGTTGATTCCAGAGATGAGGGGGTTGACTTATGAGGAAAGGTTGAGTAGGTTGGACCTCTACTCATTGGACTTCAGAAGAATGAGAGGTGATCTTATCGAAACGTATCAGATTATGTGTTGCTTGACAAGGTGGATGCAGAGAGGATGTTTCCACTGATACATCCTCATTTAGAAAAAGGGGCCGCCCATTTAAAACTGAGGTGAGGAGAAATTTCTTCTCTCAGAGGGTTGTGGATCTGTGGAATTCACTGCCTCAGAGAGCTGTGGAAGCTGGGACATTGAATAAATTTAAGACAGAAATAGACAGTTTCTTAAACAATAAGGGAATAAGGGGTTATGGGGAGCGGGCAGGGAAGTGGAGCTGAGTCCATGATCGGATCAGTCATGATCGTATTAAATGGCGGAGCAAGCTTGAGGGGCCGTATGGCCTACTCCTGCTCCTATTTCTTATGTTCTTATGTTCTTATCTGCAATAGAGTAAGTTGTATTGTAACAGACGGGACATTTCCCATTGCAGACAGAAGTGGTGTAAACCAATTGAGGAGTCCATTGTGTCTCGGAATTTATTACCCAGCAGACACCCGGCAGGTTCCTCGGTGACCCCCCCACCAGTTGAACCCCCCCTTCAGTCAACGGGTCTTCGGAGAATGAAGAATCCCGGTCTAGCTCTTAACAAATAAACCAGCTCAGCCCACTGACTGCATGTTGTCCAACAGATCCCAAGACAAGACCGCAGAAACTGAGCAGGGCAAGCTAGGCATAGCCACACTCCTCAATGCCTCATGGTAATAAATCAGCTCATCGCCCAAAGACAATATTTAAAGGGTCCTGAATTTGCGGTCAGTGGCGAAGCAAAGTAGTTCGCCGCTGGCTCCGAAGCAAGTTTCACACATCTCTGTGGTGAGACGTTCGACTTTTCCGACACGTAATTGAAATCAACATGGCTTAATGGGGATTCCCAATGATGGGCTGCTGTGACATCAATAAGCTGTCTAAGCAGCCAGTCAAAATGTAGAATTCTCAGGACATGGGTATGTTCCTTTGATTCCACCTTTTAAAAACTGTTAGACAGAGCAAAACATAGATTGGGGCTCACAGATGGGGAAAAGGCAAACCTGACATAAAGATGAACAAACTTTAAAAAATATATACTTTTTTATAGTTCTTAAAATTTTAATTTTGATTAAAATGGATAAATGTGACACCCCACAAAATTAAACATAGTTTTTCAGCGCAATAAACTTTGAAAAGCAGTCACTACACTGTTAAAATCCCGGTTACACCCAATCCAAAGGGCTCTAACGTTTAGTGGGGAATTTAATTGCGGTAGTTACTGTGGAAGAGCAGAAGTTTTCATCAGTTTCCCTGATTGGAGAGATTTCACTGACTGCCGGCTTTGTGTGGGAGGGGCACAGCGCACAGTCTGTGTGTGGCGGGGGTGGGGGGGGGGGGGGGGGGGTGGGTGAATGGCAGACCGCAACTTCAGGATTTCCGCGTTAGGCTGCGTGTGCGCCAAATCCCGAAGTTGCGTCAGTTATAAAGAGGAAAGGGCAGCGAACGAAGCCAGCTCGCCCTCAGCAGGACCGGACATTCCAGGTCAATGTCCCTGAAAGGTTCCCACCACTGACATTATGCTGACTGGCCTGCAGTCGTCGGGTTTATCGCCCCCTGCTTTTTGGAACAGCGGTGTAACATTTGCAACCCTCCGGCCCTCTGGCACCACCCCCGTATCTAAAGAGGATTGCAAGACTGTGGTCAGAGCCTTCACAATTTCCACCCTTACTTCCCTCCTGTCCGGACCAGGTGACTTTCCTGCTTTGAGATTTGCCAACTTTTTAAGTACCTCCTCTTTATCTAGTTCTATCCTCTCCAATATCGCTACTGTGTTCCTCCTTTACGTTGACAGCATCCTCTGCACTAGTGAAGGCAGATGCAAAGTACTCATTTAGTACCTCAGCCATGCCCTCTGCCTCCACAAGAAGATCTCTTTTTTGGTCCCTAATTGCCCCCACCTTTCCTTTGAATCCCCTTTCACTATTTATACCTTTATGAAAGACTTCCCTTTCATGTTACCCACTAATCTATTCTTATACACTCACTTATTTCCTTTTTCAGTTCTTCTCTGCACTTTCTCTATTCAGCTTGGTTCTCCACTGAATTAGGAACCTGACACTTGTCACAAGCCTCCTTTTACTGTTTCATTTTAATCTCTAGGGGCTGGAAATTTGGCGTGAGGCTCATTCGAGCGCTAATGGTGGCAGGACAGTAAATTTTGCACCAGGAAATGGTTTTGTGCAGCCACAGAATCCAGCAGCTGGGCCCTGAGTGTGGAACGGAGCAGTACCTCGGGCGCTAGGCTGGCTGAGTAACTGAAAATCCCGAGCTAAAGAGCTGGCCTCGGAGCGCTCTCAGAGAGGCTTCCATGGAAAACAAAATCTCCCCAAAAACCCACAAAAAACATTCCCAATTCCATGTGCAACCCACAAAAAAATAAATCGAAAAAAAAGGAAAACGATCACACTTACCCAAAGTAGTCATTTCTTCCCTCCACCACTGCCGGAACTGCTCTCCCAGGCGGTCCCACTAGGGGGCGCTACAGATCCCGCTGCAATCAAATTTCAGACAGTGTCACGACTGGGGGTGTTGCTGGACTCTCCTGGACGGTACTGCTCCCCCCACCGGCACCGGCACACTCAATGTACCGGGAGGTACGAATACCGATGCTCATGGCCCCGACCTCTTTGGCGCCCTTGTTCCGACCCTTTCCAGGGGCGCTAAGCCACCGAATTTCTACCCCGAGGTCTTTAATCATCCAGGGAGCTCCAGCTTTAAATGACCTTCCTTTTCCCCTCGTGTGAATGTTTTTATTCTGTACCCTCCTTGAAGGCCTCTCATCGCTCAGTCACTGTTTCACTTGCCAATCTTTGATTTCAATCCATCTGGGCCCGATCCCTCCAGCTCACTGACGTTAGACCTCCTCCAGGTGAGTATTTTCGCATTTGATTTTTCCTCATCCTTTCCCATAACTCACCTAGTCTCTCCACATAACTGAAGTTCCTCATCCCTGGAACCATTCTCGTAAATCTCCTCTGGCCTTGACATTCTCCCTAAAGTGCAGTGCTGAGACAAACAGTGCCAATACTTTCCGTCATCCATTAATTTTAAGAAACCTGTAATCCAGTTTACCAGCAACATGTTTACAACATTATTAAGAATGAGAGACAAATGCATAGGGCGCGGGAGTGCAGTGGTCACAGCACATGCATTGGTGATCGAAAGATCATGAGTTCCATCATAACTAGTTGGGTAGTTAAATCCGACAGGGATAAGTTGAACTTTGGTAATGGAGTACAACGGGCAATATGGGATCGGCTGGCTGTTAGTCACCCCGTCTGGTTGGCCGTTTTATTAACGCTAATGGGAATGAAAATCAGGCGGGGGATATAATGGGCGGCTGACCCGATATCACATGTTCACCACCAATTCCCGAAGTTAGAACTACCCCCAATAAATCTGGTCACTTGTGGGCTGGGCCCAGGAGAAAGTGGCCAGGGAACTGAACTGGCTCACCGCTCTCTGTGACCATATGACATGCGTTTGTGCAAACCATCGCTCCAAGTTTCTTCAAGAAGGCAGCGCAGGGCAGCAGGATATGGGCACCCCTACCAGTTTCATTCCGCACCTACTCCCCCCCCCCCCCGCCACCACCCGCCCCGCACCAGACCCCCGCAACAAATGAAAAAAAACAATGCGAGAATGTCATGGCGATGTTTCCCAGGGCATCGCAATGTCATGGTGTCACTTTGCGTGAGATCACCAAGTTACCGTGTGGTGGTCCAGTAACCTGGGCCAGAGTTACCAGCTTTGGGTCACAGAGCAACAGAGCGATTGTGTTCCTAACACAGATGAGACTACACACAGGGAGGTTAAAGTAACAGTGACCTCAGTCTTAAATAAGACACTCCAGAGTGAGGAACAGGCCTTAGGGGCTGGCTTATATACAGTGCTCCCAAGGGATGCTGGGATCCCTTGGGACTTCAGGGGATGAGCTGCCTGGTGGTGGAACATGGGAGTGCATGCTTTGCAGATACACAACATCACTCCCCCCGCCAAAGTCAAAGTGAAAACTATTTACAAGGTGAGGCGGTTGGGAGCCTTTCTTTCCCTGGTGGACTGCCTCGGTACAAATGTCTGTTCTGGTGTGTTGACTGTGCCCTCGCTGGGCTGGCGTGTTGTTGGCCCTGCAGGGCTGCTAGGTGAGCCTGGTCTTGCTGGGCTGTTGGGCGTGATGGGTTCGATTTCCTGGTCCGGCGTGGTGTCGTTGATCCTTTGGGTGTGTGTTGTGGGCTCGAAAAAGGTGGTGTCTGCTGTGGGTTGTTCAGGGCAGTCTGTGAACTGCAGCCTCGCTTGGTCCAGGTGCTTTCTGCAAATTTGTCCATTGTCTAGTTTGACCACAATCACTCTATTCCCTTCTCTAGCTATCACCGTGCTCGCGATCCACTTAGGATCATGTCCATAGTTTAGCACATACACAGGGTCATTCAGATCAATTTCCCATGACACAGTGGTGTGACCATCGTTTACATTTTGTTGCTGCCGCCTGCTCTCTACCTGATCATGCAGATTGGGGTGAACCAGCGAGAGTCTGGTTTTAAGTGTCCTTTTCATGAGTAGCTCAGCCGGGGGCACCCCTGTGAGCGAGTGGGGTCTCGTGCGGTAGCTGAGCAGTACTCTGGACAGGCGGGTTTGGAGTGAGCCTTCTGTGACTCGTTTAAGGCTCTGGTTGATGGTTTGTACTGCCCGCTCTGCCTGCTCGTTGGAGGCTGGTTTAAACGGGGCCGAGGTGACATGTTTGATCCCATTGCGGGTCATGAATTCTTTAAATTCGGCACTGGTGAAACATGGCCCGTTGTCACTGATCAGTATGCCAGGCAGGCCGTGGGAGCATCCACCACCACCAGGAACATTTTACCGAGAAACAGGCCAGCATAGTCGACATGGATCCTTGACCATGGCCTGGAGGGCCAGGACCACAAACTTAGTGGTGCCTCTCTGGGTGTGTTGCTCAACTGAGCACATACACTGCATTGCTGTACACAGGACTCTAAATCAGAGTCGATACCAGGCCACCACACGTAGGATCTGGCTATCGCTTTCATCATTACTATACCCGGGTGTGTGCTGTGGAGATCCGAGATGAATGTCTCCCTGCCCTTTTTTGGTACCACTACATGGTTACCCCACAACAGGCAGTCTGCCTGAATGGACAGCTCATCCTTTCGCCGCTGGAATGGCTTGATTGGCTCTTGCATTTCAACGGGGATGCTGGCCTAGCTCCCATGCCATACACATGCTTTACAGATACACAACAAGAGTGGTCAGCAAACTGCAAACAATTACATGCACCGCTTTATCTTGCATATACCGCCACCCCTTTTCTCTGACAAATCTCTATCTAGTTCCCTTTGGAATTTTCCACGACTATCCAGGAAGTTACATGATGCCAAGGACTTCCTGGTTACAGATTTATTGTCTATTTTAGTTGGGGTTGCAGGTTGTGATGGTCGCGGTCTGGGTGACAGATAAACTCCTTCTCCCCGCAAATCAGGTACATATAGCATTTGTTATCAATGACGCCCCCAGCCTTTTCACGAATGCTGGTTAAAGCTTGACGAAAGCAAAGTTACAGTGCTTACAATAAATGTTCCCTCGAATGGGTTTTTTGTGCACGGTCCCTTTCATTTTGCTGTGTGGTTGCTGTGTGGCCGCACATGTGCAGTATCTTTTCCAGCGGCAATGGGTGGTGCCTGAAACCTGCCGATCAACGAGCGGCCACACGCCCGGATACTTTAGGGTGAACTCTGCTAACAATGCAAAATCATGCCACACACACGCAACGATTCCAGATCACTTGCCCAGGGGCGCTAAGCCACCGAATTTCTACCCCGAGGTCTTTAATCATCCAGGGAGCTCCAGCTTTAGATGACCTTCCTTTCCCCCTCGTGTGAATGTCTTTATTCTGTACCCTCCTTGAAGGCCTCTCATTGCTCAGTCACTTTTTCACTTGCCAATCTTTGATTTCAATCCATCTGGGCCCGATCCCTCCAGCTCACTGACGTTAGACCTCCTCCAGGTGAGTATTTTCGCATTTGATTTTTCCTCATCCTTTCCCATAACTCACCTAGTCTCTCCACATAACTGAAGTTCCTCATCCCTGGAACCATTCTCGTAAATCTCCTCTGGCCTTGACATTCTCCCTAAAGTGCAGTGCTGAGACAAACAGTGCCAATACTTTCCGTCATCCATTAATTTTAAGAAACCTGTAATCCAGTTTACCAGCAACATGTTTACAACATTATTAAGAATGAGAGACAAATGCATAGGGCGCGGGAGTGCAGTGGTCACAGCACATGCATTGGTGATCGAAAGATCATGAGTTCCATCATAACTAGTTGGGTAGTTAAATCCGACAGGGATAAGTTGAACTTTGGTAATGGAGTACAACGGGCAATATGGGATCGGCTGGCTGTTAGTCACCCCGTCTGGTTGGCCGTTTTATTAACGCTAATGGGAATGAAAATCAGGCGGGGGATATAATGGGCGGCTGACCCGATATCACATGTTCACCACCAATTCCCGAAGTTAGAACTACCCCCAATAAATCTGGTCACTTGTGGGCTGGGCCCAGGAGAAAGTGGCCAGGGAACTGAACTGGCTCACCGCTCTCTGTGACCATATGACATGCGTTTGTGCAAACCATCGCTCCAAGTTTCTTCAAGAAGGCAGCGCAGGGCAGCAGGATATGGGCACCCCTACCAGTTTCATTCCGCACCTACTCCCCCCCCCCCCCGCCACCACCCGCCCCGCACCAGACCCCCGCAACAAATGAAAAAAAACAATGCGAGAATGTCATGGCGATGTTTCCCAGGGCATCGCAATGTCATGGTGTCACTTTGCGTGAGATCACCAAGTTACCGTGTGGTGGTCCAGTAACCTGGGCCAGAGTTACCAGCTTTGGGTCACAGAGCAACAGAGCGATTGTGTTCCTAACACAGATGAGACTACACACAGGGAGGTTAAAGTAACAGTGACCTCAGTCTTAAATAAGACACTCCAGAGTGAGGAACAGGCCTTAGGGGCTGGCTTATATACAGTGCTCCCAAGGGATGCTGGGATCCCTTGGGACTTCAGGGGATGAGCTGCCTGGTGGTGGAACATGGGAGTGCATGCTTTGCAGATACACAACATCACTCCCCCCGCCAAAGTCAAAGTGAAAACTATTTACAAGGTGAGGCGGTTGGGAGCCTTTCTTTCCCTGGTGGACTGCCTCGGTACAAATGTCTGTTCTGGTGTGTTGACTGTGCCCTCGCTGGGCTGGCGTGTTGTTGGCCCTGCAGGGCTGCTAGGTGAGCCTGGTCTTGCTGGGCTGTTGGGCGTGATGGGTTCGATTTCCTGGTCCGGCGTGGTGTCGTTGATCCTTTGGGTGTGTGTTGTGGGCTCGAAAAAGGTGGTGTCTGCTGTGGGTTGTTCAGGGCAGTCTGTGAACTGCAGCCTCGCTTGGTCCAGGTGCTTTCTGCAAATTTGTCCATTGTCTAGTTTGACCACAATCACTCTATTCCCTTCTCTAGCTATCACCGTGCTCGCGATCCACTTAGGATCATGTCCATAGTTTAGCACATACACAGGGTCATTCAGATCAATTTCCCATGACACAGTGGTGTGACCATCGTTTACATTTTGTTGCTGCCGCCTGCTCTCTACCTGATCATGCAGATTGGGGTGAACCAGCGAGAGTCTGGTTTTAAGTGTCCTTTTCATGAGTAGCTCAGCCGGGGGCACCCCTGTGAGCGAGTGGGGTCTCGTGCGGTAGCTGAGCAGTACTCTGGACAGGCGGGTTTGGAGTGAGCCTTCTGTGACTCGTTTAAGGCTCTGGTTGATGGTTTGTACTGCCCGCTCTGCCTGCTCGTTGGAGGCTGGTTTAAACGGGGCCGAGGTGACATGTTTGATCCCATTGCGGGTCATGAATTCTTTAAATTCGGCACTGGTGAAACATGGCCCGTTGTCACTGATCAGTATGCCAGGCAGGCCGTGGGAGCATCCACCACCACCAGGAACATTTTACCGAGAAACAGGCCAGCATAGTCGACATGGATCCTTGACCATGGCCTGGAGGGCCAGGACCACAAACTTAGTGGTGCCTCTCTGGGTGTGTTGCTCAACTGAGCACATACACTGCATTGCTGTACACAGGACTCTAAATCAGAGTCGATACCAGGCCACCACACGTAGGATCTGGCTATCGCTTTCATCATTACTATACCCGGGTGTGTGCTGTGGAGATCCGAGATGAATGTCTCCCTGCCCTTTTTTGGTACCACTACATGGTTACCCCACAACAGGCAGTCTGCCTGAATGGACAGCTCATCCTTTCGCCGCTGGAATGGCTTGATTGGCTCTTGCATTTCAACGGGGATGCTGGCCTAGCTCCCATGCCATACACATGCTTTACAGATACACAACAAGAGTGGTCAGCAAACTGCAAACAATTACATGCACCGCTTTATCTTGCATATACCGCCACCCCTTTTCTCTGACAAATCTCTATCTAGTTCCCTTTGGAATTTTCCACGACTATCCAGGAAGTTACATGATGCCAAGGACTTCCTGGTTACAGATTTATTGTCTATTTTAGTTGGGGTTGCAGGTTGTGATGGTCGCGGTCTGGGTGACAGATAAACTCCTTCTCCCCGCAAATCAGGTACATATAGCATTTGTTATCAATGACGCCCCCAGCCTTTTCACGAATGCTGGTTAAAGCTTGACGAAAGCAAAGTTACAGTGCTTACAATAAATGTTCCCTCGAATGGGTTTTTTGTGCACGGTCCCTTTCATTTTGCTGTGTGGTTGCTGTGTGGCCGCACATGTGCAGTATCTTTTCCAGCGGCAATGGGTGGTGCCTGAAACCTGCCGATCAACGAGCGGCCACACGCCCGGATACTTTAGGGTGAACTCTGCTAACAATGCAAAATCATGCCACACACACGCAACGATTCCAGATCACTTGCCCAGGGGCGCTAAGCCACCGAATTTCTACCCCGAGGTCTTTAATCATCCAGGGAGCTCCAGCTTTAGATGACCTTCCTTTCCCCCTCGTGTGAATGTCTTTATTCTGTACCCTCCTTGAAGGCCTCTCATTGCTCAGTCACTTTTTCACTTGCCAATCTTTGATTTCAATCCATCTGGGCCCGATCCCTCCAGCTCACTGACGTTAGACCTCCTCCAGGTGAGTATTTTCGCATTTGATTTTTCCTCATCCTTTCCCATAACTCACCTAGTCTCTCCACATAACTGAAGTTCCTCATCCCTGGAACCATTCTCGTAAATCTCCTCTGGCCTTGACATTCTCCCTAAAGTGCAGTGCTGAGACAAACAGTGCCAATACTTTCCGTCATCCATTAATTTTAAGAAACCTGTAATCCAGTTTACCAGCAACATGTTTACAACATTATTAAGAATGAGAGACAAATGCATAGGGCGCGGGAGTGCAGTGGTCACAGCACATGCATTGGTGATCGAAAGATCATGAGTTCCATCATAACTAGTTGGGTAGTTAAATCCGACAGGGATAAGTTGAACTTTGGTAATGGAGTACAACGGGCAATATGGGATCGGCTGGCTGTTAGTCACCCCGTCTGGTTGGCCGTTTTATTAACGCTAATGGGAATGAAAATCAGGCGGGGGATATAATGGGCGGCTGACCCGATATCACATGTTCACCACCAGTTCCCGAAGTTAGAACTACCCCCAATAAATCTGGTCACTTGTGGGCTGGGCCCAGGAGAAAGTGGCCAGGGAACTGAACTGGCTCACCGCTCTCTGTGACCATATGACATGCGTTTGTGCAAACCATCGCTCCAAGTTTCTTCAAGAAGGCAGCGCAGGGCAGCAGGATATGGGCACCCCTACCAGTTTCATTCCGCACCCACTCCCCCCCCCCCCCCCACCCCCCGCCCCGCACCAGACCCCCGCAACAAATGAAAAAAAACAATGCGAGAATGTCATGGCGATGTTTCCCAGGGCATCGCAATGTCATGGTGTCACTTTGCGTGAGATCACCAAGTTACCGTGTGGTGGTCCAGTAACCTGGGCCAGAGTTACCAGCTTTGGGTCACAGAGCAACAGAGCGATTGTGTTCCTAACACAGATGAGACTACACACAGGGAGGTTAAAGTAACAGTGACCTCAGTCTTAAATAAGACACTCCAGAGTGAGGAACAGGCCTTAGGGGCTGGCTTATATACAGTGCTCCCAAGGGATGCTGGGATCCCTTGGGACTTCAGGGGATGAGCTGCCTGGTGGCGGAACATGGGAGTGCATGCTTTGCAGATACACAACATCACTCCCCCCGCCAAAGTCAAAGTGAAAACTATTTACAAGGTGAGGCGGTTGGGAGCCTTTCTTTCCCTGGTGGACTGCCTCAGTACAAATGTCTGTTCTGGTGTGTTGGCTGTGCCCTCGCTGGGCTGGCGTGTTGTTGGCCCTGCAGGGCTGCTAGGTGAGCCTGGCCTTGCTGGGCTGTTGGGCGTGATGGGTTCGATTTCCAGGTCTGGCGTGGTGTCGTTGATCCTTTGGGTGTGTGTTGTGGGCTCGAAAAAGGTGGTGTCTGCTGTGGGTTGTTCAGGGCAGTCTGTGAACTGCAGCCTCGCTTGGTCCAGGTGCTTTCTGCAAATTTGTCCATTGTCTAGTTTGACCACAATCACTCTATTCCCTTCTTTAGCTATCACCGTGCTCGCGATCCACTTAGGATCATGTCCATAGTTTAGCACATACACAAGGTCATTCAGATCAATTTCCCATGACACAGTGGTGTGACCATCGTTTACATTTTGTTGCTGCCGCCTATTCTCTACCTGATCATGCAGGTTGCGGTGAACCAGCGAGAGTCTGGTTTTAAGTGTCCTTTTCACGAGTGGTCAGCAAACTGCAAACAATTCCATGCACCGCTTTATCTTGCATATATCGCCACCCCTTTTCTCTGACAAATCTCTATCTAGTTCCCTTTGGAATTTTCCACGACTATCCAGGAAGTTACATGATGCCAAGAACTTCCTGGTTAAAGATTTATTGTCTATTTTAGTTGGGGTTGCAGGTTGTGATGGTCGTGGTCTGGGTAACAGATACACTCCTTCTCCCCCCAAATCAGGTACATATAGCATTTGTTATCAATGACGCCCCCAGCCTTTTCACGAATGCTGGTTAAAGCTTGACGAAAGCAAAGTTACAGTGCTTACAATAAATGTTCCCTCGAATGGGTTTTTTGTGCACGGTCCCTTTCATTTTGCTGTGTGGTTGCTGTGTGGCCGCACATGTGCAGTATCTTTTCCAGCGGCAATGGGTGGTGCCTGAAACCTGCCGATCAACGAGCGGCCACACGCCCGGATACTTTAGGGTGAACTCTGCTAACAATGCAAAATCATGTCACACACACGCAACGATTCCAGATCACTTGCCCTGGTATAACTAAGCTTGATTGCCACATATTATTGCACAAGAGCAAAGAAAGGCCTCAGGACAGCTCGAAGCGCTTTACAGTCAATTAATTACCTTTAAAGTGCAGTCAATGTTGTAATGTAGGGAAACACAGCAGCCAGTTTGTACACTCAGGACCCTATAAACATCAGGGTGACAATGAGCATATAATGGCCCAGAAATTCCTCTCGAGGATTTCCCGTGGGCAAAGCACTGTAGAATAGAAATAAAATGCACACTTACCTTAAGCTGCTGCACCCGCTTAAGATCCCGGTCCAGAGGCCTCTCGTGACTGCGTATCGCAGCGGTTTCACGCAGGGGTCCGCAGGAGTCACGCGGGCCTGGACACCCAATCACAGGTAAGTATTTTCTCATTTGTTGTAACTTACGAAACTCCTGTTACTATGAATGAGAAAAACCCCAAAACGCACAATCTCTACATAAAACATTTAAAAAACACTTTACACAATACACTAATAGAAATTAAAGTTGATATAAATTTGTTCTAAAGAAATAAAAATTGCCGATTTAAAAAAAAAGTTAGGGTTAGGGTTTAAAGTAACATTACCTGAGTGGGAAGGGTTTTAACATTAGTATGTTTTTAAAAATGTTATTTTAATCATGTTTTTGATATATTTTTAAACTCTTATGCCTGTAAAAGTAGGCTACGTGCCTGCTTCTATCAGGTGCAAAAATTTTGAGGACATTTGCTGGGCAAGATATGCGTAAATCCTGCAATCTTGCCCGTACAAATGTCCTCGCTCCCGAGATATCTACGACCTGTCAAGTTCCAGCTTGACAGATTGGAAATGCCGGTTTTCAGCACATGTGCATTGTGCACATGTCAGAATTTCCACACCATTCTCTTTTAGTGATGTTGGTTGAGGGATAAATATTGGCCAGGGCACTATGGAGAACTCCCCTGCTCTTCTTCGAAATAGTGCCATGGGATCTTTTTCTGCGTCAACCTGAGAGAGGACCTTAGTTTAAAGTCTCATCCGATAGATGGCACCTCTGACAGTGCAGCACTCCCTCAGTACTGCACTGGAATGTCAGCCTAGATTTACATGCTCAAGTCTTTGATCCATGGCTGACAACACGGCTGGAAGGAGCTTCAATAATAACTTTTAAAATGGAATTGGGTAAATACACAAAGGGGACATAAAACACTAGTTAGGCCGCAGCTGGAGTACTGCGTGCAGTTCTGGTCACCACATTACAGGAAAGATGTAATAGAGAGGGTACAGAGGAGCTTTACGGAGATGTTGTCTGGAAGGAGAATTTTAGCTACGAGGAAAGATTGGATGTGCTGGGTTTGTTTTTGTTGCCTATGCAATAACTCAATAGGCTTAGTACGATGAACTCAAACCAGGTGCGACCTGACTCTACTTTATTAGCTCTCAAAGTGAGGATTAAAGTAGGCTTTCTATGGAGCCAGATGCATAAAATGTAAGTTCAGCTGTAACATTTACTTCAACTGACAAAGCAGCCCTCCTGACTCTTCTAGGTTGCAGGTCTGCTTTTACTAACTCACAGATCTCGGTTACAACTTATTTGCGGAAACGCAGCCTTCTCACACAGTCTGCATCAATCAGGTGCAGGTATGAACACCTGTCTCGATATACCCGATGTGGGCAAGGCCACCTGCCCATCATCCTACATGCTCTGAGGTTCCTCATGCGATGATGTTTAATCAAATTTCTCCTCCGCAGCACCATCATTCAGAAGGCTTGCACAAGGTATGGCATTGTCAGTATTGCCCCCATTATTAAATTGTAGCTTTGCAACAACCTCAAAACAACAGGATAAAGCACTCTTCCTCTTCTTTCCTCTCTCTCTCCAAGGCGGACGCCCTAGTATGGACCACACCTTGGTCTGTGCATGCACAATAGGCTTGCTTAGAATGGGAAGCTAGGCATTCAATGAAGATATTTGGGGCAACAAAGTGTAATGCAATTCTTGGATTTTTGACTTTTTTCAAAGAACCACCCCACCACCAAACGTCTCCTCACCGGGCTCAAGGGTCGGAGCATCAGCCGGCAGAATCATTCCCTCACCTGGACAAGGGGGCTTGAGGTTCGGCTTCCACCACGGACCACCTGCCCCCACCCAGGGCTTCTTTTGAAGCCCAAGGTCCTGTGTCGGGGCGAGGGAATGATTCTGCCGGCCGATGCTCCGACCCTTGAGCCCGGTGAGGAGACGTTCGGTGGTAGGGTGGTTCTTTGAAAAAAAATCAAAAATTCAAGAATTGCATTACACTTCCAATTTTTCGCTTTTGACTTTGAAAAAATTAAGATTTATGATGCTTATTCTCTGCCTTCTTCACTCCCTCCAAAACTTTGGTTAAAATCAATGGCATCTTTCTGTCCAAGTTTTTAATGTTCACTGATTTTTCTTAAATGCCCAGAAAGTTTTTTGGGAGTGGTCACATCCGCCGTCCTAGAAAAAATGTAAGTTGCCCAAACTTGCTTAAATCTGAAAAACTTGCGCAGACATCAGGTAATGCCCCCGTGAAGCAAAAAAATCTAACCAAAATAATCGTACCTCAGTGAATTGCGCTGGTGCAGAAACATTGGGGAAACTTGGAGATATTTCAAAAAAAGGGCGCAGATAATTGGGGAAACATAGAAACACAGAAAATAGGTGCAGGAGTAGGCCATTCGGCCCTTCGAGCCTGCACCGCCATTCAATAAGATCATGGCTGATCATTCCCTCAGTACCCCTTTCTTGCTTTCTCTCCATACCCCTTGATCCCTTTAGCTGTAAGAGCCATATCTAACTCCCTCTTGAATATATCCAACGAACCGGCATCAACAGCTTTCTGTGGTAGAGAATTCCACAGGTTGACAACTCTCTGAGTGAAGATGTTTCTCCTCATCTCAGTCCTAAATGGCTTACCCCTTATCCTTAGACTGTGTCCCCTGGTTCTGGCCCTCCCCAACATCGGGAACATTCTTCCTGCATCTAACCTGTCCAGTTCCGTCAGAATTTTATATGTTTCTATGAGACCCCTTTCATTCTTCTAAACTCCAGTGAATACAGGCCCAGTCGATCCAGTCTCTCCTCCTATGTCAGTCCCGCCATCCCGGGAATCAGTCTGGTGAACCTTCGCTGCACTCCCTCAATAGCAAGAACGTCTTTCCTCAGATTAGGAGACCAAAACTGAACACAATATTCTAGGTGAGGCCTCACTAAGGCCCTGTACAACTGCAGTAAGACCTCCCTGCTCCTATACTCAAATCCCCTAGCTATGAAGGCCAACATACCATTTGCCCCTCTCACCACCTGCTGTACCTGCATGCCAACTTTCAATGACTGATGTACCATGACACCCAGGTCTCGTTGCACCTCCCCCCCTCTTAATCTACCGCCATTCAGATAATATTCTGCCTTCATGTTTTTGCAACCAAAGTGGATAACCTCATATTTATCCACATTATACTGCACCTGCCATGCATTTGCCCACTCACCTAACCTGTCCAAGTCATCCCGCAGCCTCTTAGCATCCTCCTCACAGTTCACACCACCACCCAGCTTAGTGTCATCTGCAAACTTGGAGATATTACACTCAATTCCTTCATCTAAATCATTGATATATATTGTAAATAGCTGGGGTCCCAGCACTGAGAGCCCTGCGGGACCCCACTAGTCACTGCCTGCCATTCTGAGATGGAGAGTGACACAGTTAGTTCAGAGACTGGGGTCCTGAACTTAAGGAAGGTGGCTTCTATGATATGAGATCTGAATTGGCTAGAATAGACTGGCGAATGATACTGTAAGGGGGTAGTCTCTATGAGGGGGTCAGGTTCACTTCTGATCAACTTGAGCGGTTCGACTCGTTCCCACTCCCTTGGGTTCTCGACTCTGGATTTATTTGGGGGGGGTGTGACAAAAGTGCAAAGGACACTGGTTTGAGGTAAAAGAGCTTTGTTATTATTACAGTCAAAGAAATACAGGCTTATTACTCTAGTAAGAAAATACAAGGCCAAACTTACAATCATTCTGATAAGGGACAATACAAGGAAAGGTACAAGGTCAAACTTATAATCACTCTAATAAAGAATCATACACTACACATTCAAAGGGGGTTACAGTAAAATTATACCTCCCACCTCCCAAAACCTAATTCTAGCTAGGTTAGACTCCAGGGCAGGCAGTGACTATGCTTACCAATCCTTTTTGACAGTTAATGGTAGATCACGGTTTCGGGGTTTGCTGGATGTGGTAGGGTCTGCTTGCCATACCCCGAACATCGGAGAAGACTTCTTGCTGCGCAATCTTCAGTTTGGTTGAGTCCGCTGATACGGTAAGGTGCGTTTTGGATCTATGGGATAAGTACCTGGTTTTCTTCGTTAGCAATAGGATTCTACAGTTTTTTAGGTAATGTTTTACCCGTTGGTAGGTCAGGATTAGATTGTAGAAACTTTTCGATTCTTCGTTTTTTCCCCGTTGGAGTTTTGTTCGAGTTTGGTCGATCGCGGTGGTTTTCCGTTGATACCACGTTGATTGTGGTCGGTTGCTGCTGCGATGGTGGTGTTCTTCCTTCCT
The DNA here is from genome assembly GCF_044704955.1 of Pristiophorus japonicus. Classification (NCBI taxonomy): domain Eukaryota; kingdom Metazoa; phylum Chordata; class Chondrichthyes; family Pristiophoridae; genus Pristiophorus; species Pristiophorus japonicus. The sequence continues at coordinate 217,698,599 of NC_091983.1, read as the reverse complement.
TCAGGACTTCAGGGCTTCGAGGCTGGAGAAGTTAGTTTACAACTGTCGCGTTGGATTCTCTCCTTGTCTTGATGAGGTACTAATTTTGGCGGGCTTGGTTCTTCTTTGTAATATTTTGGCGGGCTCGTTAAAAGTTGATATGTTTTGGGTGAGTTGATGTTCGAAAACTGTTTCCTGATGGAAAAATTAGTTTGGTAATTGCAATGTCCTTTTGTGCTTAGTCTTTCGCATACAGGCTGGATTGGGCCTCTTTGTGATATATATGCTGAAATGATTGTCCAGACCCATGTTGATGGGTAGCTACCTCTGGGTGATTTTGTGATGTGAATGTTTCTTGTTTTCGAATACTCATTCTTCCAGACAGGTTAACTTAGTCCTCTCACCCAGGTAGCTTCACTTAATTAGACTGTCTCCTGCTAGTTCCTTAGGCCCGCCCACAGCCTTGAGTTTGTCTTTTAAAATCCAAAATTCTATTAAAGTTCGTAGTTTCTTTCATAAGCACTTTAGCATTCCAAACTTTGGGGTAGATAGTCCGAAATTAAATTTCCTTTCGAATGAGCCCAAACACAGGGGGCGGGAGGGTTGGGGGGGGGAGGGGTTCTGTGTATTTTGCACCTTCTTCAATATTAGGGGGTTGACGGTGGATAGGCAATGGCAAACATTGAAAGATCACATGGATGAATTTCAACAATTGTACATCCCTGTCTGGAGTAAAAACAAAGCGGGGCGCGGGGGAGGGGTGGGGGGGGAGGGGCGGGGCGGGCGGTGGCTCAACTGTGGCTAACAAGGGAAATTAGGGATAGTGTTGGGTCCAAGGAGGAGGCATATGAATTGGCCAGAAAAAGCAGCAAACCTGAGGACTGGGAGAATTTAATAATTCAGCAGAGAAGGACAAAGGGTTTAATTAGGAGGGGGAAAATAGAGTATGAGAGGAAGCTTGCTGGGAACATAAAAACTGACTGCAAAAGCTTCTATAGATACTTGAAGAGAAAAAGATTAGTGAAGACAAATTTAGGTCCCTTGCAGTCAGAATCAGGTGAATTTATAATGTGGAACAATTGAACAAATACTTTGGTTCTGTCTTCACAAACGAAGACACAAATAACCTTCCGGAAATACTAGGGGACCAAGGGTTTAGCGAGAGGGAGGAACTGAGGGAAATCCTTATTGGTCAGGAAATTGTGTTAGGGAAATTGATGGGATTGGGGGCCAATAAATCCCCAGGGCCTGATGGTCTGCATCCCAGAATGCTTGTGGAGGTGGCCCGAGAAACAGTGGATGCATTGGTGATCATTTTCCAACAGTCTATCGACTCTGGATCAGTTCCTATGGATTGGAGGGTAGCTAATGTAGCAACACTTTTTAAAAAAGGAGGGAGAGAGAAAACAGGAAATTATAGACTGGTTAGTCTGACATCAGTAGTGGGGCAAATGTTGGAATCAATTATTAAAGATGAAATAGCAGCATATTTGGAAAGCAGTGATAGGATCGGTCCAAGTCAGCATGGATTCAGGAAAGGGAAATCATGCTTGGCAAATCTTCTGGAATTTTTTGAGGATGTAACTAGCAGAGTGGACAAGGAAGAACCAGTGGATGTGGTGTATTTGGACTTTCAAAACGCTTTTGACAAGGTCCCACATAAGAGATTAGTGTGCAAAATGAAAGCACATGGTATTAAGGGTAGTGTATTGAAGTGGATAGAGAACTGGTTGGCAGTCAGGAAGTAGAGAGTAGGGGAAAATTAAACACATAGGTAGATTTGCATGTTGTTTTATAATGGAACAAAGGCACAACAGCTAGTACAGGCAGAACCAGTTTAAATGCAAATCTGACCTTTTGATAACAATGACATCAGAACAAGATGACATTTCATATAATGGAGCAGGGAATTGACTAGGATGAGGCACCTCTGTGATCGGACAAGTCCAGCAATTGATGCGTGACCTAACAACAATGCCACCCAACAATGTGAATTAGACAATGAAAGCTTTCTTTTACCTTCACATGAAAGAGAGATACAAACGTTCGAAAATTTAGCTTCCTTAAAGCAAAGGTGCCACGAATGGCCTGGATAGATAATTGCTTGTGATTCATAGGGGTACTTTGCATAGTGGCTATTGTAATATAGAGCTCGACCTAGTGGACTACTGTGGAAATGCAACTGCTGATGTACATACAATAAAAGGGTCATGTGACAAGTCAAATGATTGACAAGTTCCTGTAGAGCTATGTTGTGTATAGTGTGTTTGTAAAGTTGTAAGAATATATCACATTGGTGAATGAGGATAGGATAATCGGATTCCCTAGCTGAAACTTTTGTCGGTGGATGATTCAGCCAACCAACGGAGATACTTTGAGAGGTTCTTTGTTTTGCAGTATAGCTAAAAATCCACGGTAAATTACAAACGCACTTAGCTGAACTGTCAGAGTCCAGATGGCTGTGCCTATGGGAATAATAGGGCGCTTGGGTGAGTTCCATCGCAACCGAGAGACTTTCAGAGCATATGTGGAGCGACTAGAAATGTTTTTCACTGCAAATAGTATTGCTGAAGTCCCCGATGATGAAAATCATAATTGGGTGGGGTAGGAAAAAAATAGGCTATTTTATTGACTGAAGCAGTCCCCGAGGTGTATGAAAGCCTGAAAAATGTGCTTGTTCCTGTCAAGCCAAAGGACACACCACTGAGAGAGAATGGCTCTACAGTCCAGACCGCCTGGAAATTGCAGAAAGTTATCGTTCTGGAATACGAAATCAATTAACATAAGAACATAAGAATTAGGAACAGGAGTAGGCCATCTAGCCCCTCGAGCCTGCTCCGCCATTCAACAAGATCATGGCTGATCTGGCCGTGGACTCAGCTCCACTTACCCGCCCGCTCCCCATAACCCTTAATTCCCTTATTGGTTAAAAATCTATCTATCTGTGACTTGAATACATTCAATGAGCTAGCCTCAACTGCTTCCTTGGGCAGAAAATTCCACAGATTCACAACCCTCATTAATTGACGAAGGAATCTATGAGTACATTATAGCTTTAAAAAAGATATCCATTCACTGTCATTTCGGAAACTTTCAGGACCGAGCACTGCGTGACCGCTTTGTTTGTGGGATGAGAAATGAAGTAATTAGAAGAAAGTTGTTGACAACCTCAAACTTGACTTTTGATTTAGCTTGTCAGACAGCTATGTCGAAGGATATGGCCGACCAATACTCCCGAGAATTTCATGCCATTTCCAGTCATCAGACAACCGAGGTTGCAGGTTAGAAGTAAAAGGCAGTCGGGCCCCAAGCCCTCAGCAATTGGCCAAGGTACCAGTAAATTGAAGTTGTGCTATCGGTGCCTGGGACAACACATTTCTCAAAGCTGTCCACTTGTGAAGGCAGGGTGTTTCTTCTGCAAGAAAACAAGACATCATGCAAAGGCATGCCGACTGAAGAGTAAACCAATGTTCAATGCTAGAGGTAGCAATCACCAGAGACTGCATAGCATTGAAGAGAAGGTTCTGGAGATACGCGTCACCAGGAGCACTAGGGTACCCAACAACAATTCGGGATGTGTTGTTATCCAATATACATTGCCGGAACCAGGATACCATGGAAATCGACACTGGTGCATCCGTGAGTGTTGCACTGGAATCATTATATCTCGACAAGTTGAATGATTTTCCATTGAAGAAATCGAAGATAGAGCTGCGAGGTTACTCAGGAGAGCAAATCCCTGTGGTATGACGTATCACTGTACCGGTGAAATACAGGATCAGTTTCAGAGCTTGCCTCTCTTATTAGTGGCAGAAGACAATCCTGCCTTGAAACTGGTTGGGATCACTGAAGCTGGATTGGAATGAGATTTTTCATGTAGAAATGAAATTTGCATCGAAAGAGGATGTCATCAAGCAGTATATGAAGGTGTTCCATGAGATAGGCAGTCCGATCCAAGACTTCAAGGTGAGTGTCAGAGTACAGAAGGACGCTAGACCAGTTTACTGCAAGCCATATCCTGTGCCATACGCACTCAAGGATAAAGTTGAGCAAAAACTTAAAAGACTGGAAACTGAGAACATTATCTCTAAGGTAGATCTAAATCATTGGGCTACACCCTTGTTGTTGTACCTAAGTCAGATGGTAATGCTAATGCTATGTCCAGGTTACCATCCTCATCACAAGTTACAGCTAATAGGGAAGAAGTGTTCTATTTTTCATACATTAATAAACTGCCAGTCACAGCTGAAGAGATTGGGAGACAACCAAACATGATCCAGTTATGTCAAAGATGTATGATTACATAGCAAATGGCTGGCCAAACCAGGTATCTGAGAAAGATATTCATCCATCTTTTGTTCGTAGGAATGAATTGTCAATGGATAAAGATTGTTTCATGTGGGGTGCAAGAGTATTTATTCCAAATCAGTTCAGGTCCAAATTGTTAGGAGATCTTCGTGACCAGCACCTGGGAAAGTGCTTGACCAAGAGTTCTGCACGCAGTTACTTATGGTGACCAGGTTTAGATAAAGATATCGGGCTAGAACCTCCACTTTTGAGCTTATCATCCAAAAATGGGCGTTATTTCCGGCATGGGAGGTAAAAAAAGGTTTTCAGATCACCCGCTTCTCGCCCATTCTCAAAACACCTAGTTTACATTTTTGAAAATGGGCGTTACCGTGAGCGATATCAAATGGGCGGTAGAGTTAAATTTTTCTGACCTTCTGCTGTAAAGTGTCGCCATCCTTAGCAACAGCAGCGCTCAATTCCCGCGATTCAAAGGTCAAGTGTCATCATGACATGCGCAGAAGAGGAGACAGAGAGAGAGGGAGCCCAGAGGCACTGAAAGTATGTGTGGCTGTGGTGTGTGCTTGTTTGGCTGTTGTGGGAGGAACGATGGAGATTCACCAGCAGCAAAAAGCCCACTAAGCACCAAGGACATTGTTTTTGTCCAACAAATAACATATAATATGGAAGGGATGGAGGAGGCCCTGGAGCTGCTAGCCAGGAACACTGGTGGCAGAGGGCTCCCAGTGGTCCCGGAGCGCCACGCTGCACCCCAAGGTGACGAACCCCCATTGCCAACCAGCAGCAACATCTTACTTATGGCTCTCGTTGCATCGCCTTTCGGCCTCGGTGTGGGTGTCACGCAGTGAGGTCATCAGCCAGGTGGTGAGGCCATATCCTTTGTCTCCATGCACCCAGCGTTGACATAGAAACATAGAAAATAGGTGCAGGAGTGGGCCATTCGGCCCTTCGAGCCTGCACCACCATTCAATATGATCATGACTAATGATGCACTTCATTACCCCATTTCTGCTTTCTCTCCATACCCTTGATACCTTTAGCCGAAAGGGCCACAACTTCCTCCCTTTTGAATATATCTAACGAACTGGCCTCAACAACTTTCTGTGGTAGAGAATTCCACATACCCACAACTCTCTGAGTGAAGAAGTTTCTCCTCATCTCGATCCTAAATGGCTTACCCCTTATCCTTAGACTGTGACCCCTGGTTCTGGACTTCCCCAACATTAGGAACATTCTTCCTGCATCTAACCTGTCTAAACCCATCAGAATTTTAAACGTTTCTATTAGGTCCCCTCTCATTCTTCTGAACTCCAGTGAATACAAGCCCAGTTGATCCAGTCTTTCTTGAAAGGTCAGTCCCGCCATCCCGGGAATCAGTCTGGTGAACCTTCGCTGCACTCCCTCAATAGCAAGAATGTCCTTCCTCAGGTTAGGAGACCAAAACTGTACACAATACTCCAGGTGTGGCCTCACCAATGCCCTGTACAACTGTAGCAACACCTCCCTGCCCCTGTACTCAAATCCCCTCGCTATGAAGACCAACATGCCATTTGCTTTCTTAACCGCCTGCTGTACCTGCATGCCAACCTTCAATGACTGATGTACCATGACACCCAGGTCTCGTTGCACCTCGCCTTTTCCTAATCTGTCACCATTCAGATAATAGTCTGTCTCTCTGTTTTTACCACCAAAGTGGATAACCTCACATTTATCCACATTATACTTCATCTGCCATGCATTTGCCCACTCACCTAACCTATCCAAGTCGCTCTGCAGCCTCATAGCATCCTCCTCGCAGCTCACACTGCCACCTAACTTAGTGTCATCCGCAAATTTGGAGATACTACATTTAATCCCCTCGTCTAAATCATTAATGTACAATGTAAACAGCTGGGGCCCCAGCACAGAACCTTGCGGTACCCCACTAGTCACCGCCTGCCATTCTGAAAAGTACCCATGTACTCCTACTCTTTGCTTCCTGTCTGACAACCAGTTCTTAATCCATGTCAGCACACTACCCCCAATCCCATGTGCTTTAACTTTGAACATTAATCTCTTGTGTGGGACCTTGTCGAAAGCCTTCTGAAAGTCCAAATGTACCACATCAACTGGTTCTCCCTTGTCCACTCTACTGGAAACATCCTCAAAAAATTCCAGAAGATTTGTCAAGCATGATTTCCCTTTCACAAATCCATGCTGACTTGGACCTATCATGTCACCTCTTTCCAAATGCGCTGCTATGACATCCTTAATAATTGATTCCATCATCTTACCCACTACCGATGTCAGACTTACCGGTCTATAATTCCCTGTTTTCTCTCTCCCTCCTTTTTTAAAAAGTGGGGTTACATTGGCTACCCTCCACTCGATAGGAACTGATCCAGAGTCAATGGAATGTTGGAAAATGACTGTCAATGCATCCGCTATTTCCAAGGCCACCTCCTTAAGTACTCTGGGATGCAGTCCATCAGGCGCTGGGGATTTATCGGCCTTCAATCCCATTAATTTCCCCAACACAATTTCCCGACTAATAAGGATATCCCTCAGTTCCTCCTCCTTACTAGACCCTCTGACCCCTTTTATACCTGGAAGGTTGTTAGTGTCCTCCTCAGTGAATACCGAACCAAAGTACTTTGTTCCCCGTTATGACTTCCCCTGATTCTGACTGCAGGGGACCTACGTTTATCTTTACTAACCTTTTTCTCTTTACATATCTATAGAAACTTTTGCAATCCGTCTTAATGTTCCCTGCAAGCTTCTTCTTGTACTCCATTTTCCATGCCCTAATCAAACCCTTTGTCCTCCTCTGCTGAGTTCTAAATTTCTCCCAGTCTCCGGGTTCACTGCTATTTCTGGCCAATTTGTATGCCACTTCCTTGGCTTTAATACTATCCCTGATTTCCCTTGATAGCCACGGTTGATCAACCTTCCGTTTTTTTATTTTTACGCCAGACAGGAATGTACAATTGTTGTAGTTCATCCATGCGGTCTCTAAATGTCTGCCACTGCCCATCCACAGTCAACCCCTTAAGTATCATTTGCCAATCAATCCTAGCCAATTCACGCCTCATACCTTCAAAGTTACCCTTCTTTAAGTTCTGGACCATGGTCTCTGAATTAACTGTTTCATTCTCCATCCTAATGCAGAATTCCACCATATTATGGTCACTCTTCCCCAAGGGGCCTCGCACAACGGTATTGCTAATTAATCCTCTCTCATTACACAACACCCAATCTAAGATGGCCTCCCCCCTAGTTGGTTCCTCGACATATTGGCATAATACTTTGCAAACTTTTGACTGTAGAGACCCCAGCCTTGAGTAAAGCCATAGCGTTAGCCCAGGCATTCACCGCCACCAGTGACAATACCAAACAAATCTCTCAGCACACGAGTGCTGCTGCAAGTACTGTGAACAAAGTAATTTTGTTTTCGAATTGAAATGTACAGGGCAGGCCTCACATGCCTGCAGCTGCACATCCACAGCTGTCTCAGAGTCCACCATCAAGGGTGGTGAATACAAGGCCATTAATACCTTGTTGGCGCTGCGGGGATGATCATCGTTTCCATTCATGCCGCTTCAAAGGGTACGTTTGCAAGGGCTGGGGAACAATGCGACATCTCCAACGTATGTGCAGGCGAGCTGCAAACCCTGCTAATCCTACAAACCACCATGTTGTAAAGGAGGACAGATCCATGTTGGATCATGACGAACCACAGCCTCAGATTGAAGAGGCAGAGTTATATGGGGTGCACACATTTACCACAAAGTGTTCCCCGATAATGCTGAAGGTTGAATTAAATGGACTCCCGGTGTCAATGGAGCTGGACACGGGCGCGAGCCAGTCCAAAGTGAGCAAAAAGACTTTCGATAAATTGTGGTGCAGCAAGGCCTCAAGGCCAGTCCTGACTCCCATTCGTACTAAACTGAGAATGTACACAAAGGAACTGATTCCCGTAATCGGCAGTGCTACTGTAAAGGTCTACGACGGAGCGGTGCACAAGCTACCACTCTGGGTGGTACCGGGCAATGGCCCCATGCTGTTTGGCAGGAGCTGGCTGGAGAAGATACGCTGGAACTGGGACGAGTTCCGAGCACTCTTGTCCGTCGACGATACTTCATGTGCCCAGGTCCTAAACAAGTTTCCCTCGCTGTTCGAACCAGGCATCAGGAATCTCCAAGGAGCAAAAGTGCAGATCCACTTGATTCCGGGGCGCGACCATCCATCACAAGGCGAGAGCGATACCGTACATGATGAAGGAGAGGGTGGAGATCGAGCTGGACCGGTTGCAACGAGAGGGCATCATTTCGCCGATCGAATTCAATTAATGGGCCAATCCGATTGTTCCAGTCCTCAAGAAAGATGGCACCATCAGAATCTGTGGTGATTACAAAGTAACTATCAATTGTTTCTCCCTGCAGGATCATTACCCGCTACCAAAGGCAGATGACCTATTTGCGACGCTGGCGGAAGGAAAAATGTTCACAAAGCTGGATTTGACCTCAGCCTACATGACGCAGTGGCTGAAGGAATCATCAAAGGTCTCTTCATTTACAACAGATGCCCGTTTGGGATTCGATCAGCTGCAGCGATATTCCAGAGGAACATGGAAAGCTTACTGAAGTCGGTCCCGCGCACCGTGGTCTTCCAGGACGACATAATGGTTACAGGTCGGAACACCGTCGAGCATCTGCAGAACCTGGAGGAGGTTCTTAGTCGGCTTAATTGCGTGGGGCTCAGGTTAAAACGCTCGAAGTGCGATTTCCTGAAGTAGAGTTCCTGGGGAGAAGAATCATGGCGGATGGAATCAGGCTCACCGATTCAAAGACGGAGGCAATCAAGAACGCACCAAGACCACAGAATGTGATGGAGCTGTGGTCGTTTCTAGGACTCCTGAACTACTTTGGTAACTTCTTACCGGGTCTTAGAACATAAGAACATAAGAATTAGGAACAGGAGTAGGCCATCTAGCCCCTCGAGCCTGCTCCGCCATTCAACAAAATCATGGCTGATCTGGCCGTGGACTCAGCTCCACTTACCCGCCCGCTCCCCGTAACCCTTAATTCCCTTATTGGTTAAAAATCTATCTATCTGTGACTTGAATACATTCAATGAGCTAGCCTCAACTGCTTCCTTGGGCAGAGAATTCCACAGATTCACAACCCTCTGGGAGAAGAAATTCCTTCTCAACTCGGTTTTAAATTGGCTCCCCCGTATCTTGAGGCTGTGCCCCCTAGTTCTAGTCTCCCCCACCGGTGGAAACAACCTCTCTGCCTCTATCTTGTCTATCCCTTTCATTATTTTAAATGTTTCTCTAAGATCACCCGTCATCCTTCTGAACTCCATCGAGTAAAGACCCAGTCTACTCAATCTATCATAAGGTAACCCCCTCATCTTCGGAATCAGCCTAGTGAATCGTCTCTGTATCCCCTCCAAAGCTAGTATATCCATCCTTAAGTAAGGTGACCAAAACTGCATGCAGTACTCCAGGTGCGGCCTCACCAATATACCCTATACAGTTGCAGCAGGACCTCCCTGCTTTTGTACTCCATCCCACTCGCAATGAAGGCCAACATTCCATTCACCTTCCTGATTACCTGCTGCACCTGCAAACTAACTTTTTTGGGATTCATGCACAAGGAGCCCCCAGGTCCCTCTGCACCGCAGCATGTTGTAATTTCTCCCCATTCAAATAATATTCCTTTTTACTGTTTTTTTTCCCAAGGTGGATGACCTCACACTTTCCGACATTGTATTCCATCTGCCAAACCTTAGCCCATTTGCTTAACCTATCTAAATCTCTTTGCAGCCTCTCTGTGTCCTCTAAACAACCCGCTTTCCCACTAATCTTTGTGTCATCTGCAAATTTTGTTTCACTACACTCTGTCCCCTCTTCCAGGTCATCTATGTATATTGTAAACAGTTGTGGTCCCAGCACCGATCCCTGTGGCACACCACTAACCACCGATTTCCAACCCGAAAAGGACCCATTTATCCCGACTCTGCTTTCTGTTCGCCAGCCAATTCTCTATCCATGCTAATACATTTCCTCTGACTCTGCGTACCTTTATCTTCTGCAGTAACCTTTTGTGTGGCACCTTATCGAATGCCTTTTGGAAATCTAAATACACCACATCCATCGGTACACCTCTATCCACCATGCTTGTTATATCCTCAAAGAATTCCAGTAAATTAGTCAAACACGATTTCCCCATCACGAATCCATGCTGCGTCTGCTTGATTGCACTATTCCTATCTAGTTGTCCCGCTATTTCTTCCTTAATGATAGTTTCAAGCATTTTCCCCACTGCAGATGTTAAACTAACCGGCCCATAGTTACCTGCCTTTTGTCTGCCCCCTTTTTTAAACAGAGGCGTTACATAAGCTGCTTTCCAATCCGCTGGTACCTCCCCAGAGTCCAGAGAATTTTGGTAGATTATAACGAATGCATCTGCTATAACTTCCGCCATCTCTTTTAATACCCTGGGATGCATTTCATCAGGACCATGGTTAGAACCACTGCACTCTTTACTGCATAAAGGAGATGAATGGGTATGGGGTAAAAGCCAAGAAAGTGCCTTTGTAAAAGCTAGAAAACTGTTATGCTCAAACAAATTGCTTGTGTTGTATGATCCATGTAAGCGTTGGGTACTAGCATGTGATGCGTCGTCATACGGTGTTAGGTGTGTATTACAACACGCTAATGAATCTGGGAAATTGCAATCGGTTGCTTATGCATCCAGAAGTTTGTCTAAGGCTGAGAGGACCTACAGCATGATCGAAAAAGGAGTGTTAGCGTCTGTTTATGAGGTAAAGAAAATGCATCAATATCTGTTTGGGCTTAAATTTGAATTGGAAACCGACCATAAGCCACTGATATCCCTGTTTTCTGAAAGTAAGGGAATAAATACAAATGCATCGACCCGCATCCAGAGATGGGCGCTCACGTTGTCCGCATACAACTATGCCATCCGTCACAGGCCAGGCACAGAAAACTGTGCCGATGCTCTCAGTAGGCTGCCATTGCCCACCACAGGAGTGGAGATGGCACAGCCTGCAGATTTAGTTATGATAATGGAAGCATTCGAGAGTGAGCAATCACCTGTTACTGCCCGACAGATTAGAACCTGGACGAGCCAGGTCCCCTTACTGTCCTTAGTAAAAAACTGTGTGCTCCACGAGAGTTGGTCTCGTGTCCCGTTAGAAATGCAGGAAGAAATAAAGCCGTACCAGCGGCGCAGAGATGTCTATACAGGCAGACTGCCTTCTATGGGGTAATCGGGTAGTAGTACCAAAAAAGGGCAGGGACACTTTCATTAGTGATCTCCACAGTACCCACCCAGGCATTGTAATGATGAAAGCGATAGCCAGATCCCACGTGTGATGGCCCAGTATCGATGCAGACTTAGAGTCCTGCGTGCATAAATGTAACACATGTTCACAGTTAAGCAATGCACCCAGGGAGTCACCATTAAGTTTATGGTCTTGGCCCTCCAAATCATGGTCCAGGGTCCATGTCATCTATACAGGCCCGTTCTTGGGAAAATTGTTCCTAGTGGTTGTAGATGCATACTCCAAATGGATTGAATGTGAGATAATGTCGGCAAGCATGTCCGCTGCCACCATTGAAAGCCTGTGGCCATGTTTACCATGCACGGCCTGCCTGACGTCCTTGTGAGTGACAATGGGCCGTGTTTCACCAGTGCCAAATTCAAAGAGTTCATGACCCGTAATGGGATCAAACATGTCATATCTGCCCCGTTTAAACCAGCGTCCAATGGTCAGGCAGAGAGAGCAGTGCAAACAATCAAACAGGGCTCGAAGAGGGTAACTGAAGGCTCACTGCAGACTCGCCTATCCCAAGTCCTGCTTTGTTACCGCACAAGACCCCACTCGCTCACTGGGGTTCCCCCCGCTGAACTGTTCATGAAAATGGCACTTAAGACAAGGCTCTCGTTAGTCCACCCTGATCTACACGAACAGGTAGCGAGCAGGCGTCGTCAATAGAATATATATCATGGTCGCGCAAATGTGTCAAGCGAAATCGAGATTAATGATCCTTAATTGTGTTGAATTATGGACAAGGTCCCAGGTGGCTTCCTGGCACTGTCGTGGTCAAAGAAGGGAGTAGGGTGTTTCTGGTCAAACTTTCAAATGGACTCACCTACAGGAAACACTTGTACCAAACCAAACTCAAATTCATGGACTATCGAGAGCAACCCATATTAGACTCTACCTTTTTCGACCCTCCAACACATACATCAGTGGCAACCGACCCAACGGTTGACCACGAAACAGAACCCATCATCACACTAGGCAGCCCAGCAAGGCCAGTGGCACTGCAGCCCAGCGAGGGCCCAAAAAACGACTCACCAAAACCAGCATTTGCACCGAGACAATCATCCAGGGAAAGGAAGGCCCCAGGTCGACTCACATTGTAAATAGTTACACTATTGACTTTGGGGAGGGGAGTGTTGTTATACATGTAAACCTGTAAATAACTTGTTTAACCACCAGAGGGCTCATCCCATAATCCCTTGGGAGCACCTGTACATAAGGAGACCTCACAGGTTGGAGTGGCGCTCTGGAGACCTGCAATAAAGGACTACGGTCACACCTTACTTTGAGCTCACAGTAGCTGGCCAGAATCTTTATTCAATACATAACACCAATGAACACACCTCTTCAATTTCAATTGGTCACAGTGTGTTCAAGATGATTTTAGAGATGTTCACATCAACTCCAACGACTGCAGAGTACATCCAAGCTCCGCCGAGATTGAAGAGCAGCCTTTTAAAGGATACAACATGTGATCTATAACATGGCATCCATAACGCTGTGATTCATTTTGGTTAGTTCCACTATTTGTGGGTGGTTTTTTGAGCGAGCGATATTGTGAGCGATATGTGTGAGCTGGTGAAATTGACAATGGCCGATTTCCATGGCCGCTAGTTTGGGTAAATATGCTCTTGACGACAAAAAACAGTCGGTGGGCGTTAATATTGAATCTCGGCGTTAATTCCATGTGGAAAGTAATGTTGGGCGATATTATGGGCTTTGAATTCGCCCATTCTGCTGATTCCACCCCAAAAAGGTGGTGGGCGGGAATATTTTTTCTCTGCGTTAACCACAAAGTAACGCTCGGTGATAAGTTTCTGAAAAATGCCCGGCAGTTTCCATTTTGTGCCAAAATTGGCGATATCTGATCGTTACACAACATTTCAACGGTAAAATGGCCGTTAAGTGGGCGTTAAGCAGGCAAAAAAAGTGGAGGTTCTAGCCCATAGAGTACATCATTAGTCAGTGTGCAACATGTCAATCGGTAAGCAAGCAACCACCATCAGTGCCATTACAGCCATGGAAATGGCCTCCCAGGGTGTGGAAAAGGTTACATGTAGATTTTGCTGAGCTAGAAGGACAACAATTGTTCATTGTGATTGGTGGCCATTCAAAGTGGGTAGAGGTGTTTACAATGTGGAAAATAACAAGTAAAACACTAGACAATTTGCAAAAATTGTTTTCTTCTTATGGCCGCCCAGAAGAAATTGTGTCTGATAATGGGCTGTAATTTTGTTCAGAATAATTTGCACAGTTCATGAATAGAAATGGTGTGAAACATACCAAGGTTCCACAGTACCACCCTGTTTTAAATGGTGCAGCAGAGCGCACAGTACAAATGGTAAAACTTGCCCTCATCAAGCAAATGTTGGGTCCAAATCCAAAGAAACGGCAGTTGTCGTTGAATCACAAACTAGCAAATTTTCTCATTACTTATTGTAATTGTTATGTCTTTAACACTCTTATGAATGACTCCACAAGGTCTAGAATTGTACTTGAGCTGTTGTGACCTTAGTCCTATTTACTGTAACTCAAGAGTGAGGCACAAGCATGGTGGGCAGCCTTTTATACTGGGCCCTGCACACCTATACAGGTGACCCTCAGGTCTCCCACTGCAGTGCCCTCTGGTGACACACCTTATGTGACTATACAGTTAGTATACATGGTCTACATACATGACATCACTTCCCCCCAAGTCTTTAATGCAAATTGACTCATACATTGAAGGTGACCTGGGCTTTGGTCTTCCTGGTTGACCATTGGAGGGTCGCTTCGAGCTTGGGTGGGTTTGTAGTGAGATTTGTTGCCAGTGGAGGTCCCCGTGGTTTCTGGTTGTGAGTCCATGACTACTCCATTCTACCCCCCTCCCCCCCCCACACACAGAGATCATGTAATGGCCCGTTACATGTAAGTTGCATTCAAGTTCATCACATGGGTTTTACATTTACATCTTGGTATATTTGTTGGGTGGATCACAGTTGCGTTTCTTTTTGTGTGGGACATTTACATGATCAGTACAGGTATATCAGTACAGGTACACAAGGACAGTCTAGTTCCAGCACGGCCGGATGAGATCCGGGTCGTCTGGTGGCGGTGCAGCATCCCATGCTAGTGGGTCTGTGGACGAGGTGAGCTCATTTTGCTCGAGTTGCCGGAGCTCAGGGCTCTTGCCGTTACTCCTAGTGTCGGGCAGGCCCAAAGACAGCTGATATGTCTGTGACCTCCCTGTCCTTTTCGTTTGCGCAGTGTCATTGCTGCTCCCTGGGAAGCGGTCTGAGCAAGTGAGCATTTTGTCTAAGCGACGGTGGGGCTGCCTCGTCTTGTCTAGCAGTTCGCAGGGGAATGCTGACTCGCTTTCCTTGAGGGCACTGTTGTGAGCATTCTCTAGTTTGGGATCCTGGTCCAGGTCCCGTTCGGAGGAGCCGTTGCGGGTGACCCTTCGGTCTTGGGCATTGCCGTGGTGGTGAGTGGGTTTGTGGGCTGCTTTTCCACCCGGGTGGTGGGCGATGGTAGCTGACTGCGAGTATAGGCGCAGTTTACTGTTTCTGGCCCGTGGTGGTTCATGCCATCGGGTGCCTGCAATGTTAAACCGATCTGAGGCAGGGTATCGCTACCGGTGTCTCTGCTCTCCGGGGATCGTTTACTCTGCGGCTTGTCGACTTCTGTCAGCTGTGGGGACACTTTATGACACATCGGTCTGGTCCCGGGGACGCAGGCTACAGCATTGGGTAGCCCGCTGGACCTGTATACGACCGTTAGGTGTTCACCCGCTACATTGGCTGATTGCAATGTGCACCTGACATCGCTCAACAACATTTTGCTCGTTACAGCTGGATTTTTACATTGGTTACCAATTTCAAGCAGTTCATTCAAAAATGGCGGGTTGCTGGCCTCCTTTAAAATGGCCTTACTACTTTTACCCCAATCGTCTTCCTTGCGTGGAACCACGTGTCGTTGCTCCATTAGCGCTTCTCCTCGTGGTTTGGACGCCATCTTTTCCCTGTCTATGATGTTGACTGCCACGATCTTCTTTCCCAGGGATTCTGCCACTGAAGCTGGGAAGGTGCCCTCGGATCCAATCTTCCTCCCCAGGAGTCCTGCCACTGAAACCGGGAAGGTGTGTTCGGGTCGTCTCGGCCGGATCATCGCCACGCAGTCGTGATGAGCGGTCTGTGACTCGGGGGCTGCTCGGATCTGCTCTCCGGTGCCTGGTCCAACCGAAGGTGGGGGCTTGCTCTGTCTCTGAGCACGGGGGACGTCGATCGCTGGAGGGATGAAGTCTTCCCAGTTCCAATGAATCTTCCCCATCCATCTTCTTCCAAGTAGCATTGGTCCATCACCTGAAACAATCCACAATGGTAAATTGTGCACCGCGCTATCGTGGGATACACTTACATCCGCACTACCAACAACTGATATCAGTTCCTTGGTGTAGGTGCACAGCTTTGCCTGAACCGGGACCAGCTTGGGTTGTTCAGCTTAATTGTTCCATAGCCTCTCAAAGGCTTCCTGGCTCATTACTGACTGACTCGTCCCCGTGTCCACTTCCATGAAGACTGGAACACCATTTATCTCGACTTCCATTATCACTGGAGGACAATCTGTGGTGCAGGTATATACTCCATACACTTCATCCTGGGACTGAGTTGCCTCTCCAGCCATCTCCTCGTAATCCGCGCTGGATTCACAGCCATCTGCTGACTCCTCTTCCACGTGGTGAGTCACACTCTTTTGCACAGTTAGATGTGGCCCTTATGGATCAAGGGGTCAAGGGGTATGGAGAGAAAGCAGGAATTGGGTACTGAAGTTGCATGATCAGCCATGATCATATTGAATGGTGGTGCAGGCTCGAAGAGTCGAATGGCCGACTCCTGCACATATTTTCTATGAAATTCGCTGGAGGTGGCCCTTTGTGCTGCAGCCTTTGCACACATAGTCTCTGAACAGACATTGATGAGCCCTGTGATTACCTCCGCAACACCAGCCTGGTGCTACTCGACTTACGTTTGCACCACTCGGCGGACTCCAAGTTAAAGAACTCGGGGGCCTGTAGGCTCTGCCCTGGGCAGATTCACGTTCAACAGTTCTGCCTGTGAAAGGCGCCATTCTATTTGCAGTACTTGCCGGGTTTGAGTCCTTAGAGTGAGTCATCATCTGCTTGGAGCTGCAGCTTGAGGTCATGAATGCCTGGCTGATGCTGATGGCCTTCTGCAGAGTTATGGTGGTTTCGTCAGACAGTAGCCTGTGAAGAAGGTCCTCATGACCGATGCCAATTACGAAGACGTCCTGCAACATATCGGCAAGGGATGAGCCGAATTCACACGGTCCTGTCAGCCTCCTGAGGTCGACAGCATACTTCGTGATTTCCTGGCCCTTGGGGCAGCGGTGTGTATAAAATCAATGCCTGGCCGTGAGGATGCTCTCCTTCGATTTGAGTTGGTTCCGAATGAGCACTTTCAGCTCCTCATATGACTTGGTTGTTGTTTTCTCTGGTGCAAGCAAGTCCCTGACGAGGCCGTAGACCGCGGGCCCACAACTGGTCAACAGGATAGCTCTGCGCTTATCTGCCAGCGTGGCCGGATCATCGCCTACCAGGTCGTCTGCTACAAAATATTCGTCGAGCCGCTCCGTAAAGGCTTCCCAATCTTCACCCTCTGAGAACTTTTCTAATATACCAACATTAGTCATTTTTTGCGTGAAATTTCGTCATCTTGTCGCCAGTTGTTAAAACTTTAATGAATGACTCCTGAGGTCTAGTATTGTACTTGAGCTGTTGTGACCTTAGTCCCATTTATTGTAACTCCAGAGTGAGGCACAAGCATGGTGGGCAGCCTTTTATACTGGGCCCTGCACACCAGCCACATATTTGACCGAATTTGGTCCCCGAGCGCGGCACTCCACCCCTAGGTTCCACACCACCATTGCGAACGATAGATGAGAGCAAGGACCAAGAGCCTGCTTTCTGCATCAGAGAATGTAGCCCCCTCGGCAGCCCCCCCACTCCTGTACCCGTGCAATGACCGTATCTGCCTTCATCCCGCCCAATGAGGCACCGCCTGAGGAGCTCCTCGGCCAGGCGCCATGGAGGGAGAAGGGGAAGGGGTAGAGGTGAGGAGAAGAAGGGGAGGGGGGAAGGAAAGTGAGGTGCATGTCCGCAGGTGATAGCTGTGTTATATCTCCATCTGGGTGTATGCAATTTGTTGTAATGTGTGGGGGCTGGGGACCACGCTGCTGCTTTGCCTTTATATTCTGTGTTGCTGGACATGTTGAACATGTGATTGATGTCAATGGTGGAAAAAGTGGGGTGTGGGTGGGGTTGGGTGTTATTGCCTGTGATACTTATGATTTCAGACCAATGTTGGTATAACATTTTTGTTAGTGAACATAACCTTGTTGCGCGTTGTCTCAGATAGCTGGACCGTTACACACTGGTGATCCCTTAACATGAAAAGGTTAAATAAAACTTAACTTAACATCAAGCAACGTAAACTTTAACTGGCACCAAGGTGATGGGCACCATTGATGTCTGAGCTGCACACACACAGCAGTGTGTCAGCATTGTCACTCACATCAACGCACTTTCAGGCAAATCATTCAGATATCAGCCCCTCACGTAAGCATCTTGCAGCTATGTAGCCACCATGGGCCCTTTCCTGCGGTCTGGAGGGGGTCTTGGCCATGGTTGTATAGTCAGCCTGATTGTCTGGCCCTAGGTCAGCGTCCAGCCCCTTGTTGTCCTCTTCCTCTCTCTCCTGAGGTGGATCATCAGTGTCTTCTGGCAATTAATGGCCCCTCCTGATAGCCAGGTTGTGCAGCATCGAGCACACGACCACGAATTTACCTACTTGCTCAGAGTTGTATTGTAGCTCCCCTCCTGAGTGGTCAAGGCATCTGAAGTGCTGCTTAAGCACAGTTAGTGTTTGGTGGCCCCATTGCATTGAAAGTATAATAGCGATTGATCAGAAGCAATGATTTCCTCACTAAAATACACCTGGAGTAATCCCCCAATACTCCAGAATCTGAAAATATGTCTGTTGAGATGGTCACTTCACTGAGAAGAACTCCAGTGTCAATGCAAACTCCCCTGAAGTTGAAGCAGCCTTTTGAATGAAGCGACCTGCGATTTAAAAAATGCCAGCCACACCGCTGGCGTTCGTTCAGAACAGTTCCACTTTTTCTGGGCGTTTTTTTGGGCGAGCGATATTGTGGGCGATATGTGTGTGAGGTGGTGAAAGTGACAGTGGGCGATCTCCTGGCCGTTAGGCTCTCGTTAGTTCACGCTAATCTACATGAACAGGTAGAGAGCAGGCGGCTTCAACTAATTGTATACAATGATAACGCAAATGTGTCACGCGAGATTGAAATCAATGATCCTGTATTTGTATTGAATTATGGACAAGGTCCCAAGTGGCTTCCCGGCACTGTCATGGCCAAAGAGGGGAGCAGGGTGTTTCGGGTCAAACTTTCAAATGGACTTATTCACCGGAAACACCTGGACCAAATCAAACTCAGATTCACGGACTATCCTGAGCAACCCACCTTGGACCCCAACATACACACCAGTGACAACCGGCACCACGGTTTACGACGAAGCAGATCCCATCATCCACAGCAGCCCAGCAGGACCCAACACACCAGGCAGCCCATCAAGGCCAGCTGCACAGCAGCCCAGCGAGGGCCCAATAAATGATTCAACAATACCAACCTTCACACCGAGACGATCAACCAGGGCAAGAAGGGCCCCAGATCAACTAACATTGTAAATAGTTGCACTCTTGAATCCGGGGGGACTGTTGTTATTAATGTAAACTTGTATTTACTCTGTATAGCCACAAGAGGGCTCATCCCCTGGAGTCCCAAGGGATCCCATAATCCCTTGGGAGCACAGGTATTTAAGCAGGCCTCACAGGTTGGAGAGGCACTCTGGAGACCTGCGATAAAATACTAAGGTCACACTTTACTTTGAGCTCAGTGTTCAGTCTGACCCTTTCTCCATACACAACAGTCGGGTTTATCGACCCCTGCTTTTTGGAACAGCGGTGTAACATTTACAACCCTCCGGGTCTCTGGCACCACCCCCGTATCTAAAGAGGATTGCAAGACTGTGGTCAGAGCCTTCACAATTTCCACCCTTACTTCCCTCCTGTCCGGACCAGGTGAATTTCCTGCTTTGAGCTCTGTCAACCTTTTAAGAACTTCCTCTTTATCTATTTCTATCCTCTCCAATATCGCTACTGTGTTCCTCCTTTATGTTGACAGCATCCTCTGCACTAGTGAAGGCAGATGCAAAGTACTCATTTAGTACCTCAGCCATGCCCTCTGCCTCCACAAGAAGATCTCTTTTTTGGTCCCTAATTGCCCCCACCTTTCCTTTGACTCCCCTTTCACTATTTATACCTTTATGAAAGACTTCCCTTTCATGTTACCCACTAATCTATTCTTATACACTCACTTATTTCCTTTTTCAGTTCTTCTCTGCACTTTCTCTATTCAGCTTGGTTCTCTACTGAATTAGGAACCTGACACTTATCACAAGCCTCCTTTACCTGTTTCATTTTACTCTCTAGGGGCTGGAAATTCGGCGTGAGGCTCATTTGAGCGCTAATGGTGGCAGGACGGTAAATTTTGCGCCAGGAAATGGTTTTGTGCAGCCACAAAATCCAGCAGCTGGGCCCTGAGTGTGGAACGGAGCAGTACCTCGGGCGCTAGGCTGGCTGAGTAACTGAAAATCCCGAGCTAAAGAGTTAGCCTCTGTAGGATTGCAAAATTCGTGGGAAACCCCTCCCAGTGTTTGGACTCATTGGAAAGGGAATTTAATTTGGAACTGTCAACCAGAAAGTTTGGGATCCTAAAGTGCACTGGGAAGAAACTTTAAGTTTTAATTGAATTTGGGATTTTTACAAGGCAGATTGGGTCTGTGTGGAAAGGGATGAAAACTAAAGGATAACTATCCTTCAAAGAAACCAGTTTGGGTATTGAAGTTGTCTGGGGTATTGAAGCTAAACAAATCGTCTGAGGAATTGTGTAAACTCGAAAAACCTTCTCCCCGGGAGACATTAACAGAGCAACAATCAACCCAGAGATAGCCAGCTATCACTCTGAGCAGGAAACCCATCCAGCGCATACATAATGTTAATGTCCCATCCAGCCCGCATGGAAACCCAGGCTTAGGCAGACATTGTAAATACCAAATCTAATTTTTCCCGATCAAGAAACAAATTCAACAGATCGACACATCCGAGACAGGTTAACATTAATGGGCCCGCCAAAATATGACAAAGAGATTTCAAGCCCGCCAAAAATTAAACAAAGAATCGGGGCTGATTTGGCGAGTTGATTAGAATGGCTCCAAAAGTATAACTGGGGCCCAGTTTCTAAAGGAGAAGGAAGCAAGGGAGGAGGAAGCGAGAGAGCGAGCAGGCATTCATCTAATCAAAGAGGGGAAGAACGGAGATAGACCACCGCAACAGTTTGTGCAGCTCATCTGAGCACCAACATCTCCAACCTCGACGACACTCTGGGGCCACACTGCCCTGCTACCGAAAAGAAGAAGGAAGAACATCATCACGGCAGAAAGCAGCCTCAACAACTTTGGACATCGCCATCGCAGCAACAACTGACCACAGCCAACGTAGTAACAGCGAAAGCACTGCGATCGACCAATTCCAAAACCAAACTCCTCAAGAAAAAACCGAAGATTCGAAAGTTTCCAATTTGGTCTTAGCTACCAACAGGTGAAACATTACCTAAAAAGACTTTAAAACCTATTTCTAATGGAAGAAAGTGGGTACTCACCCCAAACATCCAATACTTTCCCTACCGCATCAGCGGACACCACCCAACTAAAGACTACGCTGACAGAAGTCCTCTATGACGTTCGGGGTACGGCAAGCAGAACCGACAGAGTCCAGCGAACCCCGAAATCACGAACCACCGCCAACGGATAATAAAGGATCGGTGAGCATAATCTCTGTTTGCCCTGGAGTTTAACCTAGTCAGAGTTAGGCATTGGGAGGTGGGAGGTGTATTCTTTCTGTAACCCCTTTTGAATGTGTGATGAAGTGTTTTTATTCTAGTCATTTCAAGCTTGACATTGTACCTTTCTTGTCTGTATTAAAATCAAAGTTCTTTGCAGCAAAACAGTTGTCGCTTGCACTTTGTCACATTCTCAAAATAAATCCAAAGTCTAGAACCCAGGGTGTGGGAGCGATTCGAACTGCTCAGAAGGTCAGAGGTGAATCTGACCCCACACACCACCCTCTAAAGATTGGCGACCGCGGCAGGACTTTGGTGTAAGGGGTGTGATGTGTTGGAGGAGGGAACTAAGATGGAAGAGAATGGGTGCTTGGTCTGTTGCGCACCCGGGAGACACTGTGGCCCAGTGGACAGCAAGCAAGGACCATAAAGAATCGGTGGAAAAGGCAATTTGGTTGGCCTGTCTAAGCGACAGGTCCAACTCCTAGGTGAGAACATCGAGTCACTGCAGGCAGAACTATGGGAATGTGCAGAGACATCACATGAAAGGGCTATGGCAGGAGAAAGGTTATGAGGAGACCTCCGTAAGCTGAAGCACGGAAAGGCGCAGCTAGTGGAGGGGTTCAAGAACAGCCAGGACTATTTTCAGTGTCAGGTTACCGAGGCTAAGAATAATGAAAAGATACTGCTGGAGAAAAACACTCGCTTTACCCTTCAAGTAAAAGAGCTGGTGGAGAAGTTAAGAGACGCACAGGCAGCTTATAAAGTAGCCAGCACTAATGGGTTTGAGTCAGGAGACCACAGTCCCCTGCCAGCAACAAATCAAGAGTTTAACCCTTGCTCTGTCCAAGGCCAAAGGCATGGTATGCCTAATAAACCCGGGTATGGCCCGGGTAAGCCTGGAAGAGAAGGAGGAAACTGTTCAACCACCACCTGTGGTGCCGGTGACTATACCAGTTCGGCAGCAGGACGGGCGGACGGGTGGCGGGGCGGACAGAGATAGCGGACCACCACCACCACCTGTGGCGCCGATGTTCAGCTCGGTTTGGCAGCAGGGAGAGGTGGGCGAGCCAGAGCAGGAAGAGCCAGAGCCGGGGCCGATGTGCCCGGTCCGGCAACAGAGGTTTGGCCCGCCCAACGGCGCTGGGAGTCAACGGCCCCTGGAAAGTCAATTTGTGGTCCCCCACACGACCACATTGTCAACAAGGCAAGCCCCATGGTGTGTGCTGTAAAGATGCCCCGCTATACAAAGTGGTTCCACATAAACCAGTGCAAACATTTCAACCCCGGAATAGCAGACAGTGTAAGGGACAGCCAGGAAAAGTGAACCGTGCTAAAGGCAGGGACCCTCAGCCAGCAGCCCCCGACTGTGGCAATCCAACAGGGGACATGGCAGACCTAGAGGGGCGGTGGACTGTGTTACTGGAGGGGCTATCCCCCCAATCATTTGAGACTCGGACACACCCCCAGTAGTCAGAACCCTGAGAAGGACTCTCTGCACGCCACGGCCTAAGACACCGTGGTCACCAGCGCCCCAATTTAAGTGGTTCAGCCCCAGGAGAGGGACCAGCCGCAAAGGAGTACCTAAGGTCAGGGACCAGCCCGCAAGCAGGGACCCCCAGCTGGTAGCGTTCAGCGATGAGGGTTTCCCCGGGAAGAGGTAGTGGTGGACCAGCCACGAATTGGGAGTTCCCAACCCACAGCCCTCGACTATGTCAAACCCTCGGATAACGAAGTGAACCCCGCCACCACCCCCAAAGGGTCAGTGTGCTGTAGCACCAGAGGGGACGTTCCCCCAATAGTGTGGGACTCAGACCCACCTCCGGTTAGGACACTCCGGGTCCTGCGGTATAGGCCGACCTACGACCGGCCCCGCTGGAAACCCAGAGGCCAGAGAAGAAAGGTGAAGACTAGGAGTTAACCTGGCCACCCGGAGACGGGTGGCAGTTGTACATAATTAGGATGATAAGAATCGAGCGTAGCGTAGGGATAATGGTTTTTTTTGTTAGGGTCACCACAACCGAAAGAAACCACGCATATGGAAGTAGTGAAACGAGGAAAATAGGATAAAAGCATGTGTTTAAATATGTAATGGAAGAGCTCCGGCCGACAGCCGATGCCCAATTAGTGACATAGGCCTGGTAGTATTTGGAGGAGGTCATGTAAGAGCTCACTTGGGGATGGGAAAAGAGTCCACCTGTGCAGCTATTAGAAGAGGCACTGACCGGGTAACATCCGGGAGTATGAAGAATCTACCGGTACAGCTATTAAAGGAAACACCGGCAATAGTTTCATGAACATAAGAACATAAGAATTAGGAACAGGAGTAGGCCACCTAGCCCCTCGAGCCTGCTCCGCCATTCAACAAGATCATGGCTGATCTGGCCGTGGACTCAGCTCCACTTACCCGCCCGCTCCCCGTAACCCTTAATTCCCTTATTGGTTAAAAATCTATCTATCTGTGACTTGAATACATTCAATGAGCTAGCCTCAACTGCTTCCTTGGGCAGAGAATTTCACAGATTCACAACCCTCTGGGAGAAGAAATTCCTTCCCAACTCGGTTTTAAATCGGCTCCCCCGTATTTTGAGGCTGTGCCCCCTAGTTCTAGTCTCCCCTACCAGTGGAAACAACCTCTCTACCTCTATCTTGTCTATCCCTTTCATGATTTTAGATGTTTCTATAAGATCACCCCTCATCCTTCTGAACACCAACGAGTAAAGACCCAGTCTACTCAATCTATCATCATAAGGTAACCCCCTCATCTCCGGAATCAGCCTAGTGAATCGTCTTTATACCCCCTCCAAAGCCAGTATATCCTTCCTTATGTAAGATGACCAAATCTGCACGCAGTACTCCAGGTGCGGCCTTACCAATACCCTATACAGTTGCAGAAGGACCTCCCTGCTTTTGTACTCCATCCCTCTCGCAATGAAGGCCAACATTCCATTCGCCTTCCTGATTACCTGCTGCACCTGCAAACTAACTTTTTGGGATTCATGCACAAGGACCCCCAGGTCCCTCTGCACCTCAGCATATTGTAATTTCTCCCCATTCAAATAATATTCCCTTTTACTGTTTTTTTTCCCAAGGTGGATGACCTCACACTTTCCGACATTGTATTCCATCTGCCAAACCTTAGCCCATTCGCTTAACCTATCCAAATCTCTTTGCAGCCTCTCTGTGTCCTCTACACAACCCGCTTTCTCACTAATCTTTGTGTCATCTGCAAATTTTGTTACACTACACTCTGTCCCCTCTTCCAGGTCATCTATGTATATTGTAAACAGTTGTGGTCCCAGCACCGATCCCTGTGGCACACCATTAACCACCGATTTCCAACCCGAAAAGGACCCATTTATCCCGACTCTCTGCTTTCTGTTAGCCAGCCAATTCTCTATCCATGCTAATACATTTCCTCTGACTCCGCGTACCTCTATCTTCTGCAGTTTCATTTTGTGTGGCACCTTATCGAATGCCTTTTGAAAATCTAAATACATCACATCCATCGGTACACCTCTATCCACCATGCTCATTGTATCCTCAAAGAATTCCAGTAAATTAGTTAAACGTGATTTCCCCTTCATGAATCCATTTTCTTTTGAGAGTCCAAGAGATCAACTCTATTTCCTGTTTATAAAGGTTGCCTTAATGGCACTTATAATTTAGTAAAGGAATGGTGTACGTTCTGCTTGATTGCACTATTCCTATCTAGATGTCCCGCTATTTCTTCCTTAATGATAGTTTCAAGCATTTTCCCCACTACAGATGTTAAACTAACCGACCTATAGTTACCTGCCATTTGTCTGCCCCCTTTTTTAAACAGAGGCGTTACATTAGCTGCTTTCCAATCCGCTGGTACCTCCCCAGAGTCCAGAGAATTTTGGTAGATTATAATGAATGCATCTGCTATAACTTCCGCCATCTCTTTTAATACCCTGGGATGCATTTCATCAGGACCAGGGGACTTGTCTACCTTGAGTCCCATTAGCCTGTCCAGCACTACCCCCCTAGTGATAGTGATTGTCTCAAGGTCCTCCCTTCCCACATTCCTGTGACCAGCAATTGTTAGCATGGTTTTTGTGTCTTCCACTGTGAAGACCGAAGCAAAATAATTGTTTAAGGTCTCAGCCATTTCCACATTTCCCATTATTAAATCCCCCTTCTCATCTTCTAAGGGACCAACATTTACTTTAGTCACTCTTTTCCGTTTTATATATCTGTAAAAGCTTTTACTATCCGTTTTTATGTTTTGCGCAAGTTTACCTTCGTAATCTATCTTTCCTTTCTTTATTGCTTTCTTAGTCATTCTTTGCTGTTGTTTAAAATTTTCCCAATCCTCCAGTTTCCCACTAACCTTGGCCATCTTATATGCATTGGTCTTTGATTTGATACTCTCCTTTATTTCCTTGGTTATCCACGGCTGGTTACCCCTTCTCTTACCGCCCTTCTTTTTCACTGGAATATATTTTTGTTGCGCACTATGAAAGAGCTCCTTAAAAGTCCTCCACTGTTCCTCAATTGTGCCACCATTTAGTCTGTGTTTCCAGTCTACTTTAGCCAACTCTGCCCTCATCCCACTGTAGTCCCCTTTGTTTAAGCATAGTACACTCGTTTCTGACACAACTTCCTCACCCTCAATCTGTATTACAAACTCAACCATACTGTGATCACTAATTCCGTGAGGATCTTTTACTAGGAGATCGTTTATTTGTCCTGTCTCATTACACAGGACCAGATCTAAGATAGCTTGCTCCCTTGTAGGTTCTGTTACATACTGTTCTAAGAAACAATCCCGTATGCATTCTATGAATTCCTCCTCCAGGCTACCCCGTGCGATTTGAGATGACCAATCGATATGTAGGTTAAAATCCCCCATGACTACTGCCGTTCCTTTTTCACATGCCTCCATTATTCCCTTGATTATTGCCCGCCCCACCGTGAAGTTATTATTTGGGGGCCTATAAACTACGCCCACCAGTGACTTTTTCCCCTTACTATCTCTAATCTCCACCCACAATGATTCAACATTTTGTTCACTAGAGCCAATATCATCTCTCACAACTGCCCTGATATCATCCTTTATTAACAGAGCTACCCCACCTCCTTTCCCTTCTTGTCTATCTTTCCGAATCGTCAGATACCCCTGTATGTTTAATTCCCAGTCTTGGCCACCCTGCAACCATGTTTCTGTAATGGCCACCAAATCATACCCATTTGTAATGATTTGTGCCGTCAACTCATTTACTTTATTTCGAATGCTGCGTGCATTTAGGTAGAGTGTTTTAATCCTAGTTTTTAAACCATGATTTTTAGTTTTGACCCCTCCTGCAGCCCCTTTATATTCAGTAGCCCTTTTTGTTTTTTGCCTTGGGTTTCTCTGCCCTCCACTTTTACTCATCTCCTTTCTGTCTTTTGCTTTTGTCTCCTTTTTGTTTCCCTGCATTGGTTCCCATCCCCCTGCCATATTAGTTTCTTGGGGAAAGGAAAAGACCCCACCTTGTAGTCAGTAAAAGAGGCACTACAAGAACGATAAGAGTAAGATGATACAAAAGTTGAATACAGACATCGGTTCCTACGGGAACTGGAAAAGACATCCAGTTGATTAAAAACTTTATTGTGTTTTCCGAGAAGAAATGAGCCCAAATTAGAACTCGATCACCTTTTGTCAAGCAAGAGAGCTTTTCTCAAGGCCGGACAATCTGTTTTATGTGCCCCTACAGGAAGGAGAACAGCATGAGAAGGGTCCTGTTCCTGCTCGCCTTGATAAGGATGAGCAGCGGTGGCTGAGGAGACGTGGTAGAATCCCTCATTTATGGGTGCTTGGGAGAGAGAGCACCGATCGTGACTGCAGGGGGTGGGCACACCGGGTGTGGAAGAGTTCACGCGGGGAGGTGGCCAGGGTGGCTGGGCTCAAATTCCACTCGCTACTCCAGCCAGGAAGGGTTTACCTCTGGGGAGGCCTCCGTTCCATATCCCAGGATACGGGTCGTTGCTGCGTGGGTCAGTGTTACGGAAGGAAAATGTGTGTGTTTAACTTGTAGAGGACAGATTCCGCTGGGTAGATGGTGGTGGCTCAGGAAGCTAAACAAGGATGCAGGGGACCAGGAATCTGTCCGGGAAAGACTCGGTAATGACACGTAACGTACCATCACGGGGACACGGGGAGGAGTGAAGGTGTGTTGGAACAAGTGGTGGGAGTTTGAACAGGGAATTTACGTCTGCATGTGGGAGTCAGAGGAGATCTGTCCCACAGGCATATCCATCGCCTTCGCCAGGCAAGATGATGGGGAAGGGATGGGGTGGGATTCCAGCCAACACGGGTGTGCGGTCCCACACTCCCCATTCCCAATTAATGCCACCGAACTTATAGCACGCATTAAGAAACCCCTGCCCATGACCCCGCCAATGCAAACAATAATAGAGAGGTGTCCTACCACCACCAAGGGACCAGGGAACGGATTAGTATTGGTACCGACCGAAAAGGTGTTATACCAGGGGGTACACTGTGCAGTAGCTTCAGTTATTTTAAACCTTACTAAGGTGCACTTACCTGTATGGTGCCCGAAGGAAACAGAACAGCTACACCAGGCCCGACTCAGAGAAATGTTCAAGAAATTTTACGAGTTAGACTTTGGCAATGTAGGCAAAGCAGATCTATACACGCTATACGTTAGGGATACCATGGGCACGGGTGTGAATGTATGTGGAAGAATCATGAAAGGGTTAATAAGATGGTTCTAGGAATCAATAAGAAAATAAGAACAGACAGACTTGGTTTCCCGTGAGAAAGTAGTGGACAAAGTAGCTTGTGTGACCATCACTGATAAACAAGGGTTTATGGCCATGACTTGATAAGGTGCACATTTGCTTCGCGTGATTAAGCTGGGCTATTCCGTTCGTAAAAGCATAAAGTGTTCTAAAGATAAACAGGCTGTCAATTCATGAAGCCCTAGTAACACACTGTGATTGATGAAGCAGGCCATACCTCCTCTAGTTTGTAAGAATAAAAGGGATGCGTCTGTGAGGATAGGCAGACCTTTTGTCTGCCTGCCCCGGAATCTGTAGACTCTGTGCTGGCAGTTTGGTAACAGGTCCGAAGCTGCTTCAATAAAGACGTAAAGATTGAAGGTATCTGACTCGATTATTGTCGAATGCAGCTGACCACCCGAACTAGGCCTTAACATTTGGTGTCAGAAGTAGGATCCCAAAAACTCTTGATTGGAAGTGGCTGAATCGTTGATATCCTACAGACGGGACGCGGCAGAGGAAATGGGCCCCAAAGTGAGTATATTTAGTTAAATTGTCACTTTGTTTTCCTCCTGTCGTAAGTTCTTGTCGCGGATCTTTCACCACTGTTCAATTAATTGTTGACGGGATCGCCCGTGGTCAGTTGTCAGATTACCCCAGGAAAAGATAGATTTGGAATTGTCCACGATGGTGGTCCGTTAAAATGACGAAGGAGTAGGTTGATCTGGAAATTGTCTACCATAAGTAGTCCATCAAACGTTAAAACAGTAAGAAATAAAGAGAAAAGGAATAAAGAGAAAAGGAATAGAGAGAAAAGGAAGAACTGATTTGAAATTGTCTCACTTAATGAGTCCGTCAAAACGTTGAATACCTAGGTTAAGGTAAGTTTTATCATGGGTAATAAACACCCAGATAAAAACGAGCAACTCAGACAATTGTCGGGAGGTTTGAATCAGAAATTAGGTTCAGACATATGGCCATTAGGGGGTTCAAGTAATTTAGAAACAATTAAACGCGCCCAAGAATTAATTTGGAAAAAGGGAATCGGGAAAAAGAGTAAGAAATTGATTGAAATTTACCGCCAACATTGTCAGGATGAAAAAGATAAGAATATTCTGGCGAGTTGGCAGGAGAATGCTCTCAAGGCAGGAATTAAATTAACCGATGCGGGAATCCCTAAGTCATTGGAAATTTAAAGAAAGAAATGTGCACAGGAAAAGAGAAATAGAACAAACAAGGAATCTTTAACTGAACTACGTGGTTCAATGGCTGGTCTTGGCATGCAAGGGGCTGACGATGACAATGAATGGGATAATTGGAATGTGACTCCAGGGGCTCCCCCGCCTCGTCCAATGGCACAACCCGATGTTAATGCCTTGGCTGACGTGGCTGTGGCAGTAAATGTGCCGGTGCCAAATTTACAGACGAACAGAGTACTACCACCCCCTTATTCCAGTCCTAATCTCCCAACACCGGGCGCCACTGCTGCTGCAACACTCATTTATCCCAGTTTAGACAATGTGTCTAATAGAGAACGACAGTGTCGGGGAACTAAGTCTGATGATGAGGTTTTCTGTCAATCCGTTGCAGAGGGGACTAGAAGCCAGGTTCAAAGACGGCGTCAACTTGAACAGGAAATAAGGAAATTACAACGGCTTGAAAGAAATCAACGACGTAGTGGTAAAGGGAAAAAGGGGAAATCAACCCCTACGGATGAGGATGATGTGATAGTGTCAGGGTCAGATACTGGGACAGATTCAGAGTCGGGATGGGTTGACGATGTTGAAGGGGACAATGACAGGGAGACACCAAGACCCCTGAAGAAACGCGCGCCGAAACAGCTGCCCGTCAGAACTGTCCCTAACCCTCGCGTGTTGGCACCAGCAGCGCCTGCTGAGGATGGAGGCCCGGATGTGCAGCCTCCTGCTAAGATACAAGTGTGGTTACCTTGGAAACCTCATGAACTTATGTCCATATTAACCAGCGCCCCAAATAAAAATACCTGTCCTCAACGGTTCATTGAATTTTTGTCACGAACCATCAGAGTCTGTCAAGCAGACTCAAGGGACCTTTGGTCTCTGGTACAACAGGTACTTACTGGTTCTGAATGGACCAGATTTAAGGAAGCCTTAGGACATCAAACTCACGATGCCTTAGAAGCAGCGCACGCGAATAACGAGAACAGAGAGACGATGTTTTTGGATGCCGTACACGTAGTTCTGCGAAAACCTGTCGATATTACCAAAGTCTTGGACATGAAGCCAAAGAAGGGCGAAACAGTCGAGGAATATTTAGAGAGATTTAAGGAAGTATATGGAACCCAGTCAGGAGACCAGGCGTTTTCTAGGGGACAACCCTCTCCTCAGTTTTGTTCTATGTTAATGAACTGCCTTCCTGGAACAGTTGCTACTGCAATAAGGACCAATAATCTTGACTGGTGTGACGCCACAACTCAGGCAATGTCTCGAGCAGTAAAAGCTTTTTGGAAGGACGGCCCGACGGTTGAGCTAAAAGATTGACTGCTGACTAAAGTAAGGACAGAATATGTTGTTAAGGACAGACCTCAAACCTCAGATGCCATGGCATACCAAATGGAACCTCAGTTTTATTCACCTGGATGGGTGGACGTACATGGACAAGGATACCTGACCCACCCTAACGGGCCAAGAGCCCCCAGTTACGGACCCCCATATGCTCCCCCCCGCCTATTACCAAGGACGAGGAGGACTAGCTCAACAAAGTCAAAGGACAGGAGCTACCTGTTATGGACACTTTAGGCGAGATTGTCCTGCCGCTGGCGGAAGCCGCAACGGAGGCCCACCAATGAGGGGACCATGGGGGGGGGAAGAGGACCGAGGGGGTATGAGAGGAGGAGGAAGGAGGAGGATCCGGTGCCTACAGTGACTTCTCTGGATCCAACCCCTACCAGATGTGACTGAGAAGCCTCGTTGTGGGAACCAATCTGGATATTCCCGAACCCCTCATCCAATTAAAACTCCTTAACACCTGGTACCCCTTTCTCGTTGACACCGGGGCGTCAATTTCCTCCGTTCAATCCTCCTTGGGTCTGCCCCTTTCTAACCAAAAACAACGTCTCTCCGGGTTCGAGGGAAGGACGAAAGAATATCCGGTATCGGAACCCGTTAATGTCGAATTTCAGGAACTCACCGTTAAACATCAATTTATTATTACAACTGGATTAGATTGTAATCTCTTGGGAAGGGACCTTATGTGTGCCCTTAGACTGGCTTTAAGATGCGATGCCGAGGGAGTGACCATTCAGAATCAATCAGTCCTTCGTCAATGTTATGTTATACATACGCCACAATGGTGGACTCTAGACTTAGTCGGGACCTCATACCACATCACTCTGTCCTACGATCACAGTGGTAGGAACATAGAATATGACTCTGCAGCAAGAGATTGTGGTCTATAGCTCCCACGCCGTTGTAACCTTGCTCGGCCAACTTCAAACTCAGCACTTGACCTCAGCCCGACAGAACAGATACGAGATCTACCTCCTTAATAATCCACACCTCACCTTCAGACACTGTACCATGCTAAACCCGGCAACTTTCATTGAAAGTCCACCTCTTGTTATTGAGAAGCCGGATCATGACTGTCTGCACTCAGTCCTCGAGGACACGAGCCCTCGCTCCGACCTTTCAGATACCCCTCTGTTAAACCCTGACCTCGTTATGTTCACTGATGGCAGTTCCTCCATCAACAAGGAAGGAACCCGCATTTCCGGTTATGCTGTTGTCAGTCAAGAAGGAACGACTCTCAAGTCTGGAGCCTTCCAGGTCCCCCTTTCCGCTCAGCAAACAGAACTTTTTGCCCTCACCCGTGCGTGTATTTTAGGAGAGGATCTCCGAGTCAATATCTACACTGACTCCTGTTATGCCTTTGGGGTTGTCCACGACTTCGGCCAGCTCTGGAAAAACCGAGGATTCCTAACTTCAACCGGTACGCCAATCTCGAACCAAGTGCTTGTGTCTGACCTATTACTTGCTCTTCTGCTCCCTCGACAAATCGCTGTTATTAAATGTTCCGCTCATACTGCCGGTTTCTCTCCAATCGACATCGGAAACCGCCGTGCTGACGAGGCGGCTAAGTGTGCTGCAAGGAGTCAGCAGATTGTTGTGCCCCGAATGATGAGGCAGACGTCCAGCTCTAAACCGAGCTTGTCGGCCCCTGAAAAGCCAATGCCAACCATCAAAGAGGTACTTCGCCGACAGGAGGACACTCCTGCTGTACAAAAACAACTTTGGAACGATCTTGATTGTAAATATGATACTGCCTCCGGGTTGTGGATCACACCCGCTGGTCAAACTTGTATGTCCGATGAATTGGCCCTTTGGGTAATTGAATGTGTTCATTACGCCACGCATTGTGGAGCAAAAGCCACTAGTGACCTGCTCCTCCAGACATGGTGGCATCCTAGCCTCCAAATGTTTGCGCAGAATATTATTTCTCGTTGCCTTACCTGCCAACGCCATAATCCTGGAAGGGGGGGCTACCATGTTTATTAGGTAAAACACCCTTGCCAGCCGGACCCTTCGAGACTTTGCAGATGGACTATATAGAATTGCCACGCTGCCAGTGTTATAAATATGTGTTGGTTATTGTTGATGTTTTTAGTAAATAGATTGAAGCTTATCCTACTACGGATAATAGAGCCTGTACTGTTGTTAAGATATTGCTGAAGGAAATTATCCCTCGCTGCGGGGTTCCCGGTCGTCTTAGTTCAGATAACGGACCCCATTTCATTGCAGCTGTAAACAAGGAATTGTGCCAACAGTTAGGGATACATCAACAACTCCATTGTGCCTATCGCCCCCAGGCGGCGGGTCTGGTCGAGCGAACCAACCAGACTCTTAAAACCAAGTTAGCTAAACTGACCTCTCAAACAGGGTCGACTTGGTTAAAATTGTTACCTGTAGCTCTTTTTCAGATTCGCTCCACCCCGCAGGGACGACGCGTCTCACCCCGGCCGAGATTGTGTACGGCAGACCTCTTCGCACCCCTTGGGACCACCGTTCTCCAGTTGCCGTTTACTTTCATCACATGACCGAGGAGATGACTACCTATGTGTTAGCCCTAACTAAGGCAGTGCGAGCCTCTCATTCACAGGTTCGCGCCGCTTATGATGACCGTCCTTCTTCTCACGGATCATCCCCTATCGAGCCCGGATCCTTCGTCCTCATCAAAAATTGGACGCGACGTCATCTCCAGCCCCGATGGGATGGTCCATTTCAGGTCTTACTCACCACCCCCACCGCTGTAAAGGTGGAAGGTAGAGACGCGTGGGTGCACATGCATCATTGCAAATCGATTACCGGCGGGAATCAAAAGGGGGGAGTGGAGATAGACGTGGACTAATAATACGTTCGTTCCCGTCGTTCCGTAACCGTTTAGCCATAATTTTAATTAATCTAATTATCATATGATTGCTTGTCCTGCTTTTAGGTATTTAGGCATAACATGAGGCCTAGGTGGCCACGATAGTAACATGATGGTTTGCAAGCCCTTTTGTCTTTCAGGATTGAAAGAATGCACGGAACCCTGCTGCTAGGAGTCGTGATCCTGCTGATAACAGTAACAAAAACAGGGGGACGACTACTCAGCTGCCCAACCGACGGCTCACGAGAGCAAATTCTCCGCCTCTGTACGGGAGATATCGTACAATGTGGAACCAGGACACCAGACAATCTCGAATCATGGACCATGACTAAAATAAAATCCCGTACGGGTATACTCTCACAGGTTGATCGACAGGTGACTCTACGGGGCAAAGACCGATGGAATTTGCCATGCCGGTTCAGGGAATGTGAGATGGACTTTGTTTGCCCTGATCAACCTGAAGATGACTTAGTTGATTCAAAGGACCAATCCCTGGAATCAGTAACAGGGCAAAGGAGGAAAAGGAACGTGCAAGGGCGACTGGGGAACGATCATAATATATTCCTGAGGACTCATAAGATCTTATTCGCGCCAGAGTCGGTTGTATGCTACCCTGTTATGTCGGTCACTGAATTGTTTACCCTAACCCCGGTTATGGATCCCAGTCTTTACATACGAGGATACAATGATACCCCGCCCGCCGAAAACATTACCTTCACATATTCCGATGGCTGAGGCACCCCGGCCACCTGCCTAAACACCACAGGGTCTGGGAAGGATGGGTACCCACAGTGTTGGAATGGTACAAGATTCGGGTGCACAAAAGTGGACGTGCCCATTAACCAGGGCCCATTAACCAGACCTGTCTCACAAAGCAGTCCAAATATTCCTGTCTTCACGACTCAAACACGGGCATCACCTCTTGCCAGAGTGTGGATACCTGTGTAGAAGTAAGACAAGGGACCCAAATGACCTGCAGTGCCCTATACCACAGCCAAACTTTTGCTTTACACCACTACGACCTGTCGCGATCAGGCAAGCGCATATCACACAGGTTAGGCGCCGGAAGTCCGAAGTTATTGAGGTAACCGATCAGCTCCATGATCATTTACAGGATTATGACGAGCCAGATCAGGTCCCTATCCCACATCTAACCGAAGTATTACGAGAGTTGAGGCTCAGAGTGGGTCAATCCGTAAAGCTCTATCACCAACTGCAAACTAAAATCAA
Source organism: Pristiophorus japonicus (assembly GCF_044704955.1). Classification (NCBI taxonomy): domain Eukaryota; kingdom Metazoa; phylum Chordata; class Chondrichthyes; family Pristiophoridae; genus Pristiophorus; species Pristiophorus japonicus. The sequence continues at coordinate 217,663,616 of NC_091983.1, read as the reverse complement.
AGTACTGGAAGAAGATATCGATGTAGGCTTACAAAGTCAGAGTTGGTGGAGAAAGGTCTGGGATTGGGGAATAAATGTGAATATCCATCCTTGGATTCATATAATTTCACACATACTGGTCGGGACAAAATTAATCTTAGCAATAACATGGGGCATAATTTGATCTAAGCAACCGGGACTCCTGAAACCACGTGACTGGCCAGCACGTTGAGGCAGGGAGTACCGGGCCGTGCACAAAATTGAGAGTAAACATTTATGAATGAGAATTTATCATGAAATGATAAAAGGGGGGAATGTGAATGTATGTGGAAGAATCATGAAAGGGCTAATAAAATGGTTCTAGGAATTAATAAGAAAATAAGAACAGACAGACTTGGTTTCCCGTGAGAAAGTAGTGGACAAAGTAGCTTGTGTGACCATCACTGATAAACAAGGGTTTATGGCCATGACTTGATAAGGTGCACATTTGCTTCGCGTGATTAAGCTGGGCTATTCCGTTCGTAAAAGCATAAAGTGTTCTAAAGATAAACAGGCTGTCAATTCATGAAGCCCTAGTAACACACTGTGAATGATGAAGCGGGCCATACCTCCTCTAGTTTGTAAGAATAAAAGGGATGCGTCTGTGAGGATAGGCAGACCTTTTGTCTGCCTGCCCCGGAATCTGTAGACTCTGTGCTGGCAGTTTGGTAACAGGTCCGAAGCTGCTTCAATAAAGACGTAAAGATTGAAGGTATCTGACTCGATTATTGTCGAATGCAGCTGACCACCCGAACTAGGCCTTAACACGGGGAGACCTAGAAGGTGAACCTTGAACTACATTTTTACTGCATATATACACAGAATCCTCTGTGATAAATAGCTTGGACGATAAAGAACTGCAAACGCAGATAAATGGTCTAAAGAACCAACTGAGAAAGATGCTAAAAGAGGAATACACAGTAGTGGGCTCAGAGCTACACGAGGACCAGGCTATAACGGTCCATTTAAAAGAAATCGTGGCTGAGCTGGAAAAACATGCACAAACAGTGAATGCACTCATACGGGAGGATAGGAATGCTACAGACCAGGCTGCACAGAACGAGGTGTGCGTACTATATGGGGCATGGTTGTTGGGCGAGGGCTGCAACAACCTGGAGGATTTAAAACAAGGTTTAGTCCCCTCCTGGATCAGCAACAAGCATCTCGTAGCCCTCCATCCGTATAGTAATTCACTCAGCCCGTGCCAGCTCCGTCTAGCTTCTGAAGCCTACCCTGTCCCAGTAGATTGCAGGCATGCTAATCACACCATCATGGGGATAGTACTAAGGATGCCGGTAATGGGTGGGACAGCCCGACCCGCACCGGTATACAGGGTGGAGAACATTGGAGTTATTCAAGGAGGTGCACACGTTCATTTCACAGCGGTCCCCGCGTATGTCATAAAGTGGGAGCACGCTATGACGGGTACTGACTTCTCCGAGTGCCAGAGCTGGGGTGCACACTTACTGTGTCCCCAGCACTTGAATGCCTATTCTAAACCACAGTGCGGGTTTAAAGCTGCTGGCGCAGAGCCTATCAACTGTACCATGAATGTAATCGCACAAGACCATGTTCCTCCACAGGTAGCATGCATAGGGGGTGGGACATATTGTGTCACCAACAGTACGCCCCACTACCAGCATGGACAGCACTTCTGGTGTCTGCTCAGTGACAGCAGTTTTTGCTTTAAACCTGAGGCATCAGTTCAAGTGGCCCAGGAACGGATTGTCCCCATTCCCGAACCCTCCACTGTCCACCTCACTGTGAGAGAAAACATCACAAACCTGCAGGATTATGTTGCACATTTTGGCTATGAAATTCCCCCTCTACCCGAACATCTTACCACTCTGCTGGGAGCTGTGGTAATCTCACAAAAACATTCCTATACTCTAGAACAGAAAACAATAGAGATAGGGAGAAAGATTCTAGAGATTTTACCAATATATAAAACGGCAAAGAGTGACTAAAGTAAATGTAGGTCCCTTAGAAGACGAGAAGGGGGATTTAATAATGGGAAATGTGGAAATGGCTGAGACCTTGAACAATTATTTTGCTACCATCTTCACAGTGGAAGACACAAAAACCATGCCAAAAATTGCTGGTCACGGGAATGTGGGAAGGGAGGACCTTGAGACAATCACTATCACTAGGGGGGTAGTGCTGGACAGGCTAATGGGATTCAAGGTAGACAAGTCCCCTGGTCCTGATGAAATGCATCCCAGGGTATTAAAAGAGATAACGGAAGTTATAGCAGATGCATTCGTTATAATCTACCAAAATTCTCTGGACTCTGGGGAGGTACCAGCGGATTGGAAAGCAGCTAATGTAACGCCTCTGTTTAAAAAAGGGGGCAGACAAAAGGCAGGTAACTATAGGCCGGTTAGTTTAACATCTGTAGTGGGGAAAATGCTTGAAACTATCATTAAGGAAGAAATAGCGGGACATCTAGATAGGAATAGTGCAATCAAGCAGACGCAGCATGGATTCATGAAGGGGAAATCATGTTTAACTAATTTACTGGAATGCTTTGAGGATATAACGAGCATGGTGGATAGAGGTGTACCGATGGATGTGGTGTATTTAGATTTTCAAAAGGCATTCGATAAGGTGCCACACAAAAGGTTACTGCAGAAGATAAAGTTACGCGGAGTCTGAGGAAATGTATTAGCATGGATAGAGAATTGGCTGGCTAACAGAAAGCAGAGAGTCGGGATAAATGGGTCCTTATCGGTTGGAAATCGGTGGTTAGTGGTGTGCCACAGGGATCGGTGCTGGGACCACAACTGTTTACAATATACATAGATGACCTGGAAGAGGGGATGGAGTGTAGTGTAACAAAATTTGCAGATGACACAAAGATTAGTGGAAAAGCGGGTTGTGTAGAGGACACAGAGAGGCTGCAAAGAGATTTAGATAGGTTAAGCGAATGGGCTTAGGTTTGGCAGATGGAATACAATGTCGGAAAGTGTGAGGTCATCCACCTTGGAAAAAAAACAGTAAAAGGGAATATTATTTGAATGGGGAGAAATTACAACATGCTGCGGTGCAGAGGGACCTGGGGGTCCTTGTGCATGATTCCCAAAAAGTTAGTTTGCAGGTGCAGCAGGTAATCAGGAAGGCGAATGGAATGTTGGCCTTCATTGCGAGAGGGATGGAGTACAAAAGCAGGGAGGTCCTGCTGCAACTGTACAGGGTATTGGTAAGGCCGCACCTGGAGTACTGCGTGCAGTTTTGGTCACTTTACTTAAGGAAGGATATACTGGCTTTGGAGGGGGTACAGAGACGATTCACTAGGCTGATTCCGGAGATGAGGGGGTTACCTTATGATGATAGATTGAGTAGACTGGGTCTTTACTCGTTGGAGTTCAGAAGGATGAGGGGTGATCTTATAGAAACATCTAAAATCATGAAAGGGATAGACAAGATAGAGGCAGAGAGGTTGTTTCCTCTGGTCGGGGAGACTAGAACTAGAGGGCACAGCCTCAAAATACGGGGGAGCCAATTTAAAACCGAGTTGAGAAGGAATTTCTTCTCCCAGAGGGTTGTGAATCTGTGGAATTCTCTGCCCAAGGAAGCAGTTGAGACTAGCTCATTGAATGTATTCAAGTCACAGATAGATAGATTTTTAACCAATAAGGGAATTAAGGGTTATGGGGAGCGGGCGGGTAAGTGGAGCTGAGTCCACGGCCAGATCAGCCAAGATCTTGTTGAATGGCGGAGCAGGCCCGAGGGGCTAGATGGCCTACTCCTGTTCCTAATTCTTATGTTCTTATGTTCTTATGTAGATCACAATTCCACCTTGGAATATAGAAGTTCCTGCTGGGATCAGAATAGCTTCCCACGTTTTGGTTGTCTGTCAACTCCCGATTATTCTTTACTTATGATGTCTGACTTGCCAAGTGAAACGCAGAGGCCGTCAGGTCAGGCACCAGAGGGTGCTATATGCTCCCTGGCCAAACTTGGGGATCGCACTGGGAGGGATAACACCATATTACCACGTTTGATTTGTTTTAATTTTCACCTGCTGTAAAAACGCAGAGGTCGAGTGTTGTAAGAATGTTACTTAAAAATGTGTTTGACTATGTACCTGTATTTTCTATAAAATCAGAGTAATGGAGGGGTGTCGGGCCCCCTCGCTGCTGTAACAGAATTGGAATGACTGTATTTGCCTGTAAACTGCATTGAATTTCAAAGGGGGTATGCACGTTTAAGTTCAGTTAGGTAAATACAGGGGAAGGTTGACTCTCGGGAATCAGGAATTTTGCTCACCTAGCATGACACTCTAGCATGTAGAGTATCACAGGGGGGACTGTAGGATTGCAAAATTCATGGGACTCCCCCCCCCCCCAGTATTTGGACTCATTTGAAAGGGAATTTAATTTGGAACTGTCAACCAGAAAGTTTGAGATCCTAAAGTGCACATGGAAGAAACAAAGAGCTTCCATTCAATTTGGGATTTTTACAAGGCAGATTGGGTCTGTGTGGGAAGGGCTGAAAACTAAAGGATAACTATCCTTCAAAAGAAACCAGTTTGGGTATTGAAGTTGTCTAGGGTATCGAAGCTAAACAAATCGTTTGGGGAATTGTGTAAACTCGAAAACCCTTCTCCCCGGGGACATTAACATAGCAACAATCAACCCAGAGATAGGTAGCCATCACTCTGAGCAGGAAACCCATCCAGCGCATACATAATGTTAATGGCCCATCCAGCCTGCATGGAAACCCAGGCCTGGGCAGAGATTGCAAAATACCAAAACTAATTTTTCCCGATCAAGAAACAAATTCAAAAGATCAACATAGCTGAGACAGGTGAAGAGTTCAAAATTCACGAGAACCCCCCCAGTGTTCAGGCTCATTTGAAAGGAAATTTAATTTGGGACTATCTACCGGAAAGTTTGAAATCCTAAAGTGCTTATGGAAGAAACTACAAACTTTTATCGAATTTTGGACTTTTACAAGAAACTTCAAGCCTGTGGGCGGGCCTAAAGGACTAAAGAAGCCCACCTGATTATTGGAACTGTCTGGGTGTTGAGACTAAGTTAACTTGTCTGGAGGAATGAACATTCAAAAACCCTTCTCCACAAGAGACATTTAATTACAACATTCTCAGAGATGGCCAGCCATCAAACCATCTTCAACATGAATAAGAACAAAGGGCCCAGTACAGCCTGTATGCAAAAAACTAAGCACAAAAGGACATTGCGATTACCAAGCTAATATTTCCATCAGGAAATAGATTTAGAAATGCAACCCACCCAAGACATGTTAAGCCCGCCAAAATATTACAAAGAGAAGTCAAGCCCGCCAAATTTAAACAAAGAATTCTGAACTAATTTGACGCGAAGATTAGAACAGCTCAAACCATATAACTGGCTCCCTGTTTCAACAGAGGGTATGACATACTTTGCCATACAACCGAGAACACGCTGATGTCATCAAGAAGGGAGAGAAACCAACGTAACAGTTGTAAACTAACTTCTCCAGCCTCGAAGTCCTGAAGTCCTGAAGGAAGGAAGAACATCACCATCGCGGCAGCAACCGGCCACAGCCAACGTGGTACCAACGAAAAACCACCGCGATCGGCGAAACTCGAAACAAAACTCCAACAGGAAGAAACCGAAGAATCGAAAGTTTCCACTCTACAATCTAAGGCCTGACTACCAACAGGTGAAACATTACCTAAAGCGACTTTGAACCTATTTCTAACGAAGGAAACCAGGTACTTACCATTGATCCAAAACGCACCTTACCGCATCAGCGGACTCAACCCAACTGAAGGATTGTGCAGTAAGACGTCTTCTGCGACGTTCAGGGTACGGGAAGCAGAACCTACAGGACTCAACAAACCCCGAAATCGTGAACTACTGCTAACTGACCAGAAAGGATTGGTAAGCTTAGTCCCTGCCTGCCCTGGAGTCTAACCTAGCTAGAAGTAGGTATTGGGAGGTGGGAGGTGTAATTTTTACTGTAACCCCCTTTGAATGTGTAATGTATTGTTCTTTATTAGAATGATTATAAGTTTGACATTGTATTTTCTTGTCTGTAATAAAGTCAAAGTTCTTTTGCACCAAACCAGTTGTCCTTTGCACTTTATCACATCCCCCAAATAAATCCAGAGTCTAGAACCCAAGGGAGCGGGAGCGATTCGAACCGCTCAAGTAGGTCAGAGGTGAACCTGACCCCCGGGACCACCCCCTTACACAGTTTACCATTAATAGGCCCGCCAAAATATGACAAAGTGATATCGAGCCCGCCAAAATTAATACAAAAAATTGGGGCTGATTTGGCGCGTAGATTAGAACGGCTCCAAAAGTATAACTGGGGCCCGGTTTTTAACGAAAGGGAGCGAGCAGGCATTCATCTAGTCGAAGAGGGGAAGGACGGCGAAAGACCACCGCAACAGTTTATGCAGCTCTTCTGAGCACCAACATCTCCAACCTCGGCGACACTCCTGGGCCACACTGCCCTGCTCCCGAAAGAAGAAGGGAGAACATCATCACGGCAGAAAGCAGCTCCCAGTAACTTCGGACATCGCCATTGTGGCAACAACTGACCACCGCCAACGTGGTAACATCGAAAGCACCAGAATCGACCAATTCCAAAACCAAAACTCCTCAAGAAGAAGCTGAAGATTTGAAAGTTTCCACTCTACAATCTAGTCCTAGCTACCAACAGGTGAGACATTACCGAAAGAGACTTTAAAACCTACTGCTGACGGAAGAAAGTGGGTACTCACCCAATAAGTCCAATACTTTCCCTACTAAAGACTACGCAGTCAGAAGTCCTCTACGACGTTTGGGGTACGGCAAGCAGAACCGACAGAGTCCAGCGAACCCCAAAATCGGGAACCACCGCCAACAGATAATAAAGGACCGGTGAGCATGATCCCTGTTTGCCCTGGAGTTTAACCTAGTCAGAGTTAGGCATTGGGAGGTGGGAGGTGTATTCTTTCTGTAACCCCTTTTGAATGTGTGATGAAGTGTTCTTTATTCTAGTCATTTCAAGCTTGACATTGTACCTTTCTTGTCTGTAATAAAATCAAAGTTCTTTGCACCAAAACCAGATGTCTCTTTCACTTTGTCACATCCTCAAATAAATCCAAAGTCTAGAACCCCGGGAGTGGGAGCAATTTGAACCGCTCAGAGGTCAGAGGTGAACCTGACCCCACAGACCACCCCCTACAGGATATAGATTTAAAGTAATTGGTCGGATGTTTAGAGGGGATTTGAGGGGAAAGTTCTTCACCCAGAGGGTGGTGGGGGTCTGGAACTCACTGCCTGAAAGGGTGGCAGAGGCAGAAACCCTCACCATTATTTAAAAAGTACTTGAATATGCACTTGTAGTGCCATAACCTGCAGGGTTACAGACCAGAGCTGGAAAGTGGGATCCGGCTGGATAGCCTCTTGTGGCCGGCATGGATACGATGGGCCGAATAGCCTCCTGTAAATTTTTATGATTCTATGATGAAATATTTGCTGGGCTGTGGGAAAAGACAGGGTGAGTGTGACGAATTGGATTTACTCTATCAAAGAGCTGGCACCAATGGCCTCCTCTTTTGCTGTCTCATTCTATTATTCTATGATTCTAAGTGAAGACAATGTCCCCATTCGCTGGGAAGCATTCGCTGACAAATGGAGACTGTGTGGGAAGTTAAGATGCCGTGGAACGTGATCGTCAGGAGAGAGGAGAAGTTGGAGGTATGTTGCCTGCAGCAATGTGGTTTTGTTCATTGTTAATTGGTGTATCTGTTCAGGCAAGCAGCTCTAATTATGGGACTAGCCTCATGTGATCTTGCTCCCACAGCAAAAGTCCCCAATGGCAGGTTATTCGCTGAGCTGCATCTCTGGGGCCCAGTGCGGATTTCTGACAAGCGCTAAAATTCCAGCTGCGTTCAGAGTGGGAACGGTTATGGATGAGAAGCAGCTGTTGAAAACTTAGCCCATTCTTCTGGAATCCTAACCTCCATTCTCAGATCCTGCTGTATGTGGTAGCGCCCGAATCTATTATGTTACTGTTTCTGCCTGAACGATTACTCCAGACCTTTATCACTCCCACTGTACAGAGTCAGTGGGCCTTCCGATGGCAGGCACACGGAGCTTAACCCACTTGTACGTGTTCGCAGGAGTTAACCTATTTAGATAAGTGCGCTAACAGGCTGTGTGAAAGTAGTGAGTGTAATACAGGCGTGCTAATCTCAAGTCTGTGATCTTAACCTCTCAACAACAACTTATATTTATATAGTGCCTTTAACGTAGTGAACCATACCAAGGCGCTTCACAGGAGTTTTATGAGATAAGAAATTTGACACCGAGCCACATAAGTAGAAGTTAGCGCAAGTGACCAAAACCTTGGTCAAAGAGATAGGTTTTAAGGAGCGTCTTGAAGGAGGAAAGAGAGGTAGAGAAGAGGAGAGGTTTAGACAGGGAGTTCCAGAGCTTAGGGCTTAGGCAACAGAAGTCACAGCCACCGATAATTGAGCGATTATAATCAGGGAGGCTCAAAAGGGCAGAATTAGAGGAGCGCAGATACCTCGGGGGTTGTGAGGCTGGAGGAGATTACAGAGATAGGGAGGGGCGAGGCCATGGAGGAAATTGAAAACAAGGATGAGAATTGTGAAATCGAGGTGTTGCTTAACCAGGAGTCAATGTAGGTCAGCGAGCACAGGGGTGATGGGTGAGTGGGACTTGGTGCGCGTTAGGACACAGACAGCCGAGTTTTGGATCACCTCCAGTTTACGTAGGGTAATATGTGGGAATTCAGGATTAACCTTCTCTTTTGATCCTTCTCTCCATTAATTAGATTGTGGAACTCACCACCACACAGAGTAGTTGAGGTGAAGAGCATAGAAGACTTTAACGGGAGGCTAAATAAACACATGAGGGAGAAAGGAATAGAAGGGTATGCTGACAGGATGAGATGAAGAGGGGTGGGAGGAGGCTCGTGTGGAGCATAGATACCAGCATGGACCGTTTGGGCCGAATGGCCTGTTTCTGCGCTGTACCTTCCGGTTATTCTATGTAATCATTTGGGAACTCATTGTTTTTTGTATTTCAATACGTTAGCAGCAGATAATCCGTTACTGGAAGAGAAAGGTTCCATTTATTAAAAACTGCCTGATTGTTATTGGAGGATTTGAGCCCAGTCTTATTGATCATGGGCATTCCAGCCGGGGTGCAGATTCCAAACGCTGCCCCCATCCACTGTTCCCTACTATTTCTCAAAGGGAATAGGGTCATGGTTCCCAGGAAAATATTGGAGCTTTCCATTAAAAATGATGCATTCTTGTTTTTAGGTAAAAAAAAAGACTAGATTTATGTGCTCAAGTCCCTGGGATGGCACTTGAACTCACAACCTTCTGCCTCAGAGACAAAAGATCTACCCACTGAGCCACAGCTGACATTCTCAAATAATTACTCTACAAATTGAGTTTTAATATGAACAACCAAAAGGAGAAACAGATGGTCACTGACATTGAATTATACAGATATCCCAACATGGAATCAGGCCGTTCAGCCCTTGCAGTCCATGTTGGAGTTTATCATCCACACGAGCAATGGTCTGAATTCCATGTGCCCACTCTGTCCCCATAGCCCTTGCCTTCAGCCACCTCCCCAACCTATTCTTTATTGTTGACATGGACTGGACGTCCCTCCCATCATCATAGGCAGTCCCTTGAATCGAGGGTGACTTGGTTCCGTGCCAAAAAGGGATGAGTTCACAGGTGTTACCATGAAGGACCTAATATTCCAGGTCCCGAATTACACATTGAAGGGTGGAAGATGCCTGTGCGTGGATTTTTTTGAACGCATGGTGGCCTTTGCACACCAGCCACCACACGGGCTTGACAGAGCCAAGTCTTGGTCCAGTGGCAAGTGTTAACCAAGATGACTGGGGACCAGCTCTGCTGCACGGACCTTGCGCCCACATGTATCGCAGTGTGGGCTGGCCCGTGCTGCCCCTGGGCCCTCGCCTCTTCTGGGCCCCGAACTCGCGGCTCTCCTGGGCCCTGATCACGTCCCTCTACAGTCTCTCGCCGCTCCTGCTGTGTCTGCCCACGCTCCAATCACTGACCTGGACCTTGATGACGTCGCTCTTCGCTGCCGTCGCCCTCCTGCACCAGCTCGCGCTGTACCTTGCCGTGGTACGCCGCTACACTGCCCATGGCCCCCGCTCACCGATCCTTTTATGGCCCCGACCAGCCGCTGATGGTCTCTCGCAGGTCGGGGCAGCAGTACAGGCCTAACATTAATGTGAAACCCCCATAAACCCATTGCAAGAACCCTCATTATCCGTGTCGGGCAATTTGTCGGCCAGGATCCCGCTCCTCATTAGCCTATTGCCACGCTGACAGAGGTGAAGGCCAAGAAGGCACTGAGGGCCGGAGGCACTATAGGAGAGTGGTGCGGGTTTTCTGGAGGAAGATGCCAAAGGCAGTCACTGCAACCACCACCGGCCCAAGAACTGCCGCACAGTACAGAAAGAGGTTCAATGATCTCATAAGGCCAGCCAAGGTAAGTCAAGGCTCTGATGCCAATAAAGAAAGAAACACTGCCATTTATATAACGATATAACGCCTTTCACAACCTCCGGACATCCAAAAGTGCTTTATAGCCAATGAAGTACTTTTGAAGTGTAGTCACTGTTGTAATATAAACAACACGTAGCCATTATGCGCACAGCAAGGTCCCACAAATAGCAATCTGACAATGACCAGATAATCTGTTTTTAATGATGTTGGTTAAGGGATAAATATTGGACAGGAGACAGGGGCAAATTCTCCTCCTCTTATTCAAAATAGTGCCATGAGATATTTTATATCCACCTGAGAGAGCAGATGGGGCATGGGTGTGAAGTCTCATCCAATAGACGATGCCTATGACAGTGCAGCACTCCCTCAGCACTGCACTGGAGTGTCAGCCTAGATTCTGCCCAAGTCTCAGGAGTGGGACTTGAACCATCGACTAGTCAGACAGCTTTACTCACCTACTTACATATCATATTCTTTCTCTCTCAGCACCCAGGTGTCAGGGGAACTCACTGCTGCTGGGGACAACAATACCGATCGCCCCATTCACACACTCCCCCCCCTCGCCCCCCCCATTCACACACTCCCCCTCCATTCACACACCCCCCCCCATTCACACACTCCCCCCCCATTCACACACACACTCCCCCCCCCCCATTCACACACTCCCCCTTCGTACCATTCACACACACACTCCCCCCCCCATTCACACACTCCCCCCACCCCATTCACACACTCCCCCCCATTCACACACTCCCCCCCCCCATTCACACACTCCCCCGCCATTCACACACTCCCCCCCCCATTCACACACTCCCCCCCCGCACCATTCACACACACACTCCCCCCATTCACACACACACTCCCCACCCCATTCAAACAAACACTCCCCACCCCATTCACACACACACTCCCCCCATTCACACACACACTTCCCCGCCATTCACACACTCACTCCCCCCCCGCCCCCAGTCATGCACACACTACCCCCCCCCATTCACACACACACTCCCCTCCCATTCAAACACAGGCCCTCCTGCCCCATTTGCACACACATTCCCCCCACTTCACACAAACCCCCCCCCCATTCACACCCCCGCATTCACACACACTCCCCCCACCCATTCACGCCCCCCACATTCACACACACACTACTCCCACCATTCACACACACTGCCCCCCCATTCACACACTCCCCACCGCCATTCACACAAACACCACCCCTGCATTCACACACACTCCGCCCCCCCATTCACACACACAATCCCCCCGCATTCACACAAATACTCCCCCCCATTCACTCACACACTCCCCCCCCATTCACACACACACTCCCCCCCGCATTCACACAAACACTCCCCCCCCGTTCACACAATCACTCCCCACCCCGCATTCACACACACACTCCCCCCTCCATTCAAACACACACTCCCCCCCATTCACACACACACTCCCCCCCCGCCCCCAGTCATACACGCACTACCTCCCCCATTCACACACACACCTCCCCCCCCATTCACAGACTCCCCCCCCCATTCACACACACATTCCCGCCACATTCACACACACTCCCCTTCCATTCAAACACACGCCCTCCCGCCCCATTTGCACACACATTCCCCCCACTTCACACAAACAGCCCCCCCGGCATTCACACCCCCGCATTCACACACATTCCCCCACCTCCCATTTACACACACTCACCCCCACAGCCATTCACAAACTCCCCCCCACCCATTCACACACACACACACACCCCCATTCACACACACTCCCCCCCGATTCACACACACACTCCCCCCTCCATTCACACACACACTCCCCCCCATTCACAAACACACACACACTTCCCCCCGCATTCACACACCCGCCCCCGCCATTCACACACACACTCCACCCCCCCATTCACACACACCGCCCCCCCCATTCACACACACACTCCCCCCCCCATTCACAAACACACTCCCCCCCCCCATTCACACACACTCCAAATCATTCACACACATACAACCCCCCCATTCACACACGACCCCGCCATTCACACACACACACTCCCCCGCCATTCACACACACACACACTCCCCCGCCATTCACACACACACACACTTCCCCCCCATTCACACACACACTCCCCCGCCATTCACACACACACACACTCCCCCCCCATTCATACACACACTGCCCCCCCGCCATTCACACACACACTTCCCCCCCATTCACACACACACTCCCCCGCCATTCACACACACACACACACTCCCCCCCAGTCATACACACACTGCCCTCCACCCATTCTCACACACTCCCCCCCCCCCCATTCACACACACACTCCCCCCACATTCACACACATTCCCCTCCCATTCAAACACAGGCCCTCCCGCCCCATTTGCCTACATATTCCCCTCACTTAACACAAACCGCCCCCCCATATTCACACCCCTGAATTCACACACTCACCCCCACCTCCCATTTACACACACTCCCCCCCCACCGCCATTCACAAACTCCCCCTCGACCCATTCACACACATTCCACCCCCATTCACACACAGACTCCCCCCCATTCACACACAGACTCCCCCCATTCACACACACACTCCTCCCCATTCACACACACATTCCCCCTCTATTCACACACACACTCCCCCGCCATTCACACACACTCTCCCTCCCCATTCACACACACACTCCCCCCCCATTCACACACACACTCCCTCCCCATTCACACACACATTCCCCCTCTATTCACACACACACTCCCTCCGCCATTCACACACACACTCCCTCCCCATTCACACACACACTCCCTCCCCATTCAAACATACACTCCATCCCCCCCATTCACAAACACACTTCCCCCGCCCCATTCACACACACACTCCCCCCCCCGCCCCCAGTCATACACATACTACCCCACCCCCCCATTCACACACACACCTCCCCCACATTCACAGACTCCCCCCCATTCACACACACACACACACCCCCACCATTCACACACACACTCCCCCCATTCACACACACACTTCCCCCCATTCACACACATACCTCCCCCCCAAACACACACATTCCCCCCCCCCACCATTCACACACTCACTCCCTCCCCCATTCACACACACACTCCTCCCACATTCACACACACTCCCCTCCCATTCAAACACACGCCCTCTCGCCCCATTTGCACACACATTCCCCCCACTTCACACAAACCGCCCCCCCAGCATTCACACTCACCACATTCACACACACACCCCCCCGGAATTCACTGTCCCTATTCACCCACCTACCCCCTCCATTCACACACACATTCCCCCCCACTCACACACTCTCCCCCCTACCCATTCACACATTCCCCGCCATTCACATAAACACACCCCCCCATTCACACACTCACTCCCTCCCCATTCACATACACACTCCTCCCCCGCCCCCAGTCATACACACACTACCCCCCCCCATTCACACACATACCTCCCCCCATTCACACACACTCCCACCACCGCCATTCACACACACTCTCCCCCCCACCACATTCACACACACTCCCACACCATTCACACACACTCCCCCACCATTCACACACACACTCCCCACCCACCCCCAGTCATACACACACTACCCCCCCCATTCACACACATACCACCCCCCCCCATTCACAGACTCCCCCCCCCATTCACAGACTCCCCCCGCCATTCACACACACTCTCCCACCCCACATTCACACACACTCCCCCACCATTCACACACACATTCCCCCCTCATTCACACACACTCCCCCCCGCCATTCACACACACTCTCCCCCGCCACATTCACACACACTCCCACACCATTCACACACACTCCCCCACCATTCACACACACATTCCCCCCTCATTCACACACACTCCCCCTCGCCATTCACACACACTCCCCCACCATTCACACACACATTCCCCCCACATTCACACACACTCTCCCCCGCCACATTCACACACACTTCCACACCATTCACACCATTCACACACACTCCCCCACCATTCACACACACTCCTCCCCCCATTCACACACACTCCCCCTAGCCATTCACACCTCCCCATTCACAAACGCACTGACCCCAATTCAACCATCCCCCCCATTGACACACACACCCCCCCATTCACACACAAGCCCCCCCATTCACACACACACACACCCCCATTCACACACACACTCCCCTGCCATTCACAAACATACTCCCTGCCCCATTTATACACACACTCCCCCCCATTCACACACACACTCCCCCCGCCATTCGTGCACACACTTCCCCCCCCCATTTACACATACACTCCCCCCCGATTTACACACACACTCCCTCCCCCCCATTCACACACACACACACTCCCCCCCCCATTTACACACACACTCCCTCTCCCCCCATTCACACACACACTTCACACCCATTCACACACTCCCCTCCGCCATTCACACACACACTACCCCCCCCATTTACACACACACTCCCTTCACCCCCCCATTCACACACTCACTCCCACCATTCACACACACACTCCTCCGCATTCACACACACACTCCCCCCACCATTCACACAAACACTCCCCCACCCGCCATTCACACCCCCCCACCCCTCCATTCACACACGCACCCCCCCCATTCTCACACACACTACATCCCCATTTACACACACACTCCCTTCACCCCCCCATTTACACGCACACTCTCCCCCATTCACACATCCACTCCCCCGCATTCACACACACGATCCCCGCCATTCACAAACACTCTCCCGCCCCATTCACACACTCTCCCCCGCCATTCACACACATTTCTTCCCATCATTCACACACACACTCCCCCGCATTCACACATACACTCACCCCGCATTCATACACAAACTCCGCCCACCATTCACACACACACTCCCCCCCCGCCAGTCACACACACTTCTCCTCACCATTCACACACACACTCCCTCCCCCCCCAGTCACATACACAATCCCCCCCCATTCACACACACACTCCCCCCACCATTCACACACACACTCCCCCCCCCAGTCATACACACTCTCCACCCTGCCATTCAAACACACACTTCCCCCCCATTCACACACACACTCCACCCCCCCATTCACACACACACTTACCCCCCATTCACACACACACTTCAAACCCCATTCACACACACACACCCCCATTCACACACACTCCCCCTCCATTCACGCACACACTCCCCCCCCCGCATTCACACACACATTCCCCCTACCCATTCACGTCCCCGGATTCACACACACACACCCCTCCCCCATTCACACACACAATCCCCTCCCCATCCCCCCCCCATTCACACACACTCACCCCCATTCACAAACACACTCCCCCCCACCATTCACGCACACTCAGCCCCCATTCACAAACAAACTCCCCCGCCCCCATTCACAAACACACTCCCTCCCATTCACACACACACTCCCCTCCCCCATTCACACACACACTCCCCCCCATTCACACACACACTCCCCCCCATTCACACACACACTCCCCCCCATTCACACACACACTCCCCCCCATTCACACACACACTCCCCCCATTCACACACACACTCCCTCGCATTCACACACACACTCCCCCCCATTCACACACACTCACCCCACATTCACAAACACACTCCCCCCCCACCATTCACACACACTCACCCCCGCATTCACAAACACACTCCCCCCCCACCATTCACACACACTCACCCCACATTCACAAACACACTCCCGCCCCACCATTCACACACACTCACCCCACATTCACAAACACACTCCCCCCCCACCATTCACACACACTCACCCCCGCATTCACACACACACTCCCCCCCAGCCATTCACACACACACTCCCCCTCCCCCATTCACACACACACTTCCCCCCATTCACACAAACCGCCCCCCCGGTATACACCCCCCCATTCACACAGACACTCCCCCACCCCCCCATTTACACACACTCCCGCCCCCGCCATTCACACACCCCCCCGCATTCACATTCCTCCCCATTCACACTCACCGCCCCCCCGATTCACACACACACAACCCCCCCATTCACACACACACACTCCACCCCCCCATTCACATTCCCCCAGCCCCCATTTACACACACTCCCCCACCTCCCATTTACACACACTCCCACCACCGCCATTCACACACACCTTTCTACCCCATTCACACAGACACACACCCACCATTCACACACACTCTCCCGCCCCATTCACACACACTCCCCCGCCATTCACACACACTCCCCCGCATTCACACACACTTCTCCCCACCATTCACACACACACTCCCCCGCATTCACACATACACTCCCCCCCCCCCATTCACACACACACTCCCCCCGCCCCAGTCACATACATACTCCCCCACCATTCACACACATTCCCCTCCCATTCAAACACAGGCCCTCCCGCCCCATTTGCACACACATTCCCCCCACTTCACACAAACCGCCCCCCCCATTCACAACCCGAATTCACACACACACCCCCACCTCCCATTTCCACACACTCACCCCACCGTCATTCACAAACTCCCCCCCACCCATTCACACACATACTCCCCCCACCATTCACATATACTCCCCCCATTCACACAACCCCCCCGCTCCCACATTCACACCCCCCCATTCACACACACTTCCCCCACCATTCACATATACTCCCCCCATTCACACAACCCCCCCGCTCCCACATTCACACCCCCCCATTCACACACACTTCCCCCCCCATTCACACACACACTCCCCCCCATTCACACAACACCCCCCCGCTCCCACATTCACACCCCCCCATTCACACACACTCCCCCCCCCATTCACACACACACTCCCTCCCATTCACACAACCCCCCGCGCTCCCACATTCACCCCCCCCCATTCACACACACTCCCCCGCATTCACACACACACTCCCCCTACCCATTTACGTCCCCGGATTCACACACACACACCCCTCCCCCATTCACACACACACTCCCCCCATTAACACACACAAACTCCCCTCCCCCATTCACACACACGCTCCCCTCCCCGATTCACACACACACCCCCCCCATTCACACACACTCACCCCCCATTCACAAACACACTCCCCCCCCATTCACACACACTCCCCCCATTCACACACACGCTCCCCTCCCCGATTCACACACACACCCCCCCATTCACACACACTCACCCCCCATTCACAAACACACTCCCCCCCCCAATCACACACACTCACCCCCCATTCACAAACACACTCCCCCCCCATTCACACACACTCCCCCCCCCCCATTCACACACACTCACCCCCCATTCACAAACACACTCCCCCCCCATTCACAAACACACTCCCCCCCCATTCACAAACACACTCCCCCCCCATTCACACACACTCCCCCCCATTCACAAACACAAACACACTCCCCCCCCATTCACAAACACACTCCCCCCCCCCATTCACAAAAACACTCCCCCCCATTCACACACACACTCCCCCCCCCATTCACAAACACACTCCCCCCCCCATTCACACACACACTCCCCGCCGCCATTCACACAATCACCTCCCGCGCATTCACACACACACTCCCTCGCATTCACACACACACTGCCCCCATTCAAACACACACTGCCTCGCATTCACACACACACTCCCCCCACCATTCAAACACACACTCCCCCCGCATTTACGCACACACTCCACCCCCCCATTCACACACACATTCCCCCTACCCATTCACGTCCCCGGATTCACACACACACACACACTCCCCTCCCCCATTCACACACACACTCCCCTCCCCCATTCACACACACACTCCCCCCCATTCACACACACTCACCCCCCATTCACAAACACACTCCCCCCCCATTCACACACACAATCCCCGCCGCCATTCACACAAACACCTCCCGCGCATTCACACACACACTCCCTCGCATTCACACACACACACACTCCCCCCCCCAGTCATACACACTCTCCACCCCGCCATTCACACACACACTTCCCTCCCATTCACACACACACTCCACCCCGCCATTCACACACACACTTCCCACCCATTCACACACACACTCCACCCCCCCATTCACACACACACATCCCCATTCACACACACTCTTCCCCACCATTCAAACACACACTCCCCCTCCATTCACGCACACACTCCCCCCCCCGCATTCACACACACATTCCCCCTACCCATTCACGTCCCCGGATTCACACACACACACCCCTCCCCCATTCACACACATATTCCCCCCATTCACACACACACACTCCCCTCCCCCATTCACACACACTCACCCCCGCATTCACACACACACTGCCCCCCCGGCCATTCACACACACCCTCCCGCTCCCGCCATTCACACACTCCCCCGCATTCACACTCCTCCCCATTCACACACATCGCCCCCCCGATTCACACACACACTCCCCCCACCCATTCATCATCCCACGCATTCACACACCCCCGCTCATTCGCACACACACTCCCCGGCATTCACACAAACACACTCCCCCCCAATTCACACACATTCCCCCCAATTCACACAAACTCCCCCCATCCATTCACACACACCTTTCTACCCCATTCACACAGACACAGACCCGCCATTCACACACACACTCCCCCGCATTCACACACACACTCCCCCCGCCCCAGTCACATACATACTCCCCCACCATTCACACACATTCCCCTCCCATTCACACACACACTCCCCCCCATTCACACAACCCCCCGCGCTCCCACATTCACACCCCCCCATTCACACACACTCCCCGGCATTCACACACACACTCCCCCCCCATTCACACACACACTCCCCCTACCCATTTACGTCCCCAGATTCACACACACACACCCCTTCCCCATTCACACACACACTCCCCCCATTAACACACACAAACTCCCCTCCCCCATTCACACACACGCTCCCCTCCCCCATTCACACACACACTCCCTCCCCATTTACACACACTCACCCCCCATTCCTAAACACACTCCCCCCCTCCATTCACACACACTCACCCCCATTCACAAACACACTCCCTCCCATTCACACACACCCCCCCCCCCCATTCACACACACTCACCCCCCATTCACACACACATTCCCCCCCCCATTCACACACACACTCCCCCCCCCATTCACACACACTCACCCCCCATTCACAAACACACTCCCCCCCCATTCACAAACACACTCCCCCCCCCATTCACAAACACACTCCCCCCCCCATTCACAAACACACTCCCCCCCCATTCACACACACTCACCCCCCATTCACAAACACACTCCCCCCCCCATTCACACACACACTCCCCCCCATTCACACATACACTCCCCGCCGCCATTCACACAAACACCTCCCGCGCATTCACACACACACTCCCTCGCATTCACACACACACTTCCCCCATCATTCAAACACACACTCCCCCTCCATTCACGCACACACTCCACCCCCCATTCACACACACATTCCCCCAACCCATTCACGTCCCCGGATTCACACACACACACCCCTCCCCCATTCACACACACACTCCCCCCCATTCACACACACACACGCACACTCCCCTCCCCCATTCACACACACACTCCCCTCCCCCATTCACACATACACTCCCCCCCATTCACACACACTCACCCCCATTCACACACACACTCCCTCGCATTCACACACACACTGCCCCCATTCACACACACACTCCCCCCACATTCAAACACACACTTCCCCCGCATTTACGCACACACTCCACCCCCCCATTCACACACACATTCCCCCTACCCATTCACGTCCCCGGATTCACACACACACACACACTCCCCTCCCCCATTCACACACACACTCCCCTCCCCCATTCACACACACACTCCCCCCCATTCACACACACTCACCCCCCATTCACAAACACACTCCCCCCCCATTCACACACACAATCCCCGCCGCCATTCACACAAACACCTCCCGCGCATTCACACACACACTCCCTCGCATTCACACACACACACACTCCCCCCCAGTCATACACACTCTCCACCCCGCCATTCACACACACACTTCCCTCCCATTCACACACACACTCCACCCCGCCATTCACACACACACACCCCCATTCACACACACTCTTCCCCACCATTCAAACACACACTCCCCCTCCATTCACGCACACACTCCCCCCCCCGCATTCACACACACATTCCCCCTACCCATTCACGTCCCCGGATTCACACACACACACCCCTCCCCCATTCACACACATATTCCCCCTACCCATTCACGTCCCCGGATTCACACACACACCCCTCCCCCATTCACACACATATTCCCCCCATTCACACACACACACTCCCCTCCCCCATTCACACACACTCACCCCCGCATTCACACACACACTGCCCTCCCGGCCATTCACACACACCCTCCCGCTCCCGCCATTCACACACTCCCCCGCATTCACACTCCTCCCCATTCACACACATCGCCCCCCCGATTCACACACACACTCCCCCCACCCATTCACATCCCACGCATTCACACACCCCCGCTCATTCGCACACACATTCCCCGGCATTCACACAAACACACTCCCCCCCAATTCACACACATTCCCCCCAATTCACACAAACTCCCCCCATCCATTCCCACACACCTTTCTACCCCATTCACACAGACACAGACCCGCCATTCACACACACACTCCCCCGCATTCACACACACACTCCCCCCGCCCCAGTCACATACATACTCCCCCACCATTCACACACATTCCCCCCCCATTCACACACACACTCCCCCCCATTCACACACAACCCCCCGCGCTCCCACATTCACACATCCCCATTCACACACACTCCCCGGCATTCACACACACACTCCCCCCCCATTCACACACACACTCCCCCTACCCATTTACGTCCCCAGATTCACACACACACACCCCTCCCCCATTCACACACACACTCCCCCCATTAACACACACAAACTCCCCTCCCCCATTCACACACACGCTCCCCTCCCCCATTCACACACACACTCCCTCCCCATTCACACACACTCACCCCCCATTCACAAACACACTCCCCCCCTCCATTCACACACACTCACCCCCATTCACAAACACACTCCCTCCCATTCACACACACAACCCCCCCATTCACACACACTCACCCCCCATTCACACACACTCACCCCCCATTCACACACACATTCCCCCCCCCATTCACACACACTCCCCCCCATTCACAAACACACTCGCCCCCCCATTCACACACACACTCCCCCCCCCCATTCACACACACACTCCCCCCCCCCATTCACACACACTCACCCCCCATTCACAAACACACTCCCCCCCCCATTCACACACACACTCCCCGCCGCCATTCACACAAACACCTCCCGCGCATTCACACACACACTCCCTCGCATTCACACACACACTTCCCCCATCATTCAAACACACACTCCCCCTCCATTCACGCACACAATCCACCCCCCATTCACACACACATTCCCCCTACCCATTCACGTCCCCGGATTCACACACACACACCCCTCCCCCATTCACACACACACTCCCCCCCATTCACACACACACACGCACACTCCCCTCCCCCATTCACACACACACTCCCCTCCCCCATTCACACACACACTCCCCTCCCCCATTCACACACACACTCCCCTCCCCCATTCACACACACACTCCCCTCCCCCATTCACACATACACTCCCCCCCATTCACACACACTCACCACCCATTCACAAACACACTCCCCCCCGATTCACAAACACACTCCCCCCCACATTCACACACACCCCTCCCCCATTCACACACACACTCCCCCCCCATTCACACACACACACACACTCCCCTCCCCCATTCACACACACACACCCCTCCCCCATTCACACACACACTCCCCCCATTCACACACACACTCCCCTCCCCCATTCACACACACACTCAACCCCATTCATAAACACTCTCCCCCCCACATTCACACACACTCCTCCCCCATTCACACAGACACTCCCCCACCCCCCCATTTACAAACACTCCCCCGCATTCACACACACACTCCCCCCATTCACACACACACTCCCCCCCACATTCACACACACATACACACCCGCCATTAACACACACACTCCCCCGTCCCTTTCACAAACACACTCCCCCCCATTCACACACACACTGCCCCCCCATTCAAACACACACTCTCCCCCATTCACACACACACTCTCCCCCATTCACACACACACACTCCCCCCCACATTCACACACACATACACACCCGCCATTAACACACACACTCCCCCGTCCCTTTCACAAACACACTCCCCCGCCATACACACACACACTGCCCCCCCATCCAAAAACACACACTGCCCCCATTCACACACACACTCCGCCCATTCATACACACACTCCCCCCATTCATACACACACACTCCCCCCCCTTTCACACACACACTCCGCCCATTCATACACACACACACACTCCCCCCATTCATACACACACACTCCCCCCCCCTTTCACACACACACTCCGCCCATTCATACACACACACACACTCCCCCCATTCATACACACACACTCCCCCCCATTCACACACACACTCCCCCCCCTTTTCACACACACTCCCCCCCGCCATTCACACACACACTCCCCCCATTCATACACACACACTTCCCCCCCCCCCATTCACACACACACTCCCCCCCTTTTCACACACACACTCCCCCCTCCATTCACACACACACTTCCCCCCCTTTCACACACACACTCCCCCCATTCATACACACACACTTCCCCCCCCCATTCAGAGACACACTCCCCCCCCATTCACACACACACTCCCCCCCCATTCACACACACACACATACACACCCACCATTCACACACAGACTCCCCCCCACATTCACACACACACACCCACCATTCACACACACACTCCCCCCCCATTGACACACACTCCCCCCCATTCACAAACACACCCCCCCCATTCACACACACTCCCCCCCCCATTCACACACACGTTCCCCCCCCATTCACACCCCCCCCCATTGACACACACTCCCTCCCCCATTCACACACACACTCCCTCCCCCCCCCCCCATTCACACAAACTCCCCCCCCATTCACACACACACTCCCCCCGGCTCATTCACAAATACACTCCCCCTCCAGTCACACACACTCTCCCTCCCATTCACACACTCCCACGCCCATTCGCACACACAATCCCCCCCATTCACACACATTCTCCCCCTCATTCACACACACACTCCGCTCCCCATTCATACCCCCCCATTCACACACACACTCCCCCCCCATTCACACACTCTCCCCCCTTCACACACACACACACACACTCACCCCCCATTCACACTCCCCCCCATTCACACACCCCGCCCCCCATTCACACACCCCCCCCATTCGCACACACACACTCCCCCCATTCACACACACATACTCCCCCCATTTACACACGCACTCCGCCCCCATTCACACATGCACTCCTCCCCTATTCACACACACACCCCATTCCCACACACACACTCCCCCCCATTCACACACACACTCCTCCCCTATTCACACACACACTCCTCCCCTATTCACACACACACTCCCTCCCCCCCATTCACACACACACTCCCCCCCATTAACACACACACTCCCCCCATTCACACACACCTCTCCCCCTCCATTCACACACACACTCCCCCCTCATTTACACACACACTCCCCCCCCATTCACACACACACTCCCCCCCCCATTCACACACACACTCCCCCCCCATTCACACACACACTCCCCCCCCATTCACACACACACTCCCCCCCCATTCACACACACACTGCCCCCCCCCCATTCACACACACACTCCCCCCCCCCCATTCACACACACACTCCCCCCCCCCCATTCACACACACACTCCCCCCCCCCCCCCATTCACACACACACTCCCCCCCCCCCCATTCACACACACCCCCCCCCCCATTCACACACACTCCCCTCCCCCCCATTCACACACACACTCCCCCCCCCATTCACATACACTCCCCCCCCATTCACACACACACTCCCCCCCCCATTCACACACACACTCCTCCCATTCACACACACACTCCTCCCATTCACACACACACTCCCCCCATTCACACACACACTCCCCCCCCATTCACACATACACTCCCCCCCCATTCACACACCCCCGCCTTTGTTCCCCACTTCGTTTAATGCCCATTTACTTGGTCTTCAATTGGCACAATTAACTATCCAAATGAATTATATCTTCACTTTGGCAGTGACACTTTTAACTGCTTTCTTACACTGATATTTACTTGCCTTCGCAAATAAATACTTCATGACAGCCGTGCCCCAAGTCTCACAGTTTCGACTGGGGTAAAACAATTATTCCCATCGCGATGGGACAAGCCAGGTATTGGTATACGGTACGGGTATTCCCAGTGTATGATGCTGCCACAATATTCACCTTTCTCTCTTTATACAGATCATACAGGAAAATGCTGTCCTGCAATTACTTTCACGGTGCAGTTCTATGTTATCCCATCCCGATTAAACCCACGTGCAGAGGCCGCATGTTCCATCACGTTGTAGAGGCAAATGAACATGTCCCGAACTTGAGCACTCCCAGTTAGGCCTGAGGCTACACATGTTTATCCCATCCACCCGGTTACATTACCAGTGATCATTTTTTCAGGCATGATTGGGAAATACCATACTCTCTCTCACAGGGTGATGTTGTTCTGTTCCTGTAAATAACACTCCCACCTGTCCCATACTTCTGACTTGGCACAGAGCCTTAGTAAGTTGATTAGTGGACTTTGCCCTTGTCTCGATCAGTTACCCAGAAAGAGAATTTTACCTCTGCAATATGTTACAGGTTTCCTTGGGCTTGTTCCACTAACCAAGATCCAATCATTTCTTCCAGCTGTTTCGTTGAAGACAATTGGTTCCTCTTCTATAATCTGGTTTACCCACTTTATAGCGTTAAGCCACTTGCAACATATTAATCAGGCCTCACCGCCTTCTGTTATGATTCTCCCAATAGTCTTGGCACCATTCTTATCAAGGCACCATCAAGCCCACCCCCCTCCCTGAATTCAGTGCAGGTTGTACTGACCCTCTGCCAAAGTCCCTTGATCATTCTCCCATGTAGCCAAGCTGTTTTAGTGCTTGCACCACCCAGGTTCAATATTACAGGTACCACTTTGTGATGCACATCATGGTACAATATCACCTGAGTTGAGATTACCATTAGCCCATTTGTTGGCCCTGGGATGCGTTTATGACAAACAATTCGTTTTTCCAACAAATCTGTTTATTCATTGGAGAAGGAACGTTTGGATGAGTCTTTTTTTAAACTCTACTGCTTGTACAACCGCGCTCCCGTCCTTGCACCCCGTGATATAGTGGACAGTTACAGTGGCAAGTCTGTGGACAGGGGGTGGTTCCAGATCGAGGACCCGAGGAGATTCTTCCAGCTCCCATGTCCTGTCCACTTCCATTTGGATCATACTGTACCTGATTAGGTGGTGGCACCCCTTCCTCATTCACACACTCCCCCCCCCCATTCACACACACACCCCCCCCATTCACACTCCCCCCCCCATTCACACACCCCCCCCCCCATTCACACCCCCCCCATTCACACCCCCCCCCCCATTCACACCCCCCCCATTCACACCCCCCCCATTCACACACACCCCCCCCCCATTCACACTCCCCCCCCCATTCACACACACCCCCCCCCATTCACACCCCCCCCATTCACACACACACTCCCCCCCCATTCACACACACACACACACACACCCACCATTCACACACACACTCCCCCCCCTTTCACACAGCCACCCATCCCCGCCATTCACACACACTCCCCCCCCATTGAACACTCCCCCCCATTCACAAACACACCCCCCCCCATTCACACACACATTCCCCCCCCATTCACACACCCCCCCCATTGACACACACTCCCTCCCCCATTCACACACACACTCCTCCCCCCCCCCTCCCATTCACACAAACTCCCCCCCATTCACACACACACTCCCCCCTCTATTCACATTCTCCCCCCGGCTCATTCACACATACACTCCCCCTCCAGTCACACACACTCTCCCTCCCATTCACACACTCCCACGCCCATTTGCACACACAATCCCCACCATTCACATACATTCCCCACCATTGACACACATTCTCCCCCTCATTCACACACACACTCCGCTCCCCATTCATACCCCCCCCCATTCACACACACACTCCCCCCCATTCACACACTCTTCTTCCCCCTTCACACACACACACACACACTCACCCCCCATTCACACATACACACTCCCCCCCATTCACACACCCCGCCCCCCCATTCACATACCCCCCCCATTCGCACACACACACTCCCCCCATTCACACACACATACTCCCCCCATTTACACACGCACTCCGCCCCCATTCACACATGCACTCCTCCCCTATTCACACACACACCCCATTCCCACACACACACTCCCCCCCATTCACACACACACTCCTCCCCTATTCACACACACACTCCCTCCCCGCCATTCACACACACACTCCCCCCATTCACACACCCTCTCCCCCTCCATTCACACACACACTCCCCCCTCATTCACACACACACTCCCCCCTCATTCACACACATTCCCCCCCATTCACACACACCTCCCCCCACCATTCACACACACACTCCCCCCCCATTCACACACACACTCCCCCCATTCATACACACACACTCCCCTCCCATTCACACACACATTCCCCCCCCTTTCACACACACTACCCCCCGCCATTCACACACACACTCCCCCCATTCATACACACACACACTCCCCCCCCATTCCACACACACACTCCCCCCCCCTTTTCACACACACACTCCCCCCTCCATTCACACACACACTTCCCCCCTCCATTCACACACACACTTCCCCCCGCTTTCACACACACACTCCCCCCTCCATTCACACACACACTTCCCCCATTCATACACACACACACACTCCCCCCATTCACACACACACTCCCCCCCCATTCACACACACACTCCCCCCCCCATTCACACACACACTCCCTCCCCATTCACACACACACTCCCCCCCCTTTCACACACACACTCCCTCCCATTCACACACACACTCCCCCCCCCATTCACACACACACTCCACCACCGCAATTCACAAACTCCCCCATCCATTCACACACACCTTTCTACCCCATTCACACAAAACACACACCCGCCATTCACACACAGTCCCCCCCACAATTCACACACACTCCCCCCCCATTCACACACACACTCCCACCCACCGCAATTCACAAACTCCCCCCATCCATTCACAACACACCTTCTTTTACCCCATTCACACAAACACACCCGCCATTCACACACAGTCCCCCCCACAATTCACACACACTCCCCCTCCATTCACACACACATTCCCCTACCATTCACACATACACTCCCCCCATCATTCACAAACACACTCCCCCCGCATTCACACACTCCTGCCCCCCACCATTCACAAACATTCCCCCCATTCACATACTCCCCCCCCATTCACACACACCTCAATAATTTACAGCCCCCGCATTCACACACACACCCCGCCCCCATTCACACACACTCCCCCCCGATTCACACACTCCCTCCCCCAGTCAGAGACACACTACCCCGCTATTCACACACACTCCCCCCCCATTCACACACACACTCCCCCCATTCACACACACACTCCCCCCCACATTCACACACACATGCACACCCGCCATTAACACACACACTCCCCCGTCCCTTTCACAAACACACTCCCCCCCCCATTCACACACACACTGCCCCCCCATTCAAACACACACACTCCCCCCCACATTCACACACACATACACACCCGCCATTAACACACACACTCCCCCCTCCATTCACACACACACTTCCCCCCTCCATTCACACACACACTTCCCCCCCCTTTCACACACACACTCCCCCCTCCATTCACACACACACTTCCCCCATTCATACACACACACACACTCCCCCCATTCACACACACACTCCCCCCCCATTCACACACACACTCCCTCCCCATTCACACACACACTCCCCCCCCTTTCACACACACACTCCCCCCATTCACATACACTACCCCCCATTCACACACACACTCCGCCCCCCCATTCACATACACACTCCCTCCCCTTTCACACACACACTCCCCCCCCCATTCACACACACACTCCCACCACCGCAATTCACAAACTCCCTCCATCCATTCACACACACCTTTCTACCCCATTCACACAAACACACACCCGCCATTCACACACAGTCCCCCCCACAATTCACACACACTCCCCCTCCATTCACACACACATTCCCCTACCATTCACACATACACTCCCCCCATCATTCACAAACACACTCCCCCCGCATTCACACACTCCTGCCCCCCACCATTCACAAACATTCCCCCCATTCACATACTTCCCCCCCCCATTCACACACACCTCAATAATTTACAGCCCCCGCATTCACACACACACCCCGCCCCCATTCACACACTCTCCCCCCCGATTCACACACTCCCTCCCCCAGTCAGAGAC